>NC_069674.1:15072498-15375528 GCF_023699985.2 Odocoileus virginianus
GAAGCAACAGTTAGAACTGGACATGGAACAACAGACTAGTTCCAAATCAGGAAAGGAGTATGTCAAGGCTGTATATTGTCACCCTGCTTATTTAACTTATATGCAGAATACATCATGTGAAATGCTGGGCTGGATGAAACACAAATTGGAATCAAGATTTCTGGGAGAAATATCAATAACCTCAGATATGCAGATGATACCACCCTTATGGCAGAAAGCGAAGAGGAACCAAAGAGCCTCTTGATGAAAGTGAAAGAGGAGAGTGAAAAAGTTGGCTTAAAAGTCAACATTTAGAAAACTAAGATCATGGCATCTGGTCCCATCACTTCATGGCAAATAGATGGGGAAACAATGGAGACAGTGAGAAACATTATTTTCTTGGGCTCCAAAATCACTGCAGATGGTGACCACAGCCATGAAATTAGAAGACACTTGCTCCTTGGAAGAAAAGTTATGACCAACCTAGAAAGCATATTAAAAAGCAGAAACATTACTTTGCCAACAAAGATACATCTATTCAAAGTTATGGTTTTTCCAGTAGTCATGTGTGGATGTGAGAGTTGGACCACAAAGAAAGCTGAGCACTGAAGAATTGATGCTTTTGAACTGTGATGTTGGAGAAGACTCTTGAGAGTCCCTTGGACTGCAAGGAGATCCAACCAGTCCATCCTAAAGAAAATCAGTCCTGAATATTCATTGGAAGGACTGATGTTGAAGCTGAAACTCCAATACTTTGGCTGCCTTATGCAAAGAATTGACTGACTGGAAAAGACCCTGATGCTGGAAAAGATTGAGGGCAGAAGGAGAAGGGGATGAGAAAGGATGAGATGGTTGTATGGCATCACCGACTGAATGGACATGAGTTTGAGCAAGCTCCGAGAATTGGTGATGGACAGGGAAGCCTGGCATGCTGCAGTCCAGGGGGTCACAAAGAATCAGACACGACTGAGTGACTGAACTTGAACTTGGACTATCGCCCATCAGCTCCTCTGTCCATGGGATTTTCCCAGCAAGAATACTGGAGTGGGTTGCCATTTCCTCCTCAGGGGGATCTTCCCAACCCAGGGGTCAATCCTGCGTCTCCTGCGTTGGTAGGTGGATTCTTTACCAGTGAGCCACCTGGATGCTTCAGATACCTGGACAGCAAGTTTTGACCCTCACCCCTCAGCATCTGCTGGACCATCATTCCCTAGTGCTTCAGCTACTCTGGGCACCACATAGTTTGCCTACACTCTTCACTCTTACTTCTCTCTCTCTCTTTTAATCAGCATCACTCCTGAAAGGCTTCCCTGGTAGCTCAGATGGTAAAGCGTCTGCCTACAATGCGGGAGACCTGGCTTCAATCCCTGGGTCAGGAAGATCCTCTGGAGAAGGAAATGGCAACCCACTCCAGTATTCTTGCCTGGAAGATCCCATGGACTGAGGATCCTGGTAGGCTACAGTCCATGGGGCCGCAAAGAGTTGGACACCACTGAGCGACTTCACTTCACTCCTGAAAGGCAGTCCTATAAATGGAGCAGCACCTCAGGTGCAGTCCCGTAAGTCATGAAGAGATCACTTCCCTGCATGTCAGTTGCAAAGCCAGGTATGTGTTGACTGAAGATACATAACACAGGCAAATACTGAGGTTCAGGTCAACGAAAACCACAAATTTTCTTTCCATGAGTCATCATCAGGTGCAGTTGGTTTTTTGACGCTTGTGTCCATTCATTAGAAAGGCTTTACATTTACCTAACATGTACCTCTGTAGAAAGTTGTCCTGCCATCTGTTCTGAGCAGAGCCATTTCTTCCCTGCCCTGAGACAGTCAGGTGATTGGAGAGGCCTGGTAGGGGGCCAGCCTGGGTTGCTGCTGCCCAAGGTTGGAGCGGCACACGGTCTTGTTGGACCCCTCCTTCCCGTAACTTCCTCCAAGCCAGCCCTACATGGTCTGGGGTGTAATGAAAGTGCTGTGTCCCCAGGGGCCTCCCTACTGTCCGTGGGGGATAGTCAGAGAAGCAGAAGGGCACCTCTGTTGAGTGAGAGTGAGCGAGCTGGTCTGAGCTCAGGATTGCATGGGTTCCTCAGTGCAGGAACCTGTGGGCAGCCAGGCAACAGGTCAAGGAGTATATATTTAAAGCACAACACACCTACACACCCAGTGGAGAGATGGCAGAGTATCCGAGACCCTTCCTGTGTTCCCTACTGCAGAGACTCTTGGAGGGAGCATTTGTAGAGGAAAGCTAGGGAAGAATTTTCTGCTCATCGAGCCATAAGGGTTTAGAGTGCTGGTTGATTGTACTAGGCATGGGTGGACCAGGGGTGTACTCACGCATTCAAAACTCATCTCCTGTATCCTTGGCTATTCCTTCTTTGTTCCATTTGAAGGTTGGTCAGTGTGCCTTGTAAGCCTTTGGTTTGTCACTGTATACGCAGGATCAGACACAGAGCTATGGCCCTCTACTTTCAGCAGCCATGGAATTGGTCAGTATCACTGTTTCCAGCTCTTTGGCCAACTGTGCATGAACCTAAATAAAGGTTCTGTCAGGCACCATCTTATCACTGTTAGCATAGAAAGACTTTGTCAAGTGACTTGCCAAAACAGAAATGTAATTTATCTCATCTATCTATCCTGAAGTCCACTAAACAAAAGGAAAAAAAAAGAGAGACAGTGAGAGAGAAAGAAAGAAAGGGAGAAAAGAAATGAGGATGACTATTCTGAATTACTATCTTGGTAATTATGAGCGGACTCTTACAACTACTGCATTCTTTTCTAAATTTTCACAAACCATCAATTTAATAATCCATTAGTACAAAAGTATGGGCCAAGGGGTCACTTCTAATAGCCTCTAGGCTGTTACTCTCAGTAAATCTCAGACTCACTTAATGATGGAGAACTCAATACTGTCTAAGCCACATTCCTATGACTGGCTCACTGACCACCTTTCCTTCCATTATTTTAATAAAATTAGTAGTTCAAGTGAACTGTGCTTTAATATAAATTCTTATGCCAAAATATCTTTTCGATTTATTTCAGAGGAATAGTAACATGGTAAAAAGAAAAATGCCATTTGAAAGGAAGTCTCTTTAGATATCAAGCTAGAAGCTTCCTTAATGCAACAAAACAGGGACGCAACTTGAAATTTGATCTACATGCAACTCTTCAGAAGCGTGTCCTGTGTATAAAGAAGGGTCTCCCCTTGTTGACCCCAGTCGTATGCCTGGACGGTGCAAAATGGGGGCTGGACCGGCTGCCTACCCTCGGTTCTTCTGTCTGCTCATGATTAGAATGCTTTGTTGTCAGCTGGCGTGATTGTAATTTCTACCATACTCTGCCTGCTGTCTGTCGAACTGAATGGATAATGACATTTTTATTTAGGTTAATGTGATATGAGATGGGGCATGTAATACGAAAAATGTTTTAAAAAACAGTGCGGAGAAAATATTATAAGACAGTGGAGCATAATCTGTCTGTTCGCCAATAGCCATCATTTCAGGTTTTCTTCCTTGCCTGTACCCGAGCAGTTATGGAATATTTACTCTTACACGAGTTGCATACAAACAAAAGCTCTCTTTGCTGGGCTTGCAATCATCTTTATACAATCCACAAACCCCACAGTTCTTTCCCTAGATTTGCAGACAAGCAGGCCTAGGTGGCTTGTGCAAACACACAGGCACAGATGAACATACAATGCTATCATCTCACAGATCTGAACAAAAGACTCTCATTTGGTTGTTCTGTTTCATCTTCTTTGTAGGATAATGAATGCTTCCTATTTTTGTTTATCTCACATTTCTTCATAAAGCATACATGTTATATTTACAATCAGATAAAATATTAATGTTATTAATTTTTTAAAGAATGATTTGGGGGGAAGGGTTATCGTCCAGCAGCCAAGCCTGGGGGAAAATTTCCCATTCTCCTTCTCTCACCTCTCACATTGGCTATCTTTATTATAAGGTGATGCTGAGTATATGGCTGCTTAGCTTACTAGTCATCAAGGGCAAAGCACCATCATCAGTCTGGGAAGGAAATTCCACAAGGAAGGAAGTCCTTACTCATCTGGCGTTTACAGCATTATTCAATTGCCCAGTGAAAAACAAATGGTATCTTTATGGACTGAGTCTGAGGAATTGTGATTCAAGGTGTAGACAGAGCACAATAGAGTTAATTCCAAGAGGTAGAGAGGTCTTCTTGAGGCTAAGACTCTGAAGTTGTTAAATACACTTGACCTGGGGAGAGAAAACACTCAAAACCAATGAATAGGTTTCCTCTCCTTGGCCCTTTCTAGTTGTGTGACCTTGGGCAAATCATTTAACCTTAGTCAGTCTATTTAGTCATCTGCAAAATGGGAATAATGATATTTATGTTGAAAATTTGTGTCAAAGATTAAGAACAAATGTGTAAAAGGTTTTGAATACCCCAAGTGTCTTCCTCTGGAACAGTCCTATGCTCCCAGACTGTTTGGATGCCTGGCATCTCTTATTCCTCCCAGACAAGTCCTGTTGGAGTCACCTGTTCTTCCCTCACCAAGTTAACATCACTTCCGTTCTGGCATCTGTTCCTTCATTTTTATCTCTCCAGTGATCACTCTAATTCAGGCTTTGCTACTCATCACTTGAAACAGAGCTGACATCTGCTTCTTGAAAACAAAGACTCTATCTTAAGCATCTTTATATTAATAGTCCTAATGCCTTGTATTGGAGGAGGGCATGGCAACCCACTCCAGAATTCTTGCCTGGAGAATCCCAAGGACAGAGGAGCCTGGTGGGCTACAGTCCACGGGGTCGCAGAGGGTCGGACATGACTGAGCAACTAGGCGCGCAATGCCTTGTATAGTGCCTGGCATATAGGTATACTAAGAAAGCAATTTTTGAAAATGCCTCATGTCTTTTCACTTTCCAGTCTATCCTATATTCAGTCACCAGCTGGGTCTTCTGAAAATACTTGTCATCTGAGCAACGTATTGCTAAGATTCTGTGGAGATTCCCATTGATTGAAGGGCATAGGACAAGTTTCCTATTTTCCAAAGCCTGTTAAGAACTGAACACTGCCAATAACCAGGTGAATAAGCTTGGAAACAGATTTCCCCCTGGTCAAAACTTCAGATGAGATCATAGCCCAGGACCAACAATTTGACTACTTGACCTTGATGCAGAGGTACCCAGCTAAGCCATGCAGATTCCTGACTCACAGAATCAATGAACTACTAAAAGCTTGTTGTTTTAAACTAAGTTTGGGGGTAATTTGTCACACAGCAAGAGATAACTGACACACTTACATTGTCACCCTCTTCTAACCCTAACCCTCTTCTGGCAACTAGTGCATGTTGTCATGTATGATTGAGGGTTTCAGTATTTGCTCTGTTAGAAAGGAGTGCAGGGCAACACATTCAGTGGATTCTCTAGAACATGATGCCAATGTTCCTAAGGGCTTTAACATAGAAGCGATGTCAGAAACATTAATAGATTGAGGTGTTCTTCCTGTTGTAGCAAGGATATAGTGCAGTTTGCTGGGAGCTAGCCCTGCATGAAAGAGCTGAGACCCATGCTGGTTCTATCTCTTACTGTGGACAAGTCCTTTGACTCTCTCTGCAGTTGAGTCCTCACTCCCAAGTGAGGAGCCAATTGCAATAAGCTGCAAAGTCCCTTTCCATGGACATTCTTGGATTCCAAGGTCACTAAACAGCAGCTGGGACAGTTGCTCAGGGACCATGGAAAGAGCAGGCAGCTTCCTAGTGGGGCCAAACAAAGTCTCCAACAGTGACATCCCTAAGAAGGCCTTTTGGCGTCTCTTTGATGCACTGACTTCAGAAATACATAAAGATCTAAAAGGAAGAACCTGGTTATATTTATGCTCAATAATTCAATAAAAGTGAGAGTCAGAATTCTAGGTCCACTGACTCCTGGCTTGTTGCCTTTCCTTCCAAAGTCAGCATCCACATTTCTTTTGCTCCTCTGTTAATTAACTTCTAGGTTATAATTTTGCTCAGTGCAGCTCTGATGCCATGAACTTGAAAAGCTGACAAACACACACCATGAAGGCTGTTGAGTTCCTGGAAATTTGGTGAAAGGAGTAGGTCTGAATGCTAAGGAAGACACAATTCCTGAGCAGAGGGAGGCAAGGAGAGGGTCCCTCCTGTGTCAACTGAGATGTCCTCCACATAGATGGTGTGTAGGCTAGGGGACACATGTGTCCACCCACAAAGAGGGATGAAGAGAAGAGCCTGAGCAGAGGACACCCCTCAGATCAAACATGCCTCTGGGAGTCTCTTGCCTGGGGGCCACGGCAGAGTGGGGACTCTAGACTGTGGCCTTGCAGTTCTCCTCCTCCACCCCAGGGTCCAGGGTGGCGTCTTGGAGGTTAAACAGCTGAGGAGGAAACACTTTTTCCTCACTCCCCTGCTTTCAATGATTTAATAGCTCCTCACTCTCCAGTGAAGTTCACACCAAGCCTTGCCCTGGCACAGAACAGCCGCAGTCATGCCTCACCCCTCCTTCCAGTCTCCCCTCACTAATCCCTTACACGGACTTTGTGTTCCAGCCCATTTGTACTCCCCCAGTCCCTGAAGACACCCTGTACTTTCTGTCTAGATGTCTTTGTTCCTGCCTCTCACTCCACCTGCCATGCACCTTCTCCTTCCGTCAAAACTCAGTTAAGAGAATCAAGGCCCAGTTGCAATGCTGCTCACCCCCAGCCCTCCTAAAGAGGTTTCTGGTGCTCAAGAGAAGACGTGAGCTCTGTCACAATCTGTAATAATGTAGGAATTTCTGCACCTGCTATATGATAAACCCCTTAGGGGCAGGAGCTGATAAATATTGGTTGAATTGTATGAATTCAATGTTTCCTTCTGTGTGGCATTCTTAGACCCCTTTGTAATGCTGTTTGGGAACGGATATCAGAAGGGGGATTTCCTGAATAAATAAGGGTCAGCTAAGAGGGACGGGGGATGGTACTTAAACGTATTGTTGGATAATGGAAAAAGTAATATGTTAAGAGCACTGTAAACTGGTGACTAACAAATGTAAAATTAACAGCAGTTAACGAAACTTATGGCCTCCTTCTGCCACCCAGATAATTAAAAACATCCATGACTTATCTTACGCAAAATTTCCTGCTGATAAGTATTAGCTGTAGCCATCTAGGTGAATAATCAAGTGTCATTTCTAACAAGTCAGTGGCTCCTGTCAAGAGTTGTGACCAATTAGAACTCACCCTGATGAGGAGGTGGCTGCTGGTGTTGCCAAGCAACAGGCAAACTGGGAGGCACATTTAGATGCTCTTTTAGATTTAACCAGCGGCAAGTCAGAGTGCCATGATGATGCCGGCAAGGGAAAACCAAATTAGAACCCAGGATGGGGTGCCTGTGATGAGGAGTGTGTTTTCTTTTGAATGCAAATGGAAAAGGAACATGTTTAACCAGAATTTAAACAGTCCATCATTATACCGATTTTAATTAGGAGATTAGGTGTCAGTGGAATAAACTGTGTGGCAAGATAATGGTCTCTTGCTGCTAGATAAATACCTAGACCTTCTGGAAAATGGGCAATTGGTCAGGCAGGGACCATGTATTTTTGGACTGTGAAGTATTTATTACCCCAGCCACACTTGGTTATAATGACTTTCATGTTTATTGTCTGGAAGGATTAAGGAATAAAAGCAAATATTAAAAATAGGCTTCTGGAGGCTGATGCAGCCCAGAGAAAGCCGCCTGCTCCAACACCGCAGTAAGGCTGTGTTCCCTTCGAGAAGCCCTCGTGTGTTATTGTCTGAAGCGTTTACCGTGCCAATTTACAGGCCAAACTGAACTGCGACGATGACGGGAATTCTGCAAAGACGTTCGCTCTGAAATGGTCGGAGCTACGCATTTACTCATAAGCTGGCGGTATCAACTTAAATTTTTTTAAACTGTAGTCATTACCGAGTCATATGTCTTCTCCAAGGCAGGAAAGGCCTAGAGGGAATAATAACCGCATCTGTCTCCGCCTTCGAGATTCATACATTATTGACGGTGCCTTCCTGACAGGGAACATCTGGATGAAAGCGAACAATTAGGCGTGGAGCTAGATTCGCCGCTACTTCCCTGTAGGTCTGGCTTCTCTTTAACCGAGTCCTCCACGTGCAGACATGTGATTGGCTCTTACTCTTGAGTGACACACCCAGCTTCAGGCTCTCATGTATGGAGCTGCCAGGGCAGTTTCTGTCTGCTCCGTGGGTCACCATGGGCTTAGTTACCTGGGTGATGAGCACATACCCATCTCTTCTATTAGGCTTTAAGGACAGACGAGATTCGAGCTGCCATACTGGGTTAGATCCATGGTCCATCGAATTTGGAGCTTGGTTTCTGCTAGGGGTGCTTGGTCATGGAGTTCCTGGTAGAATCTACTTCCAAAGGCACAGTGCTCAACGCCTCATTTCTTTCCATAGTCAACTCTGATGTTAACTCCTTCTGTTTTCACTTATTAGAAACTTATTTGAACCCAGAATAAACAAAAGTAAACATATTTCTTACTGCAGTTTTCCCCCTAAGTCTTTAATATGCGTAGTGAATCCCTATGCATAGAGGAATCTGGTTTGCAATATTTTGCTGAATTAGATGACCATGGAGCCTTCCCAGTCCTCAAGGATTTCAAATCCTTTTCCTTGGTAGTAATTCATAGCTTGAAGTTCATCATCATATAAGTACCATTTAAATGCTTGTGTCCTAAATGTACTATTTTATTCTTGCTTACCCTGAAGGTTATCTGTCGCTTTCATGCTGACTTACACAATCTTAGAAGAGTTTTAGAAACTTATCCCAATTGATTTAATATTTTTCACATCAGAAGAATTTGGAGAAATATCCAAATGCATAAATTTCATGGTGTACTCCCTCTCTCAGATGAGTTATAAAATTTGAAAATAAAATTAGCACTAACCTGGGTCCCCAGTGAATCCTATTATTTATATATTTCCCTCAGAGAAGGATTAATTTATTCCCAGTTTTGTTCCTTGAAATTAAATCTATTTACTTCCTGACCCATAATAAATTTTTACACAATCCCAGGGTTACTTATTAATAGTCCTTGGAAAGAATCTAGCAAAGAGTCTGTAAAAATTCACATAAATCTATTCATTGCACCCTTTAAAAAAATAATCTTTTAGGGTGAAAATCTGGCAGGCTAATCAGACAAGATTTTCTCTAATAAAAAAAAAAGTTGTTTTCCCTATAACTCTCAGCCATCTTTTAATATAAACCCCAATAACTTGTCTGTCACTGGACCATGATTGCAATGGTCTCTTCTGAAACCAGGGAACCGTCAATCAAATTTTCACTCCTTCTCTATCTCTCTATATTATCCCTGGTAAGACATAAACCAAAAACCAATTTTATTTTAAATGAAACTAAGGATTCATGAAAGAATGCTGATTTTAGAGGAACTTTCAAGCCTTGCTGGCCAAGGCAGCCTAATATCCACACAAATAAAGATGGTGCCACCCAAAGCTTTTTGAATATTAATGACACAGACCCAGGAAGTGAAAGACTTAGGCTGCCAGGGGCTGAAGGGAAAAGCCTCAGAATTCAAGGGAAAACAAATCTTTATTTCAAGAATATACACTGAAGTGGGACTTCCCTGGCAGTCCAGTAGTTAAGACTCCACACTCCCGATCCAGGGGGCATGGGTTCGATCCCTGGTCAAGGAACTAAGAATCCTGTTTGTTGCATGGTGCAGCAAAATAATGATAATAATAAACTCTGAGGTTTGATAATAAAAGTTCAAAAACAACTTACAAATTAAGAAAGGACTGGAGATTATATTGATATTTCAAAGTTATTTCTGGGAAAACTGAGTCAGGTACCCTCATCCGAGTGGACTTAGGGCTCCTTGTGGGTTCCTGAGCTTCTCTCTTCCATCTCCTCCACCCCAGGCCCTTGGTGAGCCTCCTTCCCATCTCTGTGTCTCTGTGATCTGCTTTCTCTATTTCTGCATGTGTAGGCCTGAGACCCTTTAAAGAGAGAGCCAACAATTGGCTGCATCCTCTTATACAGTTGTTCTTTGCTGAAACTCTTTCCCTTTCATTTCCTTTTTATCTTAGTTGTAAAACATCCTTAGGTAGAAAGCTTCCTGGTTCTATGATTCCCCATCCGTCCATCCATCCATCCATCCTTCCATCCTGCAAATCATTATTGTGTGCCCATCTTGTGCTTCATGCTATACAATGAACAATAAAGGAGAAAAATAAGTAAAATATATGGAATGTTAGCTGGTGATAGTACTACAGAGAAAAGTAAAACTGGGAAGGGAGTGGGGGGTTCTGGGGCCCAACCCTTGCAAGCCTGGGAAGGATACAGGTTGAGAAGGTCAGACAAGGGACCAAGAGGAAGATTGGAACCACCAGTGTGTTCCACTTTGGCTCTAACCAGAATCCTGCCAGGGAACTTGTGAAGCATACAGAATTCTCAGTCACCCTAGAAATCCTCATTCTTCAGGTTCTGGGGTGTGGTGTGCTGTGCTAAGTCACTCAATCATGTCCCACTCTTTGCAACCCTATGGACTGTAGCCCACCAGTCTCCTCTGTCCGTGGGGTTCTCCAGGCAAGAATACCGGAGTGGGTTGCTATTTCCTATTCCAGGGGATATTCCTGACCCAGGGATCAAATACGAATCTTTTGCATCTCCTGCATTGGCAGGTGGGTTCTTTACCACTAGCACCACCTGGGAAGCCCATACATTTTTATTTCTTTATTTATTTGACTGCCCTGAGTCTTCATTGCCAGTGTAGGACCTCTTTAGTTGCAGCATATAAAGTCTAGTTCCCTGACCAGGGATTGAACCTGGGCCCACTGCCCTGGGAGCATGGAGTCTCCCGAAGAGAAGTCCTTGGAATTAACTGTTTTAAACAAGGATATTAGGTAATTTTTATACAGCCCCTCGTCACACAGGGCTTGAGAACCAGTGTTTAGAAAGCAGAAGCCAACGAGAGGTTAAAGTCCAGGGTCATCCAGAAACCTTGAGGGTCATGGAAGCTGGGAAAGGAGGCAGTCAGGACACTGATATCTGGCAGCCAGCTCTCCCTTTTTCTCTCCTTCACCTATCTTCCATAGGATAGAAGAGCCTCCATCTGTCTACACCTTGGTATAGATTAACACTCCTTGCTCAGAGCTCCAAACTCTGCTCTTCATATGCAGAGAGAGCTGCTTTGGGAATTAGGATAACTTCACTCCCTACAAAACTCCCAGTTCCAAGATGGCACCTGCCACCTACTTCTGAAGCAAGGATTCAGTGGGGGAGAGAAAATCCAGGACACGGTTTATGGAGCATGAAGCATGCAGACATTGGTTTAACATTCAAAAACTATTATCTTGTCACGTGCTTATTAGTCCTTGTGTTTCTTTCTGTTTAAGCAGCATTTAACACCTTTGGCTGCTTCTTCCTCCTAGAAAAACATTTTCCCATCCACATTCTCCTAGACTTCAATGTCAAGCTGTTCTTCCCAAGTCATCTTTGTATTAATAGATCTCTCCTCTGCCCCTCACTTATGTATGGTTCTCCCTGCGACTCTCTTCTCATTCTCTGTATACTCCTGGGGTGACTTCACCCATGTCTGGGTTTTCTTTCTTTTTAAAAATTGAAATATAGTTGACATACAATATTATGTTACTTTCAGGCATACTACAAGCTGATATGACATTTGCATTCACTATGAAATGATGACTATCCTACGTCTAGTAACCATCAGTCCTCATATGAAGTTATTACAGTATTATTGATCATATTCCTTACACTATATATTTACATCCCCATGGCCCATCTTTCCTACCTTTCTCTCCTGAGCTGAAGATGTGCTGCCAACTTCTGCCTTAGATGTGACCCAGAAACCTTAAAGTCACCAGATCTAAACTCTCCACAGGTGGGGACAAAGGTGACTCCCTCTGCCCAGGAACAGCATCCCTTTGATTGAAACCCAAGAACCTAAACTGAACTGTATTGAGTAGAAAGATGATTTCCAATGGAGCTTTATGTTTACTTGCACAATATGTTAAACAATTAGGTGGATCTGAAGCAAAACCTAGGGATTCTATGAAATTTCTTCCCCCTTTCTCTTTCCTCCACTCTCCTCGCCCTCCCTCTTATTTCTTACCAGCCCCTTTCTCCTAGACGTCTTAGTGCTATGAACCTCTTAGAGGAACTCTGTTTTCTGCAGCTAATTCAGGCACTAAGAATTTGATTTCTGAACCAAAAGGAGAAAATGCGTTGGATCCCAGGAGCACTAAATTTGTTTGGGCAATGACACTGTATCAGTTTCTAGAGTGTGCCCTGTAAAATGTTAAAGAAATTACAAGAAAAGATAAGGGTCTTATCTTTTCTTTTATATGGACCATTTTTAAAAGTCTTCATTGAATTTGTTACCATATTGCTTCTGTTTTATGTTTTGGTTTTTTGGCCCCAAGGCATATGAGATCTTAGCTCCCCAACCAGGGATTGAACCCACACCCTCTGCATTGGAAGTTGAAGCCTTAACCACTGGACCACCAAAGAAGTCCCTTTTTTCTTTTGTTCCTTCAAAAAAACAGGGCACAAAACTGTCAAAAACAAACAAAATCTTTCTTTCTTACTTAAAAAAAAAGAAAAATCAGGTACCCTTCATCAATTTCTTCTTTTTAACGAATGATGAGATTCTTTCTGCATCTACAGCACTATCAAGTCTTTGTTTACTCTCGAATAAGGAAGTGTGCTGCAGCCTGTTTGAGCTCCTGATGTGGGCCACAGTTTACCTGTCTCCGCCCCTCCCTCCCCCCCTTTTGGTTAACTCAACATTTTAGTGACCAGGTGTAATAAAGGTGATCCAGATAATGCTTTACAGCTTTTAAAAGAAGCAGGCCCTTCTTTCAAACTAATTCTCACATGAAACCTCAGTCTGTAACACTGCTGGCTGTGGATCAGGGCTCTGGACTCCAGCTATAGAAGGACAATCCCCTTCTCATATTTCCTTGTGGGGAATTTCTCTACCAGCGGTGGTTCCCAACTCCAGCTTTACATCAGAATTGCCTGGGGAGCTGTAAAGTCCCCTCAAAACCAGGCTGCATTCCAAACCAAACCAATTTCATCTCCATGTGGGGCCCAGACAGCAACAGTTTGCAGAGGTCCCCAGGTGACACGACTACATACCCACTCCGGCTCTACATGCCCTCCCGTATCAGGCCCTGATGCGGAAAGGGGGCACTGAGCATGCACAGGCCTGCTCTTGCGCCATGCAGTCCACGCACTCCTGCCGGGTTAGGCTGCTCTTGCCCCCTAACAGTGAAGCATTAGCAAGCCCACACCCTGAAGGCAGAGTTTCTCAAACAGCTTTACTAGAGAGAAAGGAGGTTTCTGTCTGAAACAAGGGGGAACCCTTAGAGTGTTGTCTGGCACATGGTAAGAAATGTTTGAGCTTTGAAGCGAAAGTGAAAGTGTTAGTTGCTCTGACGTGTCCGACTCTTTGCAACGCTATGGACTATAGCCTGCCAGTCTCCTCTGCCTAGGGACTTCTCCAGGCAAGATACTGGAGTAGGTTGCCATTATCTTTCTCCAGTGGATGTGAGCTTCCGTTGGCATTCAGTCGTTCAGTCGTGTCCAATTCTTTGCAACCCTGTGGACTGCCTCACGCCAGGCTTCCCTGTCCTTCACCATCTCCTGGAGCTTGCTCAAACGCATGTCCATTGAGTTGGTGAGGCCATCCAACCATCTCATACTCTCTCATCCCCTTCTTTTCCTGCCTTCAATCTTTCCCAGCATCACGGTCTTTTCCAATGAGTCAGCTCTTCACATCAGGTAGCCAAAGTATTGGAGCTTCAGTTTCAGCATCAGTCCTTCCAATAAATATTCAGAGTTGATTCCTTTAGGATTGACTGGTTTGATCTCCTTGCAGTCCAAGGAACACTCAAGAGTCTACTCCAACACCACAGTTTGAAAGCATCAATTCCTCACTGATCAGCCTCTTTTATGGTCCAACTCTCACATCCATACATGACTACTGGAAAGACCATAGCAGCCCCTTAGCCATTTCTCTTCGGTGCTCAAGGACTCAGTCCTGAGCTGTTGCAGAATTCAGAACAGACATCGAAGTCAGACCAGCAGTTGAGGTGCCGTTAGTGAGGATCAAGTGAGAGAACTCGGCCAGGAAGCAGGACAAACAGTAGGTTTTATTTGTACAACTGGTAGGGAAGGGTGGATCCCTGGCTGGGGGAAGGAGGGAGCCCCGGGTTTAATGTCATCTTGTAAGTGAGACTCTTCCCTCTGACTTGGCCATGAAGATTAGCCTGGGTGTGCCTGCCTGCCCGGAGGTCTGCCAAGGCCATTCTCATACCCCTCCCTAATAATCCATGGCCATTTCTTCCCTATTTCGGACTTGACTCAAAGCTCCCATTTGTTTCAGAATGTTCTTTAGTTCCTTACTATGTAAAGACTGAAGACAGGAGGAGAAGGGGACAACAGAGGATGAGATGGTTGATGGCATCGTCAACTCAAAGGACATGAGTTTGAGCTAACTCTGAGAAATGGTGAAGGACAGGGAAGCCTGGTGAGCTGCAGTCCATGGGGTCGCAAAGAGTCAGACACGACTGAGATACTGAATAACAACAACATGTAAACTGTTCAGAAGCATCCACATCACCAGGGAGCTTGTTAGAGATGCAGAATCTCAGGGCCCACCCCAGACCTACTGAATCAGAATCTTCATTTTAACAAGATCTCCAGGTGACCTGTTATACAGGAAAGTCTGGGGAGAGCCCCTCCAGTTTTCTCCTAGGTGCCCTCAAAGTACCCTGGCCAGAGTTTGGGATTCAGCAGGAAAGTCCCATGTGTGTGCTGACTCACTACATATTCATGGCAACTGGGGCTGTGATAGGTTGGAGAAAGGAAAGACTCTCCAGGACAGTTTCATGTGCTTTCTGGATAACAGGATTGAAGGGCACAGTGGGCAGGACATTGGACAAGTGACGCAAAGTGAACCCCCTCCCCTCACAATCTGGAGAGAGGAAACCTGCTCCTTACAGAAGACACTCTGCATTTCTTGTGTCTTACCTCACTCAGTTTTTCAGGACTGAAAGCAGTAGTCAGGACACTTCTGACCTCTTCCCACCTTTTGTCACGTAAGAACAGGACACTGTCGGCCACTGGTTTGGGCTCCAAACCCGTTGCCTTTTGGAAAGAGACAAGCAGAGAATTAGGATGCCAGGACACCCAAGCCAGCTCGGTGGCCACAGAGTCCACGATAAACACTCTGGTTAAAGTTACCTGTGACCAACAATTAGATTTCTTTTGCAAGGGTATGAGGAATATAAAGGCTCATGGACAGTGATCTCAGGATCCATGGCTGAGTCCCCCTGGGAGCAGACGGGGAGGCTGCTCTGGCCCAGTTCTACCTCGTTACTCTGTGGTCATCACCATAGACAACTCGGGGGCTTCTGTGTGTTCTTTAGCCCCTTGCTGAGTGAACGTTCCCTGAAGACCCAGCAGCAGGCTTCTTGGAGGTGGGCTGGTCTTTTCTGGGATTGAGTGTCATGTCTGAACTATGTGGCAGGGGGTTTTGTGTGGCTGGATTGGTTAGGTTGGGCCAGATGTCTGGTCCTTGGAATATGGGTGGGATGGGGGAGGAGAGGGGAGGGGAAGAAAGAGAGTCCTTAAGAAGCATGCATCAACAGAGCTGATTCCAAGAGAACGCCTGTCACTATGTTTGTGTGTGTTTTCACTCATTCATTCATTCATTTTTCTCATTCAGCAAATGTTTGTTGAATGTCTATATGAGAAGTTGCCTATACAGTGCTAAATAAAGAAGACATTGCATTGACTCTCACCGAGTTGGTAATCTAGTGGGGAAGCAGATGGCTCCTAAACTGACAAATAGCTATCATTATAGTTCAGAGGAAAGTGTGTGTTACAAAGGGAGTGCTGTCCTTATTTGCTCAGTCATGTCCAACTCTTTGTGACCCCATGGACTGTAGCCCTCCAGGCCCTGCTGTCCATGGGGTTTCTCCAGGCAAGAATACTGGACTGGGTTGCCATGCCCTCCTCCAGGGGATCTTCCCAATCCAGGGATTGAACTCAGGTATCCCATATTGCAGGCAGATTCTTTACCATCTGTTCACGAGGGAAGCCCAAGAATACCGGAGTGGGTAGCCTATCCCTTCTCCAGGGAGCTTCCTGACCCAGGAATTGAACCAGGGTCTCCTGCATTGCAGGCAGATTCTTTACCAGCTGAGCTACCAGGGAAGCCCGTTATGAAGGAAGTGGAGGGTGGGCAACAAGGTGAGAAAATGATAGGAGATTAAATGGCCAGGAAGGCTTCTCTGAGGAGGAGATAGTCCAGGTGAATTTGGAAGCATGTGAAGAATGAGGTCTTCTCGTCCCTTCTTTTTTTTTTTAATATTTAATTTATTTGGCTGCATCCAGTCTTAGTTGCAGTGCATGAGTTCTCTAGTTGTGGCGTGCTGCCTTAGTTGCTCCATAGCATATGGGATCTTAGTTCCCCGATCAGGGATCAAACCCACATCCCTTGCATTGCACAGTGGATTCTTAACCACTGGACCACCAGGGAAATCTCTTCTCATCATCCCTTCTTCCCAGGTCATTTTCTTCCTTCCTAAAACCAGCTACTCTGACCAAGTGGTCAAAACTGGGGGGCCTCCACAGCTGTTCAGAGCACCCCTAGCCCTAGGACTGCTGGGTGAGGGGAAGTAGGGGGACTGGAGGACCAAGCTTTCTTCAGAACCACACATGTGATGTATGGTTTTGCTATTTCTTTTCACTATTTTAATTATAGTTGAAACATGAAGCCAGCCACCATAACTCAAAAGCCTTGTAAGAACTCCTGTTTAAAAGAAAATTATAATTTTCTGATAAAATATGAACACTCAAAATAAGCTATAAAACATAACTGTAAAGTATCTGGAGGGACTTAATTATATGTTATTAAATAGAACCAAGTTGCTGGGATATTTTTCTGCAGAGGAATACCTCTCTATATTTAGAATAAAATTCTTTAGGAGTACTGTGGTCACTATACAGAATTGTGGTTTTATGGAATTTTTAGAACATAACCCATTTGTTTAGGTTCCAGAGTCAAAGGAGAAAATCGTACATTATGTTTATTTGTATGTTGGCAAATGCCAGCCCTGTGCTATGCTACATGTAATAAAGCATTTCACTCCAAGGAAAGATGGGTGGTGGTTTATAGGGTTCTGATGAAACAGAATAAATTGGAGATGAGCCAAGGTTGATTGGATTTCATGTCTGTCCTTCAGACCTAAGGATAGTCTCCATGAAAATTTTTATCTTGCACTTAGAGGAGAAATCCAGTCCCTGTGTAATATGTCAGCATTGGTCTCCCTTAACGGCCTGCCAAGACAATACTGTCCCCTGGGCCTACAGTTTCTATTAGAATTCTTCCTTCCTTGATGGAGGATTTCAGGGGCACTGATTAGAGTAATGGTTTCATTTCTAGATATGATACTGGAAGAGGGAAATCAGCCAATTGGTCATTCCAGAAGAGTGGTTGGATGCTGAGGGGACAAGCTAACAGATCTGGGAATGAATAGCCAGAAAGAAAAGGCTTGGGAGATCAGATCATGGTCCTTAATCTGTTCTCAAAAGCTGTTTCTTGAATGCATGTTACATGGAGGAGGAAACTTGGCTTGTTTTTTGACCGTGGGTGGTAGAACTGGGGTCAATAGTGGGAGCTGTGGGGAAAATTCCAGCTCACCTAAAGAACTTCCCAATAAAGTCAGAAGGTTCCAAGATAAAAATAACCTGCCTTGAGTGGTGAGCCCCTGTCACTGGAGACTGTATCCTACTTCTTGGAAATTCTGCATGGGAGGTTTGAGTGGCCTGGGTGGAACGGGGAGTATAAATGACTTTTAAGAACTCTCTCAACTCTGAGGACTTAACCTCCAGATGACCACACCAGATATATATATAGTTTAAAGGTATACACGTATCCATTCTCCCCCAAACTCCCCTCCCACCCAGGCTGCCACATGACCTTGAGCAGAGTTCCTGGTGCTATATAGTAGGTCCTTGTTGGTTATCCATTTAAAATATGGGCTTCCCTGCTGGCTCAGGCAGTAAAGAGTCTGCCTGCAATGCAGGAAACTTGGGTTTGATCCCTGGGTTGGGAAGATCCCCTGGAGGAGGAAATGGCAACCCACTCTAGTATTCTTGCCTGGAAAATCCCATGGATGGAGGAGCCTGACAGGCTACAGTCCACAGGGTCACACCCGGGTGGAGGGAGGTGTCTAAATGACTTTTAAGAACTTTCTCAACCTCAAAGACTTAATTAACCTCCTGATGACCACACCAGGTATAGTTTAAACATATACATGTATCCATTCTCTCCCAAACTCCCCTCCCATCCAGGCTGCCACATGACATTGAGCAGAGTTCCAGGTGCTTGTTGGTTATCCATCTAAAATACAGCAGTGTGTACACGACCTTCCCAAACTCCCTAACTATCCCTTCCTCCCATCCTTCCCCCCTGAGAACCATAAGTTCCTTCTCTAAACCACTACAGCTATTTTAAAATTAGTTTGTTTCAAAGTGAAAGTTGCTCAGTTGCCTCTGACTCTGCAACCCCATGGACTATAGCCCACCAGGCTCCTCTGTCCATGGGATTCTCCAGACAACAATACTGGAGTGGGTAGCCATTCCCTTCTGCAGGGGATCTTCCCCACCCAGGGATAGAACCTGGCTCTCCTTCACTGCAGGCAGATTCTTTACTGTCTGAGACACCAGGGAAGCCAGTTTGTTTGTTTACACACACACACACACACACACACACACACACACGCATATATAATACAGGTATTTTTTAGTTGTGGCAAAATACACATAATGTAACATTTACCATCTTAACCATTTCTAAGTGGACAGTTCGGTGGTATTAAGGACATTCACATTACTGTGCAACCATCACCCCATCCATCCCCAGAACTTCATCCTGTATAACTGAAACTCCACACCCCTGTCACAATAACTCCCCATCTATCCCCCTCCCCCAGCCCCATCTACACATAATAACTGATTAGATGTACTGAGCGAGGCCTTTGAAAGGTATGGGGGGGCTTGCCCTGCAGAAATGAGACTGGTAAAACTGATGGGGCCAGACTGTGAGTGCTGAGGCAGGAAGGGAAGACCTGGCTGAGGAAGGGAGGTCCAGGGAACCAGGCTCCACTCAGACTCTGGTCAGGGGCTTCCAAACTGCAGGCCATAACCGGTCACGAATGAATTTTGTGGATGGCAACCAGCATTGAAAAGAAGAAAGAGAGAAACAAGGAATGGGGCAGAGTAGAAAATATTAGAGGGGCATTTTGTGAAGTGAAGGAAAGGTTTTTTGTTGTCAAAGTTTTGTTCAAGATGGGGATATATTTATGGGTGTGTCTTCGGGAATGTTGGAGAGAGTATGTGAGTGTGTGTATGTGAGAGAGAAAGCGTTATGTGTTGTGTACTGATGTGAAATACATTTCCTACTGGAGGTCACAGTCAAAAACATTTGAAAACCCTACTCTAACCCAAACCTGAGAGACATCCTCACCCTCAGCTGAAATCATGTCAGTCATCATGCTACCAAGCTGTGCACATTTACTGAGCACCTACTATTAGTATGTGCCAGTGCCGTGGAGGCTCTGAAACTGTTGAGTCAAAGAATGGAACGCTTTGTCCTCAAGGAGCTCACAGCTGGTTTGGAGGTGGAGATGGGGTGGTTTGTGACCGATACTGTGGATCTCACAAGACTCAAAGTGCTTTTCACATTATTTCATTACTTTGGGGATAGTTCTCCAACAGTTAGGAAACTGTCCTGACGAGCAGCCTGGTTCAGCCGTGGCCTCATGGCTCCCTTGCTAAATTTCCCTCAGACAGTGGAAAGTGTTTGTCTTTTCAATTCAGATCTTTTTTAAAACCATTTTTGTGGCTGCCCTGGGTCTCCACTGGGTGTGTGGACTTTCTCTCTGTGTGGAGCTTGGGCTCCAGAGCACATGGGCCCAGTAGTTGCGGTGCCTGGGCTTAGTTGCCCCTAGGCATGTGGAATCCTAGTTCCCCGACCAGAGATCAAACCCGGGTTCCCTGCATTGGAAGGCAGATTCTTAACCACTGGACCACCACGGAAGCCCCTCAATTAAGAACTCTTTAAAATAGAGTCTAACTCAGACCAACTAAGCATAAACTTTAAACACTGAAGAATCAAACAATCCTGAGGAGCAGTTTTTCAAGCCGATTCCCCTGCATGCTGTGCTCACATGAAGCGAAGAAGCATGCATAGGGTGGTTTATCACGGGCCAAACCAGTGTTTCTCCACTGGCCCAGTGGAGCCATGTAAGAACCGTCAGCATCTTCCCAGAGTGCTGCAAGATGCATGCAATGTACATTTGCTGTAAATGGGCACACGTGTTACCATGAAAAAGGCATAATGGGATATAAAGCCATAGCCAAAAATAGTTTTCTTGTGTCCTAGAACATGCCAGAGAGTTGACGCAAGGCCTGTATCAGCTCTGTGATATCCTGGCAGGGCAGTCCACAGTTCTCCCACGACCACACAGAGCTGCAGGCAGCAGGTAAACAGAGCGAGGTGATTTAAACACTCAAGAGATGCTGTCCTACTTCAGTGGTCAGGCCGGAGTGTTGCTGATTTGCTTGGTGTTAAGTATGTCAAGGAGGCTGCAGAAATATTGCTATCAGAAAGGATGCCATGATCACAGAAAGGCCAGGTCCGTGGTTACAGTCTTCCTCACACAACATTGCACAGATAAGGAAGCAGAGGGTTACTGGCCCTCTCTCTCCTACCCCCAGGTGTGTGAAACACTGCGCCAGGCCCCTCAGTCTATTACAGTCAATGAAAACCCTAGGATTCTGTCACCTGGGGAACGCACAGTCCTAGGCGTGAGAACATACACTATTTTCAACCTGTGACTACCGCTATCTGGCTGTACAAAGACTGAGCAACTGAGCCAGCTGAGCAGGGCTTTTATTTTGATGTTGCATCTCCACAAGGCAATTTTTGTCCCTTTTCTCTTTGCCAGTAGAAGATGGTCATGAACATCACACCGTCTTCCCTCTCTCGGCTTCAGACTGTGACCAGCCCAAAGGCATGGCCTCCAAGCAAGGGATGTGGCATGCCCAGGGCTCAAGGGGATCCAGCACATTTTATTTAAGGTTCAGGGGACAGGTGGGGCTAACTCCAACTTGGGCTCCATCTGCCAACTCAGCAGCCGCCAATGAAAGGTGAGGGGGTGGGGAGTCTTCTAATTTAAACAAAAGCAAGAACTTGGCTATGGCAGCCCTGCCCAAGAAAGTTCAGGAACACAACCACTGAGAGACCAGAATTACTTCTATGCCTTATTTCCTGATCTCTTCCCAGAATTCTAGCTATTAATCTCCTGGCTCACACAGTTTTAAAATTTTTGGTTGCTCTGGGTCTTTGGTGCCCCACAGCATGTGGGATCTCAGTTCCCTGACCAAGGACTGAAGCCATGTCCCCTGCATTGGAAGGTGGGTTCTTAACCATTGGACCACCAGGGGAGTCCCTACACATTTATTTTTACCTCTGCCACCACAAAAGTCAGAGAAGGAAGATACAAATCTAAGAACAAGATTTTACTTATTTCTCTTTTAAAAATTTAAAGATGGCTTCCCACCGAACCAAAGGTCTAGCAAGACAAAAATATAAAAGTATTTTCAACAAGATTTTGAAGTTTAGAAAAGCTCTGCAAGGCACTGATAGAACAGCTGAGGGTTCAATCAATACCACTTAGCACTGTTACTACATTACTGAGGCTTCACAGAACACCCGGTGCCCTGGAAGATGCTTGAGATCATCAAGTGCAATTCCCCGACTCTGGCTTTTTTAGAAACGGGAAAAGCTGGTGAGAGGAGAGACCTTCAGGTTGCAGGCATCCCATCGTGGCCACTTCCATGGGGGCTTCCCGTGGGCAGTGCAGCCCAGGAGGAGACGCACTCAGCTCAGGCTGCAGGGTTTCCTGTGCATGGTACAGTGTTTCACATAAAACAACAAGACCTGGGACTTCCTGGTGGTCCAGTGGTTAAGAATCCACCTTCCAATGCTGGGGACTCAGGTTTGATCCCTGGTGAGGAACGAAGATGCCACATGCCAAGGGGCAACTAAGCCCGTGTACCACAAGGACTGAGCCTATGCCTCAAAACGAAAGATCCCTCATGACGCAACTAAGACCCAACACAGTCAAATAAATAAATATTAAAACAAACCAAAAAACTCAATGAGAGGAGGTGGGTGGGAGGGAGGTTCAAGAGGGAGGGAACATATGTATACCTATGGCTGATTCACGTTGCTGTTTGGCAGAAACCAATACAATTGCTTGGTTGTAAAGCAGTTATCCTTCAATTAAAAATAAATAAATTCAATTATATATTAAAAACCCAATGACATCTGCCTCAAAACAGACAGGGCCAGGCAAATTAGGTCACACACTTGTGCTTCTGGTTCTCTGCAGTCTGTTTAGGCTTTAAGCAAGAATGGCCCCCAGAGCTGTGGATCCATCATGTGAGTTGACCCTTCTTGAGAAATGCAAAGCTGAAAAAAGGAGTCAGTGTTTGACTCGGTGATGAGAGCTTCCCCGTTATGGACCAAACCATCCTCACAACTTAAATCTTCCTACACCCACTTGAAAACTGGAATGTTTTCTCTGACTCAATGTTTTATTTAAAAGAAAGGGGCCCAGAAACTCTAGATGAATGAAGATTCCAAAGCGTTGGTGGAGAGGTGCTGGCTGCAGGTGGAGGGGGCATGGTTGTGGCTAGCTGGCCGAGGCTCTTTTGTCCTCAGTGAGTGGCAGCAGGCTGGTCCCTGGGGGCCCAGCTCAGGTGGACTGACCCACCTGGAGCACTGGGTGGAGTCTGCCTTGCTCTTGAGCTCTGCAACCAGCCACGCGCTCCTGCTCCTAGGGTGGGGCCTGGCTACAGGTGCAGTGGGTTATAAGGTCTGCAGTGATGCATTTGCTCAGAACTTTAGCACTCTTTGCGGTGCCAAGGGCTTCATGGCTTCACACGAACTCGTCCTAAGATTCCAGTGTCCATGCAGTGAGGTGGCGAAGGTAGCCTTGAAGAGGCTGCCCCTGGGGAATCAGGCCCGGGTGTTTTATGTGCATGTTATGTACTAAGTCACTCAGTTGTGTCTGACTCTTTGTGATCCTATGGACTGTAGTCCAACAGGCTCCTCTGTCCATGGGATTTCCCAGGCAAGTATACTGGAGTGGGTTGCCATGCCCTCCTCCAGGGGATCTTCCCGACCCAGGGATCGAACCCACATCTCTTTTGTCTCCTGCATTGGCAGGCGGGTTCTTTACCACTAGTGCCATCTGGGAAGCAGGTTTTATGGTCCTGGATAAAACCACTCACCAACTCCATCAGGTAGTTTTAGATGTGAGTTAACAGTGTGGCTGGACCTGTGCCTGGACGGTTGACCCCGAGTTGCCTGCGAGGACCTGAGGATTGGCACCCCCACCCCACACACGTGTGACCACCACCACCTTCCCGTCCACTCCACAAACACATAACAAAACCTGGCAATGGGCGCGCCTGCTGCCTGACCCGCTTGCCAGGCTCATTTCAGACCAGAACTCAAGAGCTCCAGGTGGCAGCTGTAGCGGTTAAACTCCCTCAGTCTGGATCTGCGTCCAGCTAGACCAACCTCATGTGGGTCAAAGACCCCCCACCCCTTCCTCTCATCACCCTTCCCATGGCTTCCCGACCCTGAGCCTTTATAACAGGCCAGGAGTGAAGTGGTCTAGCACTGGTAAGACCATTTCTGCTGAGTCACATGGACCCAGCTCCAGTTTCTGCAGATAAAAAAAAACAGAGCTGCCCCGTGGCTTCACCAAGTACCTGATAGCCACGAGGAGCTAAGTAAAAACATCTGCATAAAAATAACCAAGACCGGAAGTGCTGGGAAAACAGGTTCTGTACATGCTAAGCAGACTGACTGGGGTTTAACGATAAAGTGTGGTTGCACCCAACCGGAAGCAACTTGAGGAAGTACTGAGGGTGGGAGAGAGGCCCAAGGGGTCCATTTGGAAAACAGGCAGGACAGAGCAGTCACATTCCACTGAGTGCCTTGAAAATGTGAATTGGGAAACTCGAAATAGCAACTGCCACCCTGGGTCCAACCCAGAGAGTTTGTTCAGCCCCGTGTTCTTGAACTGGAAAAAAAAATGTATCATTGAACAGTTTTTTAATTCAAATATATGCTCAGTACTGACTTATGTCAGGGACTTCCCCATGGTGTCACCCCACCTCCAGCCAAATGTGCCCTATTTAGTCCCTCATGGGATGCCTACAGCCGACATCCAAGTTCAGAGGTGAACCCATCCCCACCACTCTCCACCAGGCTGTCATGCGTACATGTAAGTCAAGCCTGGATTTGTGAGCAGAGATGGGTTCTCACAGTTGGAAAATGAAACCATGCGTTATTTAAGTTCCTTTTCACTTAATGCGTCAAAGTAATATGCGGAGGTATTTTCTGTATCACGAGGGACCATTTGGTAGAGGCTTTCATGGAGTAAGCATTTAGTGTTTACTGAATGAATGTGTAATAAAGCTGAATCACTGAACACTCAAGTAAACATGGCTTATTAGAGGGGAGGTAGCATGATGTCAGGAAGAAGAAATCATGCCTCGGTAATCTCCTTGAGTTCTCTGAGCAGATATATAAGCATATGGATAAGAGAACTGCAGAGCCCAGTTTAATTTGACTTTCAAAACCTATGAGAAAATCCCACTCTAAAGATGGTCTTCTAAAAACTGAGTCACTAAGAATTGTTTTTATCATGAATATGGGGTTGGCTTAAAGACCATAAACTAAGCTGAAGATAAGTGGATATATTCCCAGATGGAAAAACATTGGGGTTTCCTAGAGATCTGATTCTTGATGGATCTTCTTACATGTTTGTGAATGACTTACAAGAGGAAGAGTATATAATGAATCTCCAAGTGCCACCTCAATCATCTGGGGAGAAGATTAAGGTGATGGAGAGTCAATTCAGTTTGAACAAGGGTATATTGAATACTGAGGAGTCATCATGTGGTTGGGCCCTGGGGTATAAAATAGAAGGATAAGCTTAAAGTTAATCAAGTTAGGGTGAAAGTCATGCATTCATTTACAGTAAATAGTCGAAGGCACAATGGGAGTGACTGAGAAAATGATGGCAGTGACATAGTCCAGGGCTTCCCAGCCTCTGGGATCTAATGCCTGATGATCTGAGGTGGAGCTGATGTAATAATAACAGAAATAAAGTGCACAATAAATATGATGTGCTTGAATCATTCTGAAACTATTCCCCACACAAAGCCTGTTGAAAAAATCATCTTCCATAAAACTAGTCCCTGGTACCAAAAAGGTTGGGTACCACTGATGCAGATGATCAATGCTGTTACACTTAAGAGAGGTGGGGATAGTAAATAAGAGTTGAAGTAGGGAAAGTTTAATGGGGGAGAAAGAATTTGAGGAGAGCCTGGAAGAATACCAAGGGTTTGGATGGGTGTAGTAAAGGTGAGGGATTCTCTTGTTAATAGCAATTGGACATGCTACTCTGGGACTGGAAGGTGAGTGTGTTTGGGGCAAGTAACCAATTACTCCGTGAAACCTTAACAATCCAGAAACATCACCTAGGCAGATGTTACAATAATGGCAGTAGAAAAAGCCCTGGACTTGAGTTGGGAGATGGCACATGGATTCTATTAATCTTCCTCCTATAACCTGAGTCTTATTTCTTTGTCAGTAAAATACAAATGATAACTGTACCAATCTCATAAGTTTCTGTGAAATTTAATGCGAAGAAATACTCTGGACAGCTCAACCAGTACAGAACACAGGTGGGCACTAATTTCTTTAATAAGACAGTCTCAGCCACCTCACCTCTAAGAAGCCTTTCCCTTTTCCCATTTTGGGTGAAGCAGCGTTTTCCATACTCACCATTCTGTATTATACTGGTTTTCTTCCTCTCTGCCTCTGTCATTAGCCTATGAGCTCCTCGAGGACAATCCTGAGTTTTCTATCTCTTTCTAATCCGTACCTAGACAGTGCCTGGTATATATCACAAGTGTGCAAAGGTTGGTCAAATAACCAACAAAAGAGTGAATACATTGCTTACTATTACTGTAAGAATGGAAGATGAGTTTAATTTGACAAAAAAAAAAAAAGATTGGCACATAGAGATTTTATGAATTCTCACAAGCAACTGTTTATTCATTCACTTTAGACTATTTTCCAAAAGTCAGCATGAAGGCTGTTGATCATCTCTATTAGGATTCTTATCTCCTCATTTTTGGAAAATACGGATAGCCCTGACCTGTGCCATTGTCTGTCATCTCTTCCATTCTTTGGGCTTTCTCATCAAAAACAAAGAGTAGGGTATGTACTGGGCAAAAAAAAATGGAATATGTACCTCCTTTAGTGGGCTAGAGACATGTTACTTGGTGATGAATTTCCCTCCTCATGTTACTTGTCTTCCTTTTCCAATCTTAAGAGGTTGATACTCACTGGGAAAGCTGTAAGCACAGGAGTCTTGAAATGTTACTTTCCCTCTGATATTTATTAACCTTCCTTGGTCTTCCTCAGACGCTTGACCTATGCTCTCTGGATTCCTCTAGGTTTGAACACAGCTTTAAACACCCTCCCAGTTTCAGCATTTTTATCAGCTACCACTTCTCTTGAGCTTTTGCTTTCTTGAAGCATTTTTTAAATGTAAATGCTATTCTCTTGTAAAAGGCCTGTACATCTCTTTTGAAAACTCAAATTCACTGGGGAGCTCAGTTTTGAGTTGAACTGATCTAAACCCTGTAAGAGGCCCAATCACGTCCCTGTTAGATGTGATGTGTGGTCCTTGCATCTTAGAAGGATTCCCCCTCCATCCATATGCAGAAAGAAAATTACATACCATTCTGTTGGTGAAGTTACTGAACTTCTCAACCAACACCTGCTCAATCATGTCTGGCTCAGAGATAACAATAAACATCCGACGACCAAGATAGTACCTGGGAGGAATAAGAGAACTACTTTAAAATGTTTAAGTTAAAATGACTTTAAATTAAATTTAAATTAAAAATGATAAATGTCGTATTTGTCTGTTCTCTTCTCCTTTCCAGAAAGAATTCACAGTGGCTTAGAATCAGGGATAAAGGATAAATAGGGAGTGAAGGTGTGGAGAAGATGAGGAAATGCACGTGCTAAGTGTGAGGAACGGCAGAGCTCTGATGACCTAACACCAAACTTCATTCCACAAACATTTATGGAATCCCACCTGGTACCAGTCCCTGGAGACTCTGGGGTGAATAAGAGACAGTCTTTAGCCCCAGGAAACTTGCCCCCTTGATAGGAAAGACAGATCTGTAAGTTTAAACACAATAATAAAGAATTTATAGGATACAGTAGTAAGACCAAGAAGGAAAATGGTACAGGTCAATGTTGTCCCCATTTTCCAAAATTGGGGAGACAGGCATTCTAGCAAGAGAAGATCAGTGACTTGTATATACTGATTCTTAGGCAAAAGATAAACCTTTATGAGATAAAGTAGTGATAAACCTTTATGAGAATTCAGGGAAGATTAAACTTGCAGGGAAAGACCGAACAACGGGGTGCTACACCTACATGTGAAGGAGCTCAGGAGATACTATGACACTAATGAAGAAACAGAGGGACTTCCCTGGTGGTCCAGTGGTTAAGACTTAGCCTTCCAATGCAGGGGATGCGGGTTCAGTCCCTTGTTGGGGAGGCTAAGATCCCACACACCTTGGGGCCAAAAGCCCAGAACATCCAACAGAAGCAATATTATAACAAATTCAATAAAGACTTTGAAAATGATCCACATGAAAAAAGTCTTTAAAAAAAAAAAGAAATGGAGGAAAATCTAAGCCAGTCAGCAGTGGTGGTAAACGCCAAAAGTAAGCTGTTTAAGGACATATTGTCATTTATTTATTAAATAAATTTTGCTATTTATTAAAGTGCTGGGGACACAAAAGCATCTAAGACCCAGTCATAGCCTTCAAGGGTCTCAGAGCCTGGTGGCAGTGGCAATTAGATAATCACCATCCACTGTGACATCTGGCAAGTGTGGGTGACACTGGGGGCACACCCCACTGAAAGCGTGAAGAAGAGAGAATGAAATCTTCCTTGAGGTGGTGCTTCCTAACGTGAGTTTCAAAGGATGGACAAGAATTAGTCCAGATAGGTGGGTGGCAAAGGGGAGTGAGGGTGTGGCAGGCAGAGGAATCAGTTGACAATTCCCCGGGGACAAGCATGCCTGGAAGAGCTATAAGCTCTTGACTAGCAACTGTATAAAGCCAACCAGAGTGATGACAAGTTACCCCACTGCATAATGCCATGTTTTCAGTCCTGTGTATGGAATTATTTTTCAGGATGTTATTTGATCACTGGCACATCCAGTTCCGAGTGGTAAAGAGCAGAGCAGTTTAAGTCATGTGGCAAGAAAGCAGCAAAGTTTGCTCTGACTTCTTAGTTACTTAGAACTTTTCATAAGCTAAAAGAGTCTTTAATGTTTTAACTCTTCCCCTTCTTACTAACTAGGGAAAAAATAATATTTGTCTGGCACATGTCAGGCACTCAGAAATATTCATCTGAGTGATCATATTTCCCAAACTGTTAGAGAAATCTTTGGGACACAGGAATTCAACAGATGTGGTAGAAGAAAAAATATTCACTAGTTTGTTTTTTAAAAACTGATTTTAGCCAAGAAGACCAGAAATAACCCCCCAAAAACCAATGCTTTTATAAACTTTATAGGGCATGTCATAGAATTTTTTTGAGAATCTGGTAAAAACTGTGGACATTTCCCCAAGACATTTCCCTTTCATAGCATTTTAAAATGAAATTTGAGGAATTCTTCAACACCTGAAATGAAAAAAGCCAATCTAGGAAGGTTACATATTATATGATTTCATTTATATGTTTTTGAAACAGCAGTGAGATTAGTTGTTTCTAAAGGAAAAGAGATGAGTAGATTCTAAACTCTAGGGATGTGGGGGGTGTGATAGGGTGGTGTGACTGTAAAAAGTAACACAAGAGAGACTTGTGGTGACCGTTTTGTATCTTAATATACAGTAGTGGTTATACAAACCTACACATCTGATAAGACTTCAGAGGATTCTACACACACACACACACACACACACACACACACACACACACACACAGGCTTGAAAATCTGATAAAATCTGAATAAGTATGGATCATGCTGTGTGTGCTCAGTAGCTTCAGTCGTGTCCAACTCTTTGCGATCCTATAGACTGTAGCCTGCCAGGCTCCCTCATCCTTGGGATTCTCCAGACAAGGATACTGGAGTGGGTTACCATGCCTCCTCCAGGGAATCTTCCCAACCTAGGGATTGAACCTGCAGCTCTTGCATTGCAGGCTGATTCTTTACCTACTGAGCCACCTGGGAAGCCCATTATGGATTGTATCAATGTTAATTTCCTGGTTTTGATGATGTACTGTAGCTATGCAAGAGGTAATCATTGGGGGAAACAGGGTAAAGGGTACACAGGATCTTTTGTACATTTTTTTGCAACTTCCTGTAAATCTATACTTCTCTCAAAAAATTTCAAATGTTTAAAAGTCACTTGGAAACTTAAACTATAGACACAGCTCTGTTCCTCCCTGGAGCAGATCTAGTAGGCTGGGAGGAGCCCAGAAATCTGCATTTGAACAGGCTCTCCAGATTCTGATGTAAAGGACTACTCCCACAATTCATGAAATGCTGTTCTAGGGCAGTGGTTTTCGGCCTCAAGGACTGGTCAAAAGCCCCGGCCAAGGATTCAAAAAGTAGTGATGCCTGACCTCCTGACCAGCATCTCTGGGGTGGGACCCAGTCCCTTCTAACTTTAATAAGCTCTCCAGTAACCAGTACTGGATCGACAGTAACCAGATTGGGGGACCCACAAACCCCATGTTAAAAACCCCCGCTTTAGATTTAACTAAAGCTCACGCTGTGATTCTCATTTCCCTAAATTCTTAGTTCTAAAAGGAAAGCATTTACATTGAGATGCACACCTATTTTGGTAATGATTCATTTGTATTGATTTAGTTATTACCAAAATAATTTTACAGTAAGTTCAGTCGCCCAGTTGTGTCCAACTCTTTGCGACCCCATGGACTGCAGCATGCCAGGCTACCCTGTCAATCACCAACTCCCGGAGCCTACTCAAACTCATGTCCATATAATCTGGATTTCAAAAAAAAAAAAACAAACCCAAATAATACTTCTACATTCAGATGAAAGTTGTCCTTCCAAGTGGGCACCTTGGGAGCCTTTGAGCTTTTTTCTAGTAATGTTGCTAATGCTAAAAACAATTTTGTCACCATTTCTTTAGAATTGCTTCAGAGCTGGTTTATGAACCTCGTGAGAAAACTGGCCCCATTTTACATGTAAATTGTGTAATCTTATGGATTTATATTTATACAAACACTCATCTGTAGTTTGAGGAGCTCCTGGAAAGATCTTAATCAGAGAAACCTTTAAATGAAGCTTGTTTTTCCTTTCGGATGTCTGAATGGCTGCCCTGTTTTTGTCTGCCCAGCCCTCCTTGAGGAAGCACCCTCCCCCATACCACCAGTTCTGGAGGAGCTGTCGATGGCAGAGCCTGCCCTTTTGGCCAAGGGGGTGGACTCACCATCAGGCATGGCTGATTACGGTATCTCATCTCCTTGACAACAGTGACTGGTCCACAGAGCGGGTGCATGACTGAGTCAGGACCAGTCAGAATCCTTCATTGGGTGTATGTGTAAGTATATACTTGGAGGCTGCTTGACGAAAGCTCTGTTTTTCTCCTGAAGGTGCTTAACTAGGAATATATGACCAGTCAGTGGCCATCTTTGTACCACATGCTGGCACAAACTCCAGGTCAAGATATGCTTCCTGCAGTATTCCTTGCATCTTCCAAGCTTAAATTAGTTTGCACTTTTAAGTGTGTTTGAGCTGGATTTCTATCATTTGTAATCTAGAAGTCCTAAATATTGCAAGGTATTCCTTTTCCTTTTCAACCTTGTGAATACCTAATGCCATTCTGCCTCTCAAAACATACTTCCCCAAGAGGCTCTGATCTTGGAGACTTCCCCGGTGGTCCAGCAGTTAAGAATCTGCCTTCCGATGCAGGGGACGTGCATTTGATCCTTGGTAAGGAAACTACGATCCCACATCCTTTGGGGCAACTAAGCCCATGGACTTCAACTACTGAGCCCCCCGTGCTCTGGCCCACGGGCCTCAATGAAGGTCCTGCATGTCACACGAAGACCCAACAAAGACAAAAATATAAACAATTTTTTTCTTTTTTTAAAAAAAAGAGGGTCTGATCTCAGTTTTGTGCACTGGTATGAATGTATGGCCACATGTCACTGCCTCCTGAGGTGGGGTGAAAGTGGTAGAGGCTCAGTCGTATCTGACTCTCTGTGACCTCTTGGACTGTAGCCCACCAGGCTCCTCTGTCCACGGGATTCTCCAGGCAAGAATACTGGAGTGGGTAGCCAGTCCCTTCTCCAGGGATCTTCCCAATCTAGGGATGGAACCTGGGTGTCCTGCATTGCCAGCAGATTCTTTACCATCTGAACCACCAGGAAGCCCTGAGGGGGTGGAATACTGCAAAGCCACATGCCCTAGGGCCAGGTCAGGATCCAGGATCACCCAGCTCTGCTGCTTACTCATACAAGCCTTATAGGTGGACTCTGGAAATTCTGCATTTCAGCTTCCTTGCCCCTGAAACATGGGAGTAAAACCACGCAACAGTTTGCTCTGCTTTAAATCCTGTAGTTCTTATGAATTAAAAAGGAAGTTTGAATTTTAAGTCTACTTTCTATAGGGCATAGAGAGTAAAGCAGTTAGTCCTAAAGGAAATCAACCCTGAATATTCATTGGAAGGACTGATGCTGAGGCTGACGCTCCAATCCTTTGGCCACCTGATGTGAAGAGCCAACTCATTGGAAAAGATCCTGATGCTGGGAAGGATTGAAGGCAGGATGAGAAGGGGATGACAGAGGATGAGATGGTTGGATGGCATCACTGATTCAATGGAAATTAGTTTGAACAAACTCCAGCAGATGGTGAAAGACAGGGAAGCCTGGCATGCTAAAGTTCATGAGGCTGCAAAGGGTTGGACATGACTTAGCGACTGAACAACTATAGGGCTTGAAAACACATCCTGTTAACAGTGGAATCAATCAGTGAAGTGTTTGAATGACTTGAAGACCCTTCTCAGAATCTGATAAGCACAATTGTTAGTGTTTATTGAGTGCTTACTACCTACCAGCCATGTTCTGAGTGCACTGCCTGTAGGATTTCATTTTTTCCTCGTAGAAAATGGACAGGGTAGTTACTATACCCACTTGTCAGAACAAAAAACTGACAAGAGATGTTAAGTTAAGAGATGTTAGAGTTGTTAAGTAATTGCCCAAGATAGGGATTTGATCCCAATCTGATGGCTGCCAGAGCCTGGGCCTGTGGCCTCGACCTTGCCGTCGCCTATACCAGCGACACTTCTTCCTCAGGCCGAGCAGGTGTGTGAACAGCCAGGCTTCTAGCTGTGCAGACTGTGTCTTTTAAAGGTGGAAAGTCAGAGCAGCTTCTTGTTTAATGGCCCAGAAACAACCCACCACCCCAGCCTAATTACGAAGGTAACTTCTTGCTCCCTTCTAACTGAAATGTATGGATCGTCACTTTGGGGGGCAAAAAATTCTTAGCCAGTTACTCATTTATATTTATTTACGCACATAAGAATGTTCTTACTCAACTCTGACGCACCTGGTGGAAGAGAAAATTTAGGCAAATCAGTGAAGTATTGTGCAGACAAAAATAATACTTGTTTGGCTTGTTTAATTAGTTGTTTTCTTATTTTTTAAAAAAACTGACCAGTCGGTTCAATCAAAATAGTCCACAATTGCCTTCTGGGAATTGAGGCCTGGTGGCCTACTGCTCTTAGCCTGTGGGCTGCCTGGCTCTGTTCTAGAAGGCCTGCCCCCATCCAGGGTGGCTAAGCTATAAAGGGTGGTTGATCAGAAGGTACCTACAAGCATCAGTACAAAAGGATGTCTAGGTCACACAGCTGAATGAAAAAGCACATTGGGAAATAGTACATACAGTTGTGGAAATAAAATAATAGTCCATTTGATGGTTAGCTCATTCAACAAGCATGTATTGAGCACAAACTGTCAGGCACTAGGCTCATGTATGTTAACAGTATCCCTAGAAAAACTCTGGAGGAAGATGTATTAGCTAACGGTGCATATTTTATAGGGATTTTTACTTTTCACATTGTGTGTCTTTAATAGGGGCTTCTCAGGTGGTGCAGTGGTAAAGAATCTGCCTGCCAATGCAGGATCAGTCTCTGAGTCAGGAAGATCCCCTGGAGGAGGGCATGGCAACCCACTCCAGTATTCTCACCTGGAGAAGCCCGTGGACAGAGGAGCCTGGTGGGCTACAGTCAGTGGGGTCACAAAACGAGTCTGACATGACTTAGTGACTGAACAACGAACAAATGTCTTTAATGTTCCACTAGTTTACAGTGAGTGCTTTTGTAATAAGGAAAAAAAAAAAGAGGTTTGTCTTGTCAAGAGCTGAGGTGGGGGTCGGCAGTGGTGCAGCTATCAGGACTCAGGTTCAAGGCCGTGTCCTTGTGATTTAACAGCTGCGTCACCTTGAGCAAACCACAACCTTCCTGAGCCAATTTCCTGGATAAAGAGGCTGTTATGAGGGTCAGAGGAGAAACAAGAGAATGCTTTGTCTGTAGTAAGGTTTTAGGCAAATACCAGTCATGATAACCTCCCAATCAGGAGTGAAGGCCCCAGCTCATGGGGGTGGGGCGGGTGGCTGCTGGTGTCACTTTGTAGGAATGAAGAAGCTGAATGATAAGCGTCCCCAGGAGGTCAGGTACAAAGAACCAATGCGATTCTGGAGACTTCAGGTTTCCAGGTAGAGACTGAAAAACTGATGCAGGCCTCTTTTGTTGGTGTTCAGCTGCGCAGTCGTGTCCAACTCTCTGCGACCCCATGGACTGTAGCACTCCAGGCTTCCCTGTCCTTCACCATCTCCCAGAGGTTGCTCAAACTCATGTCCCCTTGAATTAGTGATGCCATCCAACCATCTCATCCTCTGTCGTTCTCTCTCCTCAGGCCCTCCATCTTTCCCAGCATTAGGGTCTTTTCCAAAGATGCAGGCCTCTAGCAACTGACGACTGCTAAACAGTGAGCATTAGATGACTCCTTGCCTCAATGTCAGGGCCATGTCCCAGCAGGTTGAGGAGGCTAATAGGGTGAATGTCCTGGCCTTCACTCTGACCTCTGCCGTGGACTGTGGATGAGAAGGTCGTGGGCATCTCAGTGGGGAAGGGTGGGCATTGACTGCTGGAGATCCCACGTTGAGTGATCAGTCTCTAAAATGTTCCAAGGGAGCTAAGTAGGCATCCAAGCCTGGTAGTGGGCCGTAGGCGGGCTGGGAGACTCACAGTCCTGTGGAGAAACCATGGCTTCGCAGTCCTGTGGCTCCTTCCTGGCTTGACTCAGCAGAGCATCCTGCCCTTTCTCATTAGCAACCTGATCTGTCATTAGAACAAGGCAGGATTGAGTTAGCAGAGAGGTGGAGTCTACTCAAGTTGCTGGGGATGCTTTTCTTGAGGAGCCAGTGACAGACATAGGTCCCAGGAGTTGGAGCTGCTTTCTTCTGGCTCTCTCCTGTCACTCAGATCAGGGTGTGCCTTACCTGCCCAGGGAAGCCTCAGGGCACTGGTGCCTGGGGGCGGGCCCTGACCTCACAGAGCCCCTCAGAGCCACAAGGACTGAGTCAGCCTTTTCCCTCTCTGTGATACTTGGAGCCGGGTCAGCTCTCCTCTCCTGCCCTCAGATGCCGGTGGACTCTGTGGTTCTTCACTTCCCGGCTGGACATTGGACCATGCACTCAGATTTATGCCTCCGCCCCTCTAACTTGTCTTCCTGACCAACTACTTATCTGCACAAGGGTCCTGATTCCGTTTATCCACCAGGGCTTTGTAAAATGCAAGTCTGGGGACTTGCCTGATGGTCCAGTGGTTAAGACTGCATTTCCACTGCAGGGGACTTGGGTTCGATCCCCGGTCAGGGAACTTAAAATCCTGTGTGCCTCTTGTTGCAGTCCAAAGGCGCAGGGTGGGGGTGGGGGGGAGCCAATCTGATTGTAGCTCTCTTTACTTAACATCCTTCAGTGGTTTGTCTCCACGAAAGCCTTTGGGAGTCCTGAGCATGTGCAAATGTCCTTCATAGCCCAGCCCCTGCCTTGCTTCTGGCCTCATCCCTCCATATTGCCCACCACCCAAGAGTGAGCACCAATGATCAACCTTTCTTCCTGACACTCTCCATCACCTCTCACATCCACGGGAGCCTTTGCATATGCTGGTCCCCTGCCTCCATGGATCAGTCGTTCCTCTTTCTATCTTGCCAGGTTAACTTCTAGCAGTATTCCACTAACTGTAGTTCTTTTCTTGGCTACATTTTTACTTGGTTGTGAGTGGTTTAAATGCAAGGATCTGGTCTTTTTCTAACATTGAAGTCTAACATTTATATTACAGGGTTGAATTTATTATAGGAGTTCTGTGGAGTTTGCTCAGCGTTCAAATGTTCTTTCGATGAATTTGTAGGGGAAAAAGTGGTCTCCCCGTCCTATTCCTCTGCCATCTTAGCTCCTCCCCCAGGAGTTCTGTAATGTTAGTGGAGCAGGCTGTATCTAGGCCCGACCTCTTAAGCCCCATGAGCCCAGGCCCATCTCTCCCTCTAGGACACTCAAGTAGCTCACTATATGGATTGCTACTCCCAGACCAACAGCCCCATCAAGGCCAAGTCTACCTTTGTGAAACAAACTGACCGTGCTATCCCACTATCAGCAAACCTCTAATGACTCTCCAGTGTTTGAAGAAAAAAGTCCAAGCTTCTTAACTGGAATGAGGAGCCCTGTAGGAACTATCTCCTTGTCCCACTCCTCTTCCACCAAGGAGAGTAGAAAAGCTGGCTTTAAACTCAACATTCAAAAGATGAAGATCACGGCATCCAGTCCCTTCACTTCATGGCAAACAGAAGGGGAAAAGGGGGAAACAGTGACAGATTTTGTTTTCTTGGGCTCCTAAATCACTGCAGACAGTGACTGAAGCCATGAAATTAATAGATGCTTGCTTCTTGGGAGGAAAGCTATGACAAACCTAGACAGTGTAGTAAAAAGCAGAGACATCACTTTGCCGACAAAGGTCTGTCTAGTCAAAGCTATGGTTTTTTCCAGTAGTCATGTATGGATGTGAGAGAAAGTTCACATAAAGAAAGCTGAGCACCGAAGAATTGATGTTTTCAAACTGTGGTGCTAGAGAAGACTCTTGAGAGTCCCTTGGACAGCAGAGTCCAAATCAGTCAATCCTAAAGGAAATCAACCCTGAATATTCATTGGAAGGACTCATGCTGAAGCTGAAATTCTAATACTTTGGCCACCTGATTCAAAGAGCTGACATTGGAAAAGACCCTGATGCTGAGAAAGATAGAGGACAGAAAGAGAAGGGGGTGACAGAGGATGAGATGGTTGGATGGCCTTATTGACTCAATGGACATGAGTTTGAGCAAACTCCAGGAGATAGTGAAGGACAGGGAAGCCTGGCAGGCTGAGGTCCATGGGGTCGCGAAGAGTGGGACACAACTGAGTGACTAAACAACGACAACAACACATGTTCTAACAACTAAGTAAACATTTGAAAAAGAATGCACATATTGCACTAAGTAGTTTTCATCATGACCCACAGATGTCACTGTGTTCACCATGAATATTGAAGATATCCCAGGAAGCCCCTGTGAATTCTCTATGGCACCTTTGGGTGCCTTAGCGCACAGTTTGGGAACTGTAACCATACATTGCTGCTATGAAATAGTCATTTGCGGTTCCCTTCATTTGCACTGTTTTTCTACGCTTCCGTTCCTTTGCACATGATTGTTCCTCTAAAGTCCTCGTCTGTATCTTGTCTATAAAACCTTTCTGATAGTCAAGTCACCTGTCGCTTCTTCTGTGGAGTCTTCTCAGACCCTTCATTTCCCATAGTTTCCATGGCATCTTGTCCATTCATCTTATTGATTTGCATCTCACTGTTTTATTTCTTGGGCTTCCTTGACAGTCTCTTCACTACTCTGTGAGTTCTTTGAGGACAAAGCCCTGTCTTGATTTGTCTTTCATCCCTGAGAAGCTGGCAGAGCACCTCATACCAACAGGTAGCTGGGAAGACGATTCTGCATCTGCCTTTCTAGTTCTAAGAAATCACTTCTTATCTTCCTGCATTCTCAATTCCTGCTCCTGGCAGATCTGAAGCCAGACTCGAACCCTGTTTCTCTTTACTGGCCTTTATCTTGCATTCTCAAAGTCACTGGTCCCCATCCACTCTGAAATGTGTGGCTAACCCTTTGCCTTTCTCTTCTACCCCTTGGCAGGGGCATCACCTTTGCATCCACCCTACTGGCTTCTTCAGCTGAGCGCTCATCTTTGTGGTCATCCCAGGTCTGGCTGTGTGTGGAGTCACCACGGTGAGCCAGGCTCCTGTTGCAAGCCAATGGCTCTGCCAGAGATCTTGTTTGAATCAAAGTTTCCCTGATGTGTTGGTGCCAAGATCTTGCTCCAGCAGAGAGTGCGGTTGGCTCAGAGCCTTCCGCGTCCCTTCAGGGTCACCTAACAGCAACTGGCCACCCCTTCTGTGTCCCCATCTCTTCTGTGTCTCCATCTCTAGCCATCAGCTACCCCTCCTCCCACCATCCCCACCCCAAGGTCCTTCTCTGACTGTTCTCACCAGGTAGACCGTTGTTCCCTTCTCCTCCTCATTTCCCCATTATTCCAGACTGTGTTCGACTGCTGCCTCCTCCTGGAAGCCTTCTCTGCTTTCACTGGCCCATGATTCTACCCAATTTCTGGCTTCAGGTTGTCTGTTCAATGTGGCATATTCAGTCACTCATATTACCCGGCATTCTTGTGAGACTTGGCCCAGGTCTGTGTTTCTCTTCTAAATTAGGTGCCAGATTTTCTTCAGGAAAAGAGACATGAGTGATGCTTTTGGGAGAAGAGTGGAGTGGTTTCTCCCACCACCCTCAGCCCAGGGATAGACACTCAGTGGAAACCGAATTACCTGGTGAGTAGACGATGTCTGGATCGGGGCCAAGAGGGAGCTAGTTCTTCGGATGTGAGGGTACCATCTTGTCAGTCTTTGTGCCATCCGAAGACAGAGACACAGACTGAAGTGAGTGTGGGAGAGCTCAGAAAGAGGGGAGGGATGGAGAGCCCTCCCTGAATGAGCGAGGACCTGAGGGTACAGAGGGAATTGTGTTTGGAATTAGAACTGGGTGACATGGGGCCAGTTCCTTGAGTCTTGGGTGTCACAGTCTGTTCACCTGGCAGAGATAGTGGGTGGAAAAGCAGGTCTCATTACTCTTCTTTAGGGACCTTCTACCACTGTGGACGTGCATGCTTGGTCCCTGTGTGGGTTTATAAGTAGTCAGAATAGGGGCTTAATAAGGAATCGGATCTGAGTTCATGTAAGTGGGCCTGGAGGACAAAGGGCCCTTCTAGTTCCTGCTGAACTGTGGCCGCATCGAGCTCTAGTCAAGCTTTCTCCCAAACAGAGCTGTGGCTAAAGGAGGGAATTCGGCAGCAATGGGGGAAAATTATCTGAAGCAAACCTACAACGATAAACCTCTCTACTCTATTGGATACACCCGCCCATTTAATTTATTCAGTTAATAAAACTTATTCCCTAGAGGGGGACAGACAGAGGTAAACTACAAACCAATCTGCCCGTGTGAGCATGAATATATATGTATATCTCATAACAATAAAAAAAGAGTAATTAAGAGATGTATTGAAGTGTATAGAAATCCTGAAGGACACTGAAGTTTCCAATTCGAGTTACTGTCCTTGGTGCAAATTTAATTCAGTAGGGAACAGATAAATAAAAAGGAAGAAAAAACAAATTCAGAACAGATGTTAGGCAAGCAATTTTTTTCACAGTAAGAATCATAAACATGAAGAAGAGCCTATAAGGCAAAGTTGTTGATGCAAACAGCATTAAGCTACTAAATAAATAGTTAGATGGCACCGCAGGGACAAAGAAACATTAAAATCGGCATTTGGCTGTCCCAGAATATTTGCACCCACACAGTTATGCCCAAGTGTGTAGATTCACAGGCATCAGAAGGAGGTGTGTGTGTTTGTGTGTGTGTGTGTGAGTACACATGCATGCTATTACATAGAATATGTGCAGGACATATATTTGTGTGAGAGTATGCAGCAAAATCTCCTCTCTCTCAATGATATGTGAACTCAGAATATGAATTGAGGGGCTTGGCAAGAGCTAGAATGAGTCCTGAAAAGACAGTGTGGCCTGGAACTCCATGACACCCGAGGAATGTGCTGTCTCGGGCTAGGGATTATTAGAAAGCCCAGATGTGGAACTGTCAAGAAAGGAGAATTTAATGGCCACAGAATTTTAGACACAGCTGGGGAAAAATAAGAGGCAGGGCAGTGAGGGGATGGAAATTAAAGCACAGATCATAGTATTTCAGGAACAGAGGGAAGCTTGACGATCATGCTAGCCAAACACCCCCATTTCGTAGCTAGGAAAACAGAGTTCGCAAGAGGTGAGATGACTAGGGGGCAGCACTTGGACACAGGCCACCGCCCTGGAGCAGCCCCTGTGCAGGAGGAGGCATGAGAGGCCAGAGAACACCCACATGCAGAACTGGGGAGATTCACCCCAGAGTTAGCTAGGAACGGGCTCCTGCAGTGGGCACTCCTCTGGGATGGCAGGTGGCTGCAAGAGGACCTTTGAAAGCCCACCCTGAGGGGCTGAGGCATCATGGTCAGGATCCCTGCTCCCTGCGGGGGTGGGGGCTGTGCTGATGGAGACCACTGATGGTTCCTTTGGTTTCACATCAGCCTGGGAGGCGGGCAGGCACTTGGGTATCTGTTAAAAGTGAATATGATGGTCAAGTCACTCATTCTAGTCCCACAGCTGGGAGGAGCTGAGCTCAGACCAGACCCAGCTCTGCCTCCCAATCCAGTGCTCTTCCTGTCACCTTAGGCAGACCTCTAAGAGTAGGGCTAGAGAAAAGGCTTTCCTGGGGAGGGAAACCAGTGATCTGAGAGTGGAGCCCGACCCAGTGGAGCACATCATAAGAGTCTGCCCTTCACCTTATCCTATGGGTCCCAAGATGGCTTGATGTGGGATTAAATCAATTCTATATTTTTATGGGCTAATTCCTAGATGGATGGCTCATAGGTCACAGAAGGGGAAAGATTATAGTCACTGCCACCCAAAGCCTTGATTTTAGGATGAAAGACTTTCCCCAAGTCCTTTCATTATGTTCCAGGGAAATAATACTAAATACCAAAATCACCAAAACAGCAAGACCTTCCCGTTTGAGGTTTTCTTGGGGACAAATGTGTCCTGAAAGGCACGTATTCAGTGGAGATTCCTTTGGTTATTCAGCAAATAGTTCCTGAGCATTTCTTGTGCAGTCTAGGCCCTGGGAGTATCCAGGCAAACAAGAGACAGGGTTTGTGTCCTCATGGAGTTTATACTCTAGCAGGACAGCAGGACAGTAAACAATGACACAACTGCTGTTAGGGCTGTCATCCTAAGGCAGGAGTGCAGAGTGTCCAAAGAACAACCACGGGGACAGGGGAACAGAAGAAGCTTTGGATTAACAAGGGCTTCCCGGGTGGCTCAGTGGTAAAGAATCTGCCTGCCAATGCAGGAGATAGAGGTTCGATCCCTGGGTTGGGAAGATCCCTTGGAAGAGGAAATGGCAACCCACTCCACTATTCTTGACTGGAGAATTCCATGGACAGAGGAGCCTGGCAGGCTACAGTCCACAGGGTTGCAAAGAGTTGGACACAACTGAGCACACATGTACATAACAAGGAGAACCTGCTCTTCCCTGTGATTACCTCTTACTAACTGCATGTCATTCTTATTTTAAAGTCACAGATGTTCCCAAATATTGCACTGGCCAAAAAGTCCATCAAGTCCAAAACATACTTTTTGGTCACCACAATAAATTGAGGCTAATGCAATGAGGCCAGGTAAACTTGAAGTGTTCTTGGGATAGTCACGTGAGATACTGTATTGAAAGGTCAAGACCCAGACAGAGGACTGGAAAACTATTTTGGATTAATAACATTTTACTACATGTGGTAAATAACATTTACTACTACAAAGATCTGTCTTTCTTATGGTCTTAAAAGCAGGACATAGCCCATAGAATACATGCACCAGTCCAGAAAGTGCCCAAAAAAGGATGTCCACTGCAGTGTTGTTTGCTGGAGGCCACTGGGTATCCCCCTCTGGGAGAGTGGATGGGAAAGTTGGGCGGGGTTGCACTGCAGAATGACAGGCAGAAGTTGGAGGTAACAGACATGATGGGCGAACAGCGTCATGATGGAACTTCAAAGCGTAGTGCGAAGTAAAGAAACTAAAGGATAAATGAGTGATATGACACTACCATTGGCATGAGCTGAAGAGTCCCTTGGACAGAAAGTAGATCAAACCAGTCCATCCTAAAGGAAATCAACCCTGAATATTCATTGGAAGGACTCATGCTGAAGCTCCAATATTCTGGCCACCTGATGCAAAGAGTCAACTCATTGGAAAAGACCCTATTTCTGGGAAAGATTGAGGGCAGGAGGAGAAGGGGATGACAGAGGATGAGTTGGTTAGATGGCATCACTGACTCAATGGACATGAGTTTGAGCAAGTTCTGGGAGATGGTGATAGACAGGGAGGCCTGGTGTGCTGCAGTCTACAGAGTCACAAAGAGTCGGACATAACTGAGTGACTGAATAACAACAAAGAGAACACACATAAACCACAATACCCAGTTTGCAAGAACTTGCAGCACTCACCCCCCTCCCAAAATATACATTAAGCACAATGGAGTGGTTGTCTGTTGGGGACAGGAAGGGACCAGAGAGAAAGGTGTGGGAATAAAAGGTAATCAAACATATAAAACATGAGGCTGTGTCCCCAGTTCTCCATAGTGCCACAGAATAAACACACTCCCACCCACACAACCTCCAAAGGGAGGTGATTAATAATCACTGGCGGTAACACTGATAATTTACAATGGTGAAGTAAACTCTTCTTATCAATGCCTGTTTTTCATGTGGAATTCTTTAGAAGTAAAATGCTGCTGCTTATTAGATCAGCATTTCCTTTCAGTGCCTGTTCTCCATATTCTAGTCCCAAGAGACATTCCAGAAAGGGGAAAAAGAAAAAAAAGTTCTGTGGTCAAATAAACACTGCATACTAAATTTCCCACTTGGAGATGTTCCAAGCACATTATTACATGAACAGTTCTGAGAGACCTGTGTTCCAAGGATTAACCCAGTGTTTCCAGCCTTTGACCGAGGGGGACTCCCCACTTTAGTTCCATGGAACTATTATTTTTATCAATGGAAATGGTCCAGAAGCTGCACTGTGGGAAATGCCACTGGAGGATAAGAGGCGGGAGATTCCAGATTCCAAGTGTAGCCTGGGGCTCCCCAACCCACTACTCTATCCCAGCATGGCCAGGCAATCCTTCCAGTGCTCTGTTCCCAAGCCATCTTGGACCCAAAGTCTCAGTCATAGTTACAAATGATGGTGGCGAAGATGGTGCTGTCTTCCCCTCTGCTATGTTCCATCTCCTCATTACATAGGGAATGATGGTTTTCTCTCTCGAATTCAAAGCCAACATCAGTGATTAATGTTGCCTAGCCCTTATTCCTTGTAACTAACCAGTAGTTCAACTCTGCTGTCCTTTATGAAAGTCTCTCTCTCTCTTCCTCATGTTTCTGATGATCCAAATCACTGTTATCGCTCACCTGGGTTGTTAGAATGGTTGTCTGCTTATCTTTTACAAATTCCATCCTCTCTCTTCACCCCTGGTGGCTCAGATGATAAAGAATCTGCCTGCAAGGCAGGAGACCCAGGTTTGATCCCTGGGTTGGAAATATCCCCTGGAGGAGGGCATGGCAACCCACTCCAGTATTTTTACCTGGAGAATCCCATGGACAGAGGAGCCTGGCGGGCCACAGTCCATGGGGTCGCAAAGGGTTGGACAGGACTGAGTGACACACACACACACTCCCTTCATTCCTCACCTTGCCCTTCTCCATTCTGTGCATCTGAACAATAATAACCTACTTCAAATAACCCGCTTCCTTAGCACCATTCCTTAGATCCATCTCCCCTCCTGCCACAGCAGAGAGGTTGTCCTCTCCACTGTCCAAACCATCACATTTTCTTAGCACACCTTTGGCCTCTATAGTCTCCCTTTCAACATCTCAGATAAAACCTCTAAACTTCCTCCCAAGTCTATGTGCCTGAGCCCACAGGCCACCTGCCAGCTCTCCCTTACCTGGGTAGCTACAGAGCCAGCTAATCTCTCAATGAAAGCACACGCTGTGCCCTGGGAAGGACCCAGGGGAGTTCAGCGAGTCTCCTCCAGCAAACGGCCACAAAGCTGGAACATAGGCCTCGAAAAATAGCTAAAAGACTGTGAAAGAAGCACAGAGGGAGAGAACTCAGAGGTTACAAATGACAGGGACCTGTTCTTGACAAATTGCTGCAGGTAGGAAGCCTGGAGATGGAAAGTGCCGAGGAGAGAAGAGTAGGCCTTGTGAACAAGAAAGAGTTCCAGATAGAGAAGGTTACATTTAAATGAGACCCAAAGGCCACAGTGACCTGGTGGGAAAGAGGAAACTTGGAGGGGGCTGAAAGCAGAATTGAAAAGCAAACACATAAATTGTAAAAGGCTTGGCAGAGAGGAGTGAGATAAGGCAAAAAGGGGCTCTGGGTAAGGACTACTGGGAATTTATTAAAATGAACTGAATTTATGGTGCAGTACAAGCATCTGTTGATAACAGGGCAAGTCTGGTAAAGAATGTGCTCACTGGCTTGTAGTCAACAGGAAGCCGGGGCAAGATGACAAGGGCCGGGCATTCCGATCAGAAATGTGTCATTCAGGCTGACCAGCAAGGTTCCGGAGCACAGGGAGGGGTTTACATTTCTTCTGGAGGTCACTTGTGAGGGTTGAAGGCAAGAAGTGACAGCCACTCAGTCACGGTCAAAAGGAAAAATACAGCATTGCAACTCCAAATGCAACTGCTACATTAAACAATATGGCAAGTTCTGCAAAAAATTAAACATAGGGCTTCTCTGGAGGCTCACTGGTCAAGAATCCACCTGCCAATGCAAGAGACATGAGTTCCACCCTTGATTCAGGAATATCCCACATGCCACGGACCAACTAAGCGCATGCACCACAACCACCAAGCCTGTGCTCTAGAGCCCGGAGAATCTAGATTACTGAGCCCACGTGCCGCAGATACTGGAGCGCACATACCCTAGAGCCCGTGCTTTGCAACAAGAGGAGATACAGCAATGAGAAGCCCATGCGTCACAACTAGAGAGTAGCACCGCAACTAGAGAGAAAAGCCCTCGCAGGAACAGAGACCCAGCACAGCCAAAAATAAAGTAATTAATTAATAAAAAATATTAAGCCTAGAATTAACATAGGATCCCAGCAATTCCACTTCTGGATATAGATCTAAAAAAAAAAATGGAAAGGAGGTATTGAAGAGATTTGTACACTGGTATTCATAGCAGCATTATTCAGAATAGCTCAAAGGTGGAAGCCACCCTAGTGTCCATCGACAGATGAACAGATAAACAAAATGTAGTAAATACAAAAGACAGATTGTTATTCAAACCTAGAAGGGAAGAAAATTCTGATACATGCTCCATGGATAAGCCCTGAGGACATCATGCCAAGTGAAATAAGCCAATCACAAAAGGACAAAGACTGTATGATTCCTCTTACATCGGGTACCTAGACTAGTCAAATTCATAGAGACAGTAAGTAGAATGGTGGCTTCTCAGGGCTAGGGGAAGGGAGAATGGAGAGTTATTGTTTAATGGGTAGAGAGTTTCCATTTTTCAAGATGAAAAAGAGGTCTGGAGAAGAATAGTAGTCACGGTTGCACAATGTGAATGTCCTTCATGCCACTGAACTCTACACTTAAAAATGGCTAGGATGGGGTCATCTCTGGTGGTCCAGTGGTTAAGAATCTGCCTGCCAATGCAGGGGACCAGAGTTCGATCCTTGATCCAGGAAGATCCCACATGCCACGGGGCAACTATTGACCCTGTGCTTTAGAGCCTGTGTGCCACATTACTGGACCCATGTGCCTAGAGCCTGTGCAGGAGAACCCAACCTCTAGCAGAGAAGTCTAAGGTTTGGGGGCATCAGTTAAGAATCTTTGGGCTGGAGTCTTTTGCAAAGATCCAGGGGCCATGTCACTCGTAAGATACAACCTGTGGTCCAGCAGTGAGATAGAGGAGAGAGCCTGAGGAGTTACAGACAACTTTCAAAGACAAATGGAATATCCACTCAAGAACTGCCTCTCTGGTGGGTCCTGTGACCCAGGTACTGCATTCACAGCTGAGAACATGGAGCGGGACAAACTAGGGAAGTCTTGGAGTTGCTTCTCCTGGAGGTCCTGTTGTAGTAGTCTTGATTAATACCTGGACGCCCATTTCCCCTGTAGCCTGAGTAGCATCAAGAGGTGTTGGTGGATGTTGTACCACAACATACCACACTTCCCACGTCCACCTACCATGTGGTGACAGGCCATCCACCAGCCGTGTGTTCAGAGCAAAGATTAGTGAGTTCTTCTCAAAGCGGAGGCAAAAATAGAATCATCTGCTCACAGTGCCTCCTTAGTGGTTAATGTGGGGAATGTGGTAAATATGTCAGAGAGTCAGGCCTTTTAAAACAGGCCAATAGACTGAGAGCCTCACCAAGAGTGGAAAAGTTGATATAGTGGGCTGCAGAATTCTTGCATCTTGGGGGTGAGATGGGGGAGAAGTTGTTAGGAACATGGTCTTGAGATGTGAAAAATAATCAAGGGACTTATTTGAGTAGTTAAGTTTCTGTGATCTGCCCCAGGCCTGCAGGCATCATAAAACTTGGCAGAGCCTTGCTGGGAATTACTTCCTGTCCACAGCTGCAGACATGTTACACAGAAGACTGACCAGGAAGAATGGGAATGTATAGTAAACAACCCAAACTCTGAAAGATTTAAGGGTCCTGAGGACGAAAGGAGAACATGTTCCATTTTAATGATAAACTTTGATTACTCAGTCTTCAGTAGAATTTCAAATGTGTGCAGTATCTGACTTTTTCTGTTTGGCAACTTACACTGTGAATCTAGTTAATTTGGTTTTTGCATTGCCTTTTGCCCTCCGTGAGGAACACACTTTAAAACTGTTTTTTTTTTTTTAATCATTCAAGGATTCTGAGAACTTATTTGAGAGAAGTTTTTCTGCCTACAAAATAGTGATCAAAGAGGAACTTGAAGCTCCATAGGAACTAGGAATTAGCTGCTTCTTTGAATTTAGCCACCTGATGCAGAGAACTGACTCATGGGAAAAGACCCTGTTGCTGGGAAAGATTGAAGGCAGGAGGTGAAGGGGACGACAGGTGACGAGATAGTTGGATGACATCACCAACTCTATGGACATGAGTTTGAGTAAGCTCTGGGAGTTGGTGATGGACAGGGAAGCCTGGCATGCTGCAGGCTATGGGGTTTCAAAGAGTCGGACATGACCAAGTGACTGAACTTGAATTTAGCAAAGATGTTTTTTAAATTATGAAATCAAAGATGGTTTGTCATTCTTCTCTTTGAATAGAATAGGGAAGCTATTTGCATTCTCAGTTAATTAGGGTTAAGAGCCATGAGAACGGGGTAAGTGTGTGCCATTTGGGGAATTATCTGTGCAAAAGAGTTGTTGACAGAAGATACATGCCTCATGCCATGTGTTCTCTGGACCTGCTTCCAGATGGGAGAATGTTTTGGCAAATGCCACAGTGATTCATGACTATGTTACATAACTCTATTTTGCATTTTGAGTTGAACAACTTGGATTTGTTGCAGGTACAGTACAATTAAATATGGGATTTATTATTCAAAAATATTAGCTGGAAACAGCTCTTATGTGATTTTCACTTGAAGATGTTCTATTGTTTGGGAACGCATCTTCGCAGGGCTGTCATTTGTGGGGGATAAAGAAGTTACTGATGCCGTGTTCGATTGTACTGATGGAGCAAAAGCCCCCTTCCACCTTGGACCTGGTGTATTGGTGGATTTTGGGAAACACAGATCAAACTGAAGGTCCGTGGCTGACTTCCCAGAGGGATGTTCATCTGCCACCCGCAGTCCAGCTGCCCACAAAGGTGAAGTGATGGCCTGCCTCTTCGGCCTCACTCTGTCCCAGCCAGGATGGACCTTTTGTTCCCAGCTGGTCACAGGGGTTGAGTCTGGTTGCTGAGTCCCAAGCCTTACATCGTGCTCTCAGTCTCAGGACTGAGAATCTGCACAAGATTTATCCCCTAGGCCCCTCCCCGTGAGGCCCTGTTTGGGCTCCTGCCAGACTCTCTTCTCAGGGCCAAGAACATCCCCTTTTTTCTATTTTGTTTTTAGTCACTCAATCGTGTCCAAATCTTTTGCGACCCCATAGACTGTACCCCACCAGGCTCCTCTGTCCATGAGATTCTCCAGGCAAGAATACTGGAGAGGGTTGCCATTTCCTCCTCCAGGGGATCTTCCCAACCCAGGGATCAAACCAGCATCTCCTGCATTGGCAGGTGGTTTCTTTACACTGAAGCACCTGGGAAGCCCCAAAGACCCCCTAGTTAGGCCCTAATGGCCACTAGGGAGCTTTTTTGATTTCTACTCCTGGCTACTGACCAGCCAGCACCTTCTCAGTGGGCAGTTTTCTGCTGGACTGTCCAGTGACTCCTAGAATGGAGCTGTCAGCTTCTTCCCCTTTAAAGGTTCTGCTGTGCTCATCGGCAGGAACCCGCTCTCTGAGCGCACACAGCCTGGTTGGGTGCCCATGCCCAGACACCCAAGGGGATGAGCAGAAATCTTGTGGAGAGATGTTTTACAGTGTCAACTAATTGTATATAGACAAATTATATATATTTTGGTAAGCTTTTTAGCTTGAAATATTCTGGGTTAATTCTGAGAATTAATTTTAATTAATTAACTTCAGATTTTAAAGAAGGAAAAGCTATTGGGCATCCAGGGCTCTGCTGAGGCCCTCATTGTTCAGGAGCCTCATCCCTGGAGAAATAGTGTCTCATCTTTGATTCTACTTCAGCTGACAAAATCTCTTTGGTCAGAGATTTTTCAGAATCTTAAACCACACCGGGGCAAAATAAAACCAGGGGCTAATAAAATGTTTCTAATGTAGACGATTGGAGCTGAGTCATCTGGTTTACAGTCACCTAGTTTTGAACTGGAAAGGACTGCAGTTATCATCTGGCCCTTTGCTCTTCAAATTGCTTATCTTGACTCACCAGTGACGATGAAACCAATTTCGTGGGTCGTGATCAGATTGCATTTGTTTTGTTTTTTCATGGAATAGAGTAGAATAGAAGAGGAGAACAGACTGGACCAAAGCGGATCTTGCATAGTAAAAGATATTTAGTAAAACTTTGATTTCAGGTGTATGTGTGAACTGGATCATAATGTAAAATATATTATTTACTGAGGCTCATAATTAAACAAAGGGTCAAAGTCCCTGATCTTGTCCCAACCCCCTAATTTTGTGCCTGAGAAAACTGAGACTCCGAGAGGGGAAGCTACTGGCCCAAATCCTTGAAGCCAACAGATAGTAATAGAAAGAGAGTTGGAGGTGAAATGTGAACCTCAGTTTTCTATTGTAAGTTGGCATGCTCTATTTGATGTTTCTCTAGCCGAACAAGAGGAATTTAGATAGACTGTTGATGTTTAGAAGTGTGGGTCACAAAGACTTTGACATCAGTAGTCACTAAAATGCACAGCAACTGTCACCTATAGGTGGTCATAGAATGAAGATGGGGTGGGGGGGCAAGAAAGCGGTGTGAAATAAGGGGTAAAAGAGGTCAGAGGTCCAGGAGAGTGGGTAAATTTCAGAAGGGTCTTTGGATGACTTTTAGGAAGAGGGAAAATCTTAAACTGCACGGGAGAAGAAAGTTCTGTAGTAATTCACCATTTGGGATCACAAGAGGCCATGAGAGGGACAGACAGGGATGAAGAGTCTATTAAAGTTTCATTTGATAAAAATGGGGCTGTAATAGAAATCTCTCTCTTCTTGGTCTAAATTGCCCATTTGTCTGAGAACAGTTGTTCTTTCGATAATCCTCCCGATTGGGCTAGGCATTTAAATTGGTGTGTGTGCGTGGGTGCTCAGTTGCTTGCTCAATGCGACCCCATGGACCGTAGCCCACCAGGCTCCTCTGTCCATGGGATTGTCCTGGCAAGAATACTGGAGTGGGCTACAATTTCCTCCTCCAGGGGATCTTCCCAATCCAGGGATCAAACCTGCATCTCCTGCGTTGGTGGGCGGATTCTTTACCACTGAGCCGCCTGGGAAGCTCCTTTGGATTGCTGGTAACTGTCAAATATGTTCTTTCTGACAGCTTTCTTCCTGTTCTCATGACCTCCTGAAAAGAACAGCCAATCTTATCAGGGTATTTGCTTTTATGAAATCATGTGGCCCCCTAAAGTACAGCATCACTTTAATAAACACTCACTTAAACATGTATTCTAAAAGGCAGAGTATCAGGATTGATCTATGTTGACCAGTGAGTATTGATAGCTAACTCATTGAATGATTCTCAATAATTGTGGCATAGAGACCATCAGATCTCCTATTAATTTTGGTTTCAGACTCAAATTACTTGAAGCTAGTAATTCTAAGCTTTGCTTTCAACATTTTCATAAAAGATTCAACTTTTACCAAGCTTGGGGACCCAAATATTGCCCCCAGACTGGCCTTCTGGGTAAATGTGAAGATAATTTAGGATTTCTGTACTTAATTCCATAGTTTCATTTACAACAATTCCTCTTAAGACAGAGTCACATTTTTAGGTCACTTAGTAAGTGAATCTCATTCTGAGGCGTGTGCTCCATATTGGCAGCAGAAACTTTATTTAAGTTGGACTCCTGTACATTGTCTGTGAGGCTCTTTTGCATCTGTGGCTCCATTCCTGCCTAAGATTTCTGCCATTCTTCCACATCTATGATTTTATTGCGCTCAGTCCAGTTTAAAAATGAGAACAATCTCCCTATATCTGTTGCCCAGTGTGGGTCTGAATATTTGTATTTTCTTGAACAAATTGGCAATAGTTTCCACTCTAACTCATCCTCTCCCTTGTTTTCAAGTCCAGCGTATTGAGCTGTCTCGGTGTCCTCTAAACAAAGACTGGGACCGTGGCAGAGGAATGCATCAGGTCGAGTCCTTAGGAGCCTTTTCGTTCCCAGGATTTTGGGTCCTCTGGAAGTAGGCCAGCAAACCTCCCACATGATGATGACAGGGCCAGCTGACTGCCTTGAAGTAAACCATCTCTATGCGGCTCTTCAACTTCATCTAAATAGTACATAACCACGATGGTGACGAGCACTTACAGAGAAGTGTTCACACCTTAGTCACTTCCGGAGAACACGCTCCCCTCATGGATGGTGTGATGGAAGCTGAGCTTAAAAAAATATCTGAACAACCCTATTGTTTTCTTAGCTGATACCACATTCCATATATATATCCCAAAGTTCTCAGCTTCCTCACTCCCTGTTGACCAGGTGCTATGAGTTCATGAGTGCCACTAGTTAAATAAAATATGGTGCTAAGAATGTCCAGGTTGGAGGCATATGAGACACCTCTGCCTCCCCTGGGCCTGAACTTTGGGTCTAAGTGCCAGGTCCTTTATGTCCAAACTAAAGTTTTCTTTATTTGCTAGATTGATTTGTTTTAAGTGCAAAGACCCAAGGTTCCCTGGGAGATAGACTGTTTTAGATTCTGATACTTACAAAGATGTTCTTAGAACACTCTAGTGCTGCTAGGTACAAGAAGGCACTGTCTGTACCAAAGGAGGGTATTCAATATGGCACTGGCATGAGACTGGGCAGAAAGATGGAGCAGAGAAGTCAGAAATACATATAGGAACCAAGAGATGATTTTTTAAAATGACATTTTAAATCAATTGGGAAAGGATGCATTTCCGGATGGAACACCACCCTACTTCCACCCTTACCCTCAAATGAATTTCTGATGGATCAAATATCTAAGTTTTTTAATAAAACAAAGAAACACCAGGGGGAAAAACAGAAGCTAAAAAATATATATCCTTAGTGAAGAAAGCCTTACTGAGCAAGATACAAAATGTAGATACTATTAAAGTAGATTAAATTCAACAATACAAAAAGATTTTCTGATCGGAACTATATATATATATATACACTTTTTTGTATTAATAAAAAATAATAGCAGAGCTATCGCTTACAAGAGAGGTGATATGGGGAAAGGGGCCTTTGAACAGGAGGCTTCAGGAGTTGCACATGAACTGAAGTTAGATCGCTGTGTAAGTAGAAGTAATTACTAGTATTGGCACAATAAATCCTTGTCACCCACTGGATTACAAAATTTGTCACAAATTGAAGGAGACATAATCTCTATCCTGTTTATGCATGCTCAGTCACCTCTGTTGTACCCAACTCTTTGGGACACCATGGACCATAGCCCGTCAGGCTCCTCTGTCCATGGGATTTTCCCAGAGAGAATGCTAGAGTGGGCTGCCATGCCCAATCACAAACATATTATGTTGATACTATTCTTTTAGGGTTTGGGGAGGAATATAGATCCAACTTGGGGTTCAATCTCAGACTAAAGGAGATAACCAGTAATCTTTAATCAAAGCTTATCTAAAACAACAAAGCCTTTCTTTCTCCGTATTTTGTTGCCAAGGGTACATTAGTCCCCCTTTATCTGTAGTTTTGCTTTACCTGATTTCAGTTACCTGTGGTCAACTGTAGTCCAAAAGTATTAAGTGGAAAATTCTGGAAATAAGCAACTCATAAGTGTTAGATTGTTAAGTGTTAGAATGTTCTGTGTGATAAAATCTCCTACCGTTAAGTTCCATCCCACCCAGGATGTGAATCATCTCTTTGTCCAGCACATCCTGCCCTCCCATTGGTTGCTTAGTAGCCAAATCCGTTTTCAGATCATCTGACTGTCCTGGTAGCCCAATGCTTGTGTTCAAGTAGCCCTTATTTTACCTAATAACAGTCCCAAAACACAAGAACAGTGTTCTTGTATTGCAATTTGGATACACTGAAGAGAAGCAATAAAGTACTTCCTTTAAGTGAAAATGTGGAAGTTCTCCACTTAATAAGGAGAGAAAAAAACTCATATTCAGCAGCTGCTAAGATATACAGTAAGAGGAAATCATTTATATGTGAAAGTGTGGAGAAGGAAAAAGAAATTTCTGCTAGTTTTTCAGTTGCACCTCAAACTATAAAAGTTATGGCCACAGTGCATGATAAATGCTTAGTTAAGATGGAAAAGGCACTAAATTTGTATAGTAAGGTATTCTAAAAAAGAGAGGGAAAGAGACCACAATCACATAACTTTTATTAAATATATTGTTATAGTGGGCTTCCCCAGTGGCTCAGTGGTAAAGAATCTGCCTGTAATGCGAGAGACCCAGGTTTGATCCCTGGGTCAGGAAGATCCCCTGGAGAAGGGAATAGCTACCCGCTCCAGTGTCCTTGCCTGGGAGATCCCATGGACAGAGAAGCCTGTGGGCTACAGTCCATGGGATCGCAAAGAGTCAGATACAGCTGAGCAACTAACACTTTCATAATTGTTCTGAAAAGTGAAAGTGAAAGTCGATCAGTCGTGTCCGACTCTGTGATCCTATGGACTATACAGTCCATGAAATTCTCCAGGCCAGAATACTGGAGTGATAGCCTTTTCCTTCTCCAGGGGATCTTCCCAACCCAGGGATCGAACCCAGGTCTCCCGCATTGCAGGTGGATTCTTTACCAGCTGAGCCACAAGGGAAGACCAAGAATACTGGAGTGGGTAACCTATCCCTTCTCCAGGGGGTCTTCCCGATCCAGGAATTGAACCTGCAATGCAGGCAGATTCTTTACCAACTGAGCTGTCAGGGAAGCCCATAATTGTTCTAGTTAATTATTATTGTTGTTGATTCTTTTATTATTGTTGCTGTGCCTAATTTATAAATTAAATTTTATCTTTGGTACATATGTATAGGAAAAACATGGTATATACTGCGTTCAGCGGTTTTAGGCATCCACTGGGGGTCTTGGAACGTACTCCTAGAGGCTACTGTGTGTGCATGTGTGTTTAAGTCGATTCAGTCATGTTATGTTGTGCATAACAGTTGTGTAGGTGTGTGTGCCAGCCTTCCTGTTTTACATTCAAGTTCAGAGAAACCAGAGACAATGTGCATAGATTCATTTGCGCAGGACCTTGAGAAGCAAGTTGCAAAACTAGACACTTGATGAAGTCATTTCACTCTCAGTGGTGGTGGTGGTGGTGATTGTAACAAACACTGGTGCTCTCAACCCCCTTTGGCAGAAGGCTTCTCCAGCAATTAACTTTCCTCATAACAGGAAAATGAAAAGGGTAAGAGGCAGGTTTCCAGTTTGGGGACCCAAACTCTGACTGAGTTGCTATGATGACCACAGATAATAAGCATAAATCCTCATCATGTTTGGTGTTCAGGTACAGAGTAAAGAGATGCTGTCTGCCCGCACTTTCAACATATATGCTCTGTCATGCATCACCGCGTGGCATCAACAGCATGGGGATTCCCTCATCAAATGATGAATCAATCTATTATTTCAATGTTAACGGGGCCAATCTGGCATCAATAATATTTCCTAATGACAGAAGGAATCCAAAAGTTAAGACAATTCAAACCAAATTATTTCCCAAAAGAAGGAGGTCTTTCATTGAACTTGGTCCATTCTTGCCATTACCAATCAGTGAAACCATTTTGTTCAAATTTAAAAAGTAACAAAATAGTTTTTAGGGCTAGAAAGGCCCTTAAATACAGACTAGTTTAACCCTTTCATCTGAAAGGGTGAACATACTGAGTCTCACCCAGTTTACAGAACTCAAACAGGCTTTCCCAGTGGCTCAGTTGGTAAAGAATCCACCTGCAATGCAGGAGACCCTGGTTTGATGCCTGCGTTGGAAAGATCCGCTGGAGAAGGGACAGGCTACTCACTCCAGTATTCCTGGGCTTCCCTGGTGGCTCAGTTGGTAAAGAATCCACTTGCAATATGGGAGACCTGGGTTCAATCCCTGAGTTGAGAAGATCCCCTGGAAGAGGACATGGCAACCACTCTAATATCCTTGCCTGGAAAATCCCCATGGACAGAGGAGCCTGTGGGGGTCAGGACTACAGGACTTGGGGTCACAAATAGTCAGACACGACTGAGCGACTTTCACTTTTCACAGAGCTCAAACAGGACTTTACCCCACCACTACAGTGCCTCTCAATTTGGCAGTGGACACATTTAAAAAGAAGTCAGCATTTTAAGGCTCATCAATTTTTCTAAAGCAAAGAAAGTTGATAGCTTTGTATGAAGAAATTATGCCATCACCTTTCATTTTTTTTCCCCTTTTTACCAAAGATCATACTGCAATTTCTCTCTCTGCAACCTCATTTGAGAGCGTTCTTTATGATTCAAGCTTTCTTGAAATGAAGAGGGTAAATTGTGTTAAGTTAAAGTTGGGAGAATGGGAAGTTGATTGGCCATCCTGTCGTCAAGGAAATCAATCTGTCTCTATCTCTGTCTCATGCACACATACACACACCACCATCACCACCACAACACAATCCACCAGTTAATACAGTGCCATTTAAACTCTTCATCTGAGGTTTTAAAATTGTTTTAAAATACTCAAGAGCTCTACTCTGAAAATCTGTACAGAACTACTTCAAGGGAGTGATTCCTAGAATCAGACTTAGAGAGGCCTTTTTCTAATTCTGGGGAAACCACTGTCCTTGTGAGTCAGTGCTATGTCTCAGAAATATATGACAGTCTCCAAGGTCAATGTCAAGTCCACAGCAGAATGAGACTGTTGGAAAGATAAGTTCTTCAGTACCTATTATACTCAGTGCAAGAAGCTATGCACTTAAAAAAAAAAAAAAATGGGGCAAGGGGTGGGAGGAGACCAAGCTAAAAGGGATTACAGAAAGTGAGATGGAATTGCCTGTTATTAAAAGTATGCACCATCTCCCCACTCTTCTTTTAGAGGAACACGTCTCCCTGGTCCACCAGTGTCGGGCTCGGCCGAGTAACTTGCTTTGGCCTAACTGCACACAGAGTGTGCTTTCTCCCAGACTTTTGGTTTCTGCATATAACTTGGTTTGGCTGATAGGATGTTGGCAGAAACTTAATATGTTTTCGCACCACTGGGCTTGCTCTCTTGATACTTTTCCGTCCCAAGACGAGCCTGCCCTGGCCCTCCTGCCTTTCCAAGGAGGATGAGGGAAGGGTGGGGCACAGCTTCTGAACCTGCAGAAGCCCCAGGAAGCCCAACTGAGCTTCCCAGACAGGCGAGCTCAGATCAGCCAACTCGAGCCAACCCTTAGGCACACAATCAATAATGACTTGTTCTTTAAGTCACTGCATTTTGGAGTAGTTTCTTATCCAGAAATGACAAACTAATCCGAGACCATCGAGTAGAATATCTTCATGTACCATATTTTCAGGGCTACATAGCAAACTAAATGAGAAGAACTTGGCCAAAACTGTGGGTCTCCTGGCATTTCCACAGAGTACATGTCAATCCCTCTTGAAAATCATCACTGAGAGAACAAACATCACATGCCCCATGGATAGAAGGGCTCACAGACCAAGTGGACCCCATTAGGATATACAATAGGAACACCATAGAGCCTTGCTGCCCCTAGAAAAGTTATCAGAGACCTGAAAGTCTGGAAAAAAGCTACCCCAAATCATCCAGCAACTGAGGAGAAGCTGTGCAAGAACAGACTAAAATGATTAGGACTCCGGCCTAGAAGGACATAGGCTGAGAATCATTGTGATTCAAGTCTATTAAATATTGAAGAGGGTAAATGGTCTGACCATGGGTTTGTTTGTCAGATGCCAGAATTTTTTTTTTTAAAGGAGCATACTCTGAAGCATAAAAAGGGAAAATATAAGGGCTATAGGAGACGGGGGTGACAGAGGGTGAGATGGTTGGATGGCATCACTGACTCAATGGACATGAGTTTGAGCAAGCTCTGGGAGACAGTGAAGGACAGGGAAGCCTGGTGTGCTGCAGCTCACGGGGTCTCAAAGAGTCAGACACGACTTAGTGACTGAACAGCAACAAATGTACATATAGTTATGACTGATTTGCAATGATGTACAGCACAAACCAACACAACACTGTAAAGTGATTCCCTTCCTATTAAAATAAATAAAAGAAAAAATCTACACAGGATATTGGTATTCAATTTCTTAAGCTTGGTGATAGGTATATGTTCATTTTATTAATATTCTTTAAATTCTACATGTTACATGCTCTTTGGAATATATATCTCACAATTAAAAGAAAACATGAAGAATTTTTTTTTCAAAAAGGGAAAATACAGGAAAAATAAGGGGAAGGCCTATATTACTTTACATGGCTGAGAATTAGGGTGACCATGCAACCTAGTCTACCCAGGTCAGCCTTAGTTCCCACTGCTGTCCTGCAGTAAGTATGAGTAACAGCCCCTCTTACTTTGAAATGTGTACAGTGTTGGATACCAGATGATACGCCCATATGGCTGATGCATATTGTACCCACAGAGTTGATTAAAATGGGCCCAAATAAGGTTTATAAGGGGCTTTCCTAGTAGCTCAGTGGTAAAGAATCTGTCTGCTAATGCAGGAGATGTGAGTTTGATCCCTGGATTGGGAAGATTTCCTGGAGAAGGAAATGCCAACCCGTTCCAGTATTCTTGCCTGGAAAATCCCATGGACAGAGGAGCCTGGTGGGCTACAGTCCACGGGGTCCCAAAGGAGTTGGACACGACTGGGTGACTAAACAACAACAGTTTAGATAAGATCGTGGGGAAAGACTTGCCATGGGTTGTCAAGGCAAATTAGACCGAGGTGTGGAGGGACACTGCCCACCTTGGAACACGCCTTTGGTACAGTGATCAGAGACGGTCAAGGCACCCAGCGACTGACCCAGATGGGTGGGCTTTAAAGACTGGGAAATGGTGTTCTTTAGGCTAGCACCATGTACCCTGGGCCACCCTGGGATCTTCTCTAGGAGCCCCTTCTGTATAGCTGAGCATACTCTTTGTGGATACTCAAAAGTGATAAACACAGGCAACATGCCCATTCTCATCATTCCTTCCATGTCACTTCAATACACACAAATCAAAATACATGGGAGAAGAATGGAGTTTTCTTCTTACCCACTCAGAGGTCCATATTGCTTCCTGAGCTCCATGTGGCTTTCCCAGAAACCCTGCAGAAAATAGCACTATAGTAAAAATCAGATGAAACAGAATTTCAAATATTCAAACTTCTTCAAGAAAAAAGTCTGCAATCGTGAGAACACAATTACATCAACCATAAAAAAATAATTGAAGTGGTATTGTTTTCAGAACTGTTTCAGTTCTCAGTACTCCAGTACTTTGGAGTATTAGAATAAACTAGTGGCTTGAAAAAATAACATTGCCAAGAGACAGTCGCTGTCAACTCTGTTTTAATGGACAGATGAGATCATCTATACTTATACTATTTGTGTATAATTGCTGCTAAAATATTTGAAAACTGTTTGCTTTCTCAACTATGCTAACATTCCCCTCTGCAATTTGGTTTATATTATTATTATTTTTGGCAGAGCCTCTTTTCACAGCCACTATAGGCATAAATGTCTGCTGAGTGTACCCAAATTATCACAAACTCTGAATTATGATCCAAGTTAAATTTTAACTAAAATCAACATATTCAAGGCATAAGAACCTTAGAGCTACTTTATATATAAGACACATTTTGGGGTGGGAAAGAAGGGTTCCAGGAGATATACACAGCATGGAGCAGGGTCAGAAAATGCTTGACGCACTGTATTGTTGAGATGGGGTCTGTGTGTGGATATACACAGGGGGATAGTAAGGGTAAAGGGTTGAAAACTGCTGGATTCATTGTGTTATAGGAAAGAAATAAACATGAAACCATGCTTCAATTGGGATGGAAGTGGAAGAGAGGAGACCCCTAGACTTGTGTTGTTGGAATGGAGTGGACAAGTAGACACATAAAGGGTGGGTGAGAGTAGACAGCTGGGAAAGTAGAAGAGGTGGATGTTCTTAGTGAAAATCCATCCCAGGCTCTTTCAATCTAGCTCCACCATCTAGTTGCTGTTCAGTCACTTAGTCTTATCTGACTCTGCGATCCTATGGACTGCACCAGGCCAAGCTTCCCTGTCCTTCCCTATCTCCCAGAGTTTGCTCAAACTCATGTCCACTGAGTCAGCAACGCCATCCAAACATCTCATCCTCTGTTGCCCCATCTCCTCCTGCCCTCAATCTTTCCCAGCATCAGGATCTTTTCCAAAGAGTTGGCTCTTTGCATCGGGTGGCCGAAGTATTGGAGCTTCAGCATCAGTCCTTCCAATGAAAATTCAGGGTTGATTTCCTTTAGGATTGACTGGTTTGACCTCCTTGCTGTCCAAGGGACTCTCAAGAGTTTTCTCTACCACCGCAGTTCGAAAGCATCAATTTTTCAGCACTTAGTCTTCTTTATGGTCCAACTCTCCCGTCCCTACGTGACTACTGGGAAAACCATAGCTCCACCTCTATCTAAGCTTGCCATATATTAACACCAAGGAAAGCTCATATGACTGTAAAAACAGTCAATGAAATGACTATATTCTAGCAAGAACTTGGCAGGGTTTGCCCACACGAGAATGAGCAGCTAAAAAGGAGCACACGTGGAAATTAGCCAAAGGCAGGCACATTGTTCTCGGCACATCGACAGGGATATGGTTTAACTCAACATGTTGATACTGAATTAATTCAGTCAAGTCTGAATGCAACTGATCATTTTCCCCATAGAAATCTGTGAAATGGATTTGCTTTAATTTCCTATCTGGTTTGTTGTTGTGTTTTGACACTTAGAAATGTCTTCACACTTGCTTCACAGAGCTGATGGGGAGCCTTACTGTGATGCTGTTTGTGGGCTGAAAGTTGTGGCCTGGCCACCCCTGAGCTAGAGAGGAGAGAAGGAGGTGTTAAAAAATAACAGTGAGAAGATAGAAACAACAATAAACAGTGGGAAGGGGTGTTGGACCAAGAAAGGGACAGAAAGGAAGAGAAGAGAAACTGATGAGAAAGGAAAGGGACAGAAATAGCGTATGTTATTTTCTATCTGACACCAAGGGCCAGCCTTTCCGGGGCAGGGGTGGGGAGAGCCTAAAGAGATCTTAGAGGGGTGTTATCAGGATTGGCCCCAATTTAGTCCTTCCTGCCTTTGTTTGGCTTAGTGGCTTCACATGTAGTTTCTGTAGGCTCCTAATGTTGGGTCTGGGGGCAGCACTCCCCACAGGAATTGGCAGAATAAATCATCTGGCTTCTGAGAAAACCCAACGTGAGAAACAAAAATAACCTGCGAAGATAAAGTCCCAGGACTTTATCTCCAAATGCCCAGAGGGCATTCGAGTCACTCTGGCAAATCAAAGTCACCTCCCTAAACCAGCTGACCTCCCGACCTTTTATTTTCCTGGACTCCTGGCCATTAGCACTGTTATCTGGCTCCAAACTTAAAGACGAGTTGACTCATTCTGCCTTGACTTCTCCTCACCTAATTCACCACGAGTTACTAATTTTGCCCCCAAAGTTCTTCTCTTTTGCTCTCATCTCCACCCTGGCCAAGCCCTCACCGCTTCAAAGCGAGGCCTCAACAACAGTTGGATTCTACAGACCTGATCTAAATCTTGCAGAGAAATCTTCCCCTTCGCTGTCCCACTCCTACTCACCGGTAGGACATGCACAGCTTTTCACTTGCCTTTCTGAACTGTCAGTGATCTAAGTAAGTGTTCGTTGCTCAGTTGTGTTAGACTCTTTGCGACCCCATGGACTGTAGCCCACCAGGCTCCTCTGTCCATGGCATTCTCCAGGCAAGAATACTGGAGTGGGTTGCCGTGCCCTTCTCCAGGGATCTTCCCAACCCAGGGATCGAACCCATATCTTTCACATCTCCTGCATTGGCAGGTGGGTTCTTCACCTCTAGCACCACCTGGGAAGCCTGCTCTTCTCTCTCACAGCAGTGTTCCCTGGTGCTTCCCAATCTCTGCTTTTTAGTCCACGCTGCTCCCCAAGCTGTGCCCTGTTTCTTATATGGCGCCATCACACACATCGTTGCTCCCACCTGGTGTGGGTCTCCTTGTCTTTGTGTCTATTGCCCCTGAAGACCGCCCCCCCTCCAGGAAGTCCTCCAGGATGACTCTAGCCCTGATGGATCTCCCGCTTCTCTGAAGGACCAACCACAACTGCCATGTCTAACCACCCACACTAGCGCTAGGGCATGGGCAACTTTTACTTTCTTCCACATTCCCGGGCCTGGCACACTTAGACACTCATTAAATGGGTTTTTGCATGAATGACAGGATACCAGGACTCTATATGTGTTGATGAGTGATCAGTGATGGATCATTCTCATCACATAAACACTGATGCAATTCACACACAGACCTCCCTGAGTGTGGGTGACCTGAATGGAAGCAATGCTTTGTGGGTAAAGCTGCTCTGGGCTCAGAGCATCTTATAATAGAAGACAGTGGAAGGCAACCCTTACCTGGTGGAAAAACGCTAAGTTTCCAATAAAAGGAGAAGGCTTGGGATGTCTGATGCCCAACTTCTCTAGTCTTGAAAATGCTGATGTGGAGTACCTGAGGGGAAAAGCACATCTTTGAGACACAGGTTTACAATCACACTTTTGGCCCTATCAGATATCAGAATTGTTGAGCTCTCCAGATGTAAGGGTAGGAGAAGTTTCCAAGTGACAACATCTTAGGACTGAAGAGGTGGAGGCCTAGAGGTGTGTGAGTGGCATGAACTCAGTAAATTCCTCCTGATTAACAGGCTAGAGATTAAGACATCCTCAGATGTCTTAGCTGAAAGTCCCCTTAGAGATGATGTAGCCCAGACACCCCTTCCCCACCTACAGTTTCTGTCAATAAATAGTATTTTTAAAAAAAAGAAAAAAAATAATATTTAAAACTGCACTTTGGGAATTTCCTCGCAGTTGAGTGCTTTCAACTCTGCACTTTTACTGCCAAGGGTCTAGGTTCGATCCTGGTCGGAGAACTAAGATTCCACAAGCCGCACTGCATAGCCCCACCCCACCCCTAAAAAGCTGCACCTCTGCCCATTTCAGCTCCTCAACCTTTAAATCTACCATCAACAATTCTCTCGCAAGGTGAGGTGAAAAAAGTAACAATGGCAAAAATCAGTTCCCTGCACAAATCTGTGGGTTTTTTTGGTCAAATTGACCCCTGCACATAATTTATCCCTCATCACATCCCATGACCTAATAGGGAAAAATAAAAAACAGGGAAGGAAGAGACACTCTATGGAACAAGACCTCATCACCAACTGCTTGCAAACCCTTTATGTCTTTGTTTTCATGGCCTGAGACCATATGGGAAGCATATTTTCCTAGCCCCAAATCAGGTAACATGGCCCCACAGATTTCTGTGCCACCTTCCAGTAGAAAGCGACAGTTTGAGAAGTACAGTGTTGCTGTCAAAACATTGGAATTACTAGGATATTTCAATAGTTTATGGGAACAGAGGGATAACACAGTGAAAGTCAGAACTAGCTTAGAAAAACCTGGGCATATGGCTGTAATCCCTAATCAGCCAGCCAATTATGTCAAAAGTTCAGTTAGTTCAGAAAAATTAATGAATCAAACTGGGTGTTTAGCATCGTACAAAGATCAGCCAAATCTCAATTTCAGAGCAAGGGAAAATATAGAGAATATCCATTCAGTCAGACTTCACAGGAGCACTGGAACTTAAAAAATCCTACAGCTCCAAGCCTCACTTATCATTAGAAAGATGGAATGTTTGCTGTAGACTCTGACCTTCCTGTTCTTGCCTGCAGTCCAAGAAGGAGCACTTAAGCACATTGCAATGAATACTCAAATATTCAGGGAAAGGACAACAGGTTAACTGTTGATTTGTGTTACTTTGAGCAATGATGCCTACCTTTAAAGTGGCCACAGGGAGAATCAAGCCAGGGTGAAAAGGGGAGGTGGGTTCTCCTCCCAGTTCTCCAAACCAAGGTTTCCACTGAGTGGCTGTACTATTGGGTTTGAATGGGTCCCCGGACATCACATTTAAGTCCACGTTCAAGGGTAATTACAAACCACACTCAAGAGCCTCGTGTGAATTACATGGACTAGTCATGCCAACATTCCTCTTCATTAGTGCATATGCCAAAGGTTGACAGCAGAGTGTGTAAAAGTATTTCAAGTAGACTGTGATGTTTTAAATAATCCCCTTAACACTTAAGACGAAAGACCAAAGGTGACTTACCAGTCTACTTAACACTTCCCTCAACGGCCTCAAATCTGGTTGCTGGTTCATTTTTTCATCAATTTTTATGAATTATTTTCTAAAACGTAATCTCTAATGGGTAGAAAGAAATATGTCGATCTTGGGCCACGTAATTACATCTTAATTTTGTAATTAGATGTCTTGATTGTCTAATTAAAGGACAAGAAGTCTGTACCTAATTACACATGCTAATTATCATGCAAGCCCATGCCCTAATTATGTAACTCCACTTACAAAAATACCTCTTGTGTGTCTCTGCACAAAATTCAGACATTTCCAAACATATGGCATCAGCAGAGAATGTTCTGGACATAACCATAAACTTCACTTTGCAGCCCAGAGTCAAGTATAGAACTGAAGCGTCTTCAGCTAGGAATGGGCCAAATGTTGCCGTCAGTAACTAGAGACCTTGCACTGAATTCAACAGGGAGAGATCATTGCCTCCAGACTTCTGAGCAGAATTACAAAGTGTGCTCCGTTCGTCTTGCTCGAAGTTCCTTTTCTGCATCCATGTTTCATATTCTCCCCTCCCAGACGCCCCTCTGTCTGTCTCAGTAGGTTCTTAACCCAGAATCTATGGACTCTAGGAATTAGGGGTTGAATTGTGTCACCCCTCCAAAAATCAGTTGGATTCCTGTTCTCAAACTACTACCTTATTTGGAGATAGGGTGGTTGCAAATGTAATTAGTTAAAGACGAGGGGCTTCTCAGGGGTGCTAGTGGTAAAGAACCCACCTGCCACTGCAGGCAATGAAAGAGATGCGGATTCAATCCCTGGCTTGGGAAGATCCCCTGGAGAAGGAAATGGCAATGCACTCCAGTATTCTTGCCTGGAGAATCCCACGGACAGAGGGGCCTGGAGGGCTACAGTCCATGGGGCTGCAGAGTTGGACGTGACTGAAGCAACTTAGGATTGAGGAAGGTCATACTGAAGTAGAGTGGATCTCTAAGCCATTGTGGCTGGTGTCCTTACAGGAGGATGCCTCGTGAAGACATGGAGACACAGGGAGAATGCCATGTGATAACAAAGGCAGAAATTGGAGTTACATGCCTGCAAGCCAGGAAATACCAAAGATTGTCAGCAGATGACTGGAACCTAGGAAAAAGAAGGATGGATTCTCCTCTACAGAGGAAACATAGCTCTGCAAAAAGCATTCATTTCAGACTTCTGGCTTCCAGAATTGTGAGACAAACTCTGGTGTTTTAAGCCCAGTTTGTGTTATTTTAATATGGCAGCCCTAGGAAACGGGTACACCAGGAATACCCATGGATGAGTTTAGAGAGTCCATGAAAAAAGATTTTTAAAAAAAATTTCCTGTTACCTTAAAAATTATCATTTTGAAAGAAATTTCTTTTTTGTCTCAAATTATACCATTAAGCCCTGAGCTATTAGAAAAGAACTGGCAGGGACTTCCTGGCGGTCCAGTGGTTAAGATTTCATGTCTCCACTGCATGGGGCGTGTATTCAATCCTTAGTCTAGGAACTGAGATCCTGCATGCCACATGGTGAAGCCAAAAAAAAAAAAAAAAAAAACAGTTCTGGTGGTCCAGGATGCTAGTAAATCAGATAATATTCAGCCATCATGTGGCCACCATGTTGCGATATTTAGAACAGCTTCTCTGATGGGAGTTAATGCAAGTGTATTTCACAATTTTCATCTTGAACATCTATCATTGTTTATATTAAGGATACTTAACTTGGAAAATGACAATGGAAAGTATATGAAGTAGCTTCAAATAGCATTCTTTGGTTTTATGCTTACAACCAAAGTGTCATTTATCCCCAAAAGATTCAAACCCTGCAGTACCAGTGATGCTCCTTCTACTGTCCATTCTCAAAAAAAACCACCACCAACAACAAAAAAAAACCAAAAACCACATGGAACCACATGGGATTGTTTTCAATAAGAAATTCCTCAATACTTTGTCTTCCACAAGACAAAGCCCTTTCCTGATGCATTCAACAAGAGTGGTCAACCAATTGCTTAGCCAAAGAAGCCACTCATAATAAACTGAGGGATATTTTGATAAATTATGTATTAAATTGATGTATTATAGAGATGACTGAGCTGGGTGAATTGAAGTGAGAGTCATTCACTCCTGTCTGATTCTTTGCGACCCTGTGGACTGTAGCCCACCAGGCTCCTCTGTCCATGGGATTCTCCAAGAAAGAATACTGGAGTGGGTTGTCATTCCTTTCTCCAGGGGATCTTCCTGACTCAAGGATCAGACCTGGGTCTCCTGCACTGCAAGCAGATTCTTTACCATCTGAACTACCAGGGAAGCTGAGATTAGAGCCAAAGTAGAAAAGAGTCAAACGGTGGTCTGTTCTACAAGTTTCCCTCACTGTGTATCTTAAGCTGCAGCCACAGAGGACTTGGCCTTTCTCTTCTGTGCTTTTGGGAACCACAGATCCTCAATCCATTCTTTATGTCTTCACGATCCCTATCAAAGAATTTCTACTTAGTGAGCTGCTTTCGGAAATTTCGGAGTCTATTGATATTTTTTGAAATAGTGGAAGATTCCTTTGGCAAATAGCAATTTTCCTTGGATAAAAATCATGGTGTGCCAGGAAGAGATGAAGCCCAAAGGTGCCAGGTAACCCACCTGTCCCACCTCTGGAGAAGAAAAGGCCTTTGTCATGTTTACGCTTTCCTTGTGAAATGCACAGCCATTAAAGGCTTAGCCAGCAATTCCATAAAAGGCTGTGTGGCCACATGGGAAACTTTATTAGATAAGGACTTACATTTTTGGCTCGTCAAAAGATTTTAAGACACAGGAGCAGAAGATGAGATTTGCCAGCTTTCCAGAAAATAAATCTTGAGATCCTTGACAGAAATTTGGGCAAAAGAGCTAGAAATATCAAGGGAGAAAGCCTATTCCCATTTTATTAAAATTGTAAATTTTTTCTGAGTATATTTTTATGTATTTGAGATCCTAGTCTCTGTAATTTTTTTCTATTTCTTTATTTTTCTACTTTTTCCATTCAACATAAGGAAGATATCTCCATGTTATAAATCCCTTATGAATATTATTTTTATGGTTATATATGCCTCTTGTGGACATATCAAAGTTTACTAAACTATTTTTATTGTTAAATATTTAGGATGTTTCCAGCTTTTTAGCTAATTTAAGTTAGGCCACTACAACTCTATACATCAAGCTTTTAGAATATTTTACACATGAAGCTTTTCTGGATCTGAAATCCCTGAGTCACTGGTTTTAAACACTGGCGTGCAATTCCAGATTGTTTTCCAGAAAGCTTGCCCCAGTTAGCCTCAGTATCAGTGTACATCCATTTGAACAAACACTCTCATTAAATTTTTCTGAGTTTTGTAGACACATCCATGTATCAATATCTCGATGTCTGTACTTTTTTGGAGAGAAAACGTTTTTTGCCATTGCTTTTCCTCCAATTTCAAAAATATTTTCCAACTTTGAAATTCCCCTTTCTTTCCCCCTTATTCCCATTACAGTTTATCTAGCTGGCAGGCAGAATCATGCTGCACAGATTGGTTAAAAACTTAGTTGGGAATCGAGCAGTCATCAATAGGTGACTGCAAGCTGACGGCAAGCACATATTTGGGCAGGGAGAGGAGGACACACAGATGAATTCTGAACAGCTTTTGTTTAGCAAATAACTAGCTGCAGCCTTGTTAGCTGACTTTAAATTGTTTTCTTCTTCCTTCCCCCATTCTTCCCCTACAACAACACTTAAAGGAACAGTAAGTATACAAATTGCTTCTTCAATCGTGTCTCAAGACAGGAGTTCCTTGGAAATAGAATTTCTCTATGAGATCATCTCAGTTCCTCTTTTAGTGCCTCATTTCTTTTTTCACATCCTCATCTTCACATTTGGTGCCCTCTCTTGAGACCCGTTCCCTTAAGACCTCGCCCTCAGGACTAGAAACCATCCAGTGTGCATTCACTCATGTGTCAGTTAGTAGCAGTTAAGAGACTCTCATAAGATTATAAACTGTAAAGCAGAATGTTCATTAACTTATAAGACTAGGTGTCCTTTTCCAGAAACAAGATGCTGCTGTATCTACTCAGAGTACATCCTTCTCAACTACTTGAGAAGTCGTCAAATCAATCATCAGAGGGTGATGTGTTAAGGCAGGTTCTATAATAAGAGGTGGCTCATCAGAAAACATATGTCAATGGGACCCTGGGAAAAATAATCCTGCCCCACAGCTGAGTGCACTCTATTAAGGGTTGGCAAAGAGACCCACCCCTCTCCCCACTGGTTTATAAGGCTGCCTCCATCATGGGTCCATGGTAAGTTGCTGCAGTTGTGTCCAACTCTTCAGTCATGTCCAACTCTTTGCAACCAACCCTATGGATTATAGCCCACCAGGCTCCTCTATCCATGGGATTCTCCAGGCAAGAATACTGGAGTGGGTTGCCAAGCTCTCCACCAGGGGATCTTCCTGACTCAGGGATCGAACCGACGACTCTTATGTCTCCTGCCTTAGCTGGCAATTTCTTTGCTACTAGTGCCACCTGGGAAGCTCTGCCTCCATCCTACACCCTAGGAATATCAGAGCTCTGATCTGTTCTGACCGTTTGTCTGACTTGTCCCAGTGCCTCACAATTTTAACTATGATAACTCTGTAACACCTTATAATATCTTACTTTCTCCCATTAATTTTAGAATTGATTAGTCTAGTTTGATGAAAAGTCCTCTGGGAATTTTTATTGGAATTGCATTAAATTTATAAATTAGTACCAATGTTATTACAACCCTGAGTCTTCTCATCTATGTATATATCTCTCCCTTGACTCATTCTCTGTCCTTTGTAGCATTTTGCAATTTTGTGCACAGAGAGTGTCTTTTTGCTATTTACATATATTGGGTTATTTTTATTGCTCATGTGTAGGAACACCATTTGTTTTTTACATCAGTCTTGTAATCAAGATCCTTCTAAAATTTCTTATTAGTTCTTCTGGTTTACCTGTGGATTCTCCTTGATTTCTTATGCTGACAGTTATATTTTATACAAACAGTATCACTTTGTTCTCTTTTTTCCCTAATCCCTTTATCTCACTTTTCGTTTTCTTATCACACTGGCTAAGACCATTAGTACAATGTTTAAAAGATTCAGTAAGAGTGAACATCTTTTCCTTGTTCCTGACTCTATAGGAATATATCTAATGTTTTAAAATTAAGTGTAGTATTTTGCCATAGATTTTTATGTTAATGTCCTTATAAAGGACATTCCTTCCATTCCTAGTTTGCTTGGAAGAGTCTTCCTTGAAGAGTCTTGCTATAGGTTTATCTATCTGTTCAAAGTCCCAACTTTTTGCTTTTGTCGCTCATTTCTACATTGCCTTTTTGCTGTTGTCTGTTGCATAATTTTATGCTCATTTTTTATTACGATCTTCCTACTATTTTCTTTGGGTTTATTCTTAGTTCTCTGGGTTTCTGTGTGTGTGTGTGTGTGTGTGTGTGTGTGTGTGTGTGTGTGTGTGTGTGTATGAGTGTGTCTTTTAGCTTCTTAAGTTAACAACTTGGCTCACTTATTGCCAATATTATTTTATTTCTAATAAGCACATTTAAGAATATAAATCTCCCTCTTCTTACTTCTTTAGCTGCACCCCATGCATTTTGAAACATACTACTTTCATTGTCTGATAGTTGCATTCTAATAGGAGACTTCTGAATATAAAATAAGCTGTAAGATGTACATAGGCAAAACTCAGTGGGACAGATATTCTGGAGTTGAATTTCCCATTGTTTTTCAATTCTGTTCAACCCTATCCATGAAATTAAGTAACAGTCATTATAATTTGTTCCCAAAGACTCAGGAAAGGAGACTGTTTACAATCTTCACTCTTCTGGGAAAAAAAATAGAGGACTACTGAACAAATTCACAAATATCTGACTGATGTGCAGTTCTTTCTCCAATAACAGAAGAGCCACAAAAACGTTGTTGTTGTTCAGTTGCTAAGTTGTGTCCGACTCTGTGACCCCATGGACTGCAGCACGCCAGGCTCTCCTGCCCTTCACTGTCTCCTGGAGTTTGCTCACTGTAGTTATTAGTCTGACAACAATTTTGTCACAGCACAAGAAAAATACATTTATATCAACAAAGAGGCTTCCCTAGTGGCTCAGCCGGTAAAGAATTCACCTCTGATGCAGGAGACCTGGGTTCAATCCCTGGGTTGGGAAGATCCGCTGGAGAAGGGAATGGCAACCCACTCTAGTATTCTTGCCTGGAAAATTCCATGGACAGAGGAGCTTGGAAGGCTACAGTCCATGGGGTCACCAAGAGTTGGACACAACGGCTAACATACACACTCACCATTATTATAATTTTTAACCTTCCCTGTGTACCAGAGACTATGACAAGAACTCTCTATACATTCTCCTGTATGAGCCTTCCAACAATTTTATAAACATAGGCATAAATATTCTTCTTATATTACTGATTAAGAAATTAATGCTTAAAGAAATTAATTAGCACCCCCAAGGTGGCAGTGCTGCTAAGAGATTGAGCCAGAGATGAAACCAGGTCTGCCACATTTCAAACAGGTGCCGTGCGAACCCTCCTGACCTATTTCTTCCTGTCCTCTAAGGTAGGCTGTTGTTGGCAAACCACTGCAGGAGAACAAGCAGAGAATATACTGAGAACAAAGGCAGGTTTCTTAGAAACCAAAGGTATAATTATAACAGATACTAATTAACTGTGACCATAATGAGCGAGAGAGTCTTTGCCTTTCTGAAGCCAATGCCCTCACTTCTGCTTTTACTCAGAATTCTCAACTGTTTCTTTTTTCAGTTGCACCAATTTCTCCTTTTCTACTGGATCACTGCTATCAGTATACAGACATATTCCAGTGTCTTCTATTCTAAAGAAAAGAAAAGCAGACTCCTATGATTCCAGCCATTTCCTCATTTTCCCTTATTTTTCTTTTCTCTTCCCAGTAAAACCTCTTAAAAGCATGATCTAGACATGTTCTCTTCCTCTTCTACACTGCTACTCTCTACTCCATCTTCCCAACTAGGTTTCTGCACCCACCACTTAATTGGAAGGGGCCTTGTCAAGGTCACTTGTCACTTGTCCAAGGTTTTGATCTTGTCATTCTAGTCATTTATAGTTAGTTTTGTTTTTATTTTTTCCACTTGCTCTCAGCAGGATTTTGATAGAGATAAACACTTCCTTCTTCCTGAAACATTCTCTTCTCTTGGTTTCCATGACATCACACCTCCTACCTCAGGGGCTGGTCCTCAGAGTCTTTTCCAGCTCCTTTCCTTCAATTAGTCCCATCACTTTCAACACTATCTATATGTCAATAACTTCCACATTGCTTTCTTTAGCCCCATTCTCTCCACTGAACTCATCTTTATCCAGACATCACCTTGGCTGCACTCTCTTGATGTTTATTAGGCCTGTTTTAAATTTCATAATTTGTTTGCTTATTCCCTGCGTTAGGCTCCCCTTGTAGCTCAATCAGTAAGGAATCCATCTGCAATGCAGGAGACTCAGGTTTGATTCCTGGGTCAGGAAGATCTTCTGGAGAAAGAAATGTATACCCACTCTAGTATTCTTGCCTGGGAAATCCCATGGACAGAGACTATACCCATGGTATAGGCCATGGGTTCACAAGAGTCAGACATGATTTAGCAACTAAACCATCACCATTTCCTTGTTGTTGACATGTAAATTATTTTCAATTCACTACAATTCAATTCAATACAGAATTCTACAATAAATGTCTTTTGCATATGAAGCATTTTACCATATGACTTTTAAAATTAAGTTAGATCAAGTCATTACATGATTGATCAAAGCTATCACGACTTTAAAGGTTCTTGAACATATTGAAAACTTCTGTCCCTCAAAACTCTGCTGATTTCCAGTCACACAGGTGTGTACAGAAGCATTGAGTTCAAAATCGGGAAACTGTTTGGGGCTCTTAAAGTGGTATTATATAGAGCTGACTGTGCCCTGGCCGGTCCTGCCTAAACTTGCCTTCTCCTGAGCCAGCCTGGTGGATAGATTACTGTCCAGTACAGCTGCCCCGGGTATCAAGGCAGTGGGGTCACCCCCTGGGAGCATTTTGGAAGTTCCAGCCCCATTATTAGGGGAACCTGGAAATGCACTGCTGTCTACCCATCTAGTATCCAAAATACCTGGGTGATCATGGTTTTATTAGGCGTTTTAAACTTATATCTAAATCTGAACTCAATTTTCCCCCTAGAACTCTATCTCCTCTTTCATCTCTATATCCCTGTTACAACCACAACCCAATTGCTCAAGCCAGAAACCTTTGAGACGTGGTGCATGCTGACATGCTAAGTCGTTTCAGTCGTGTCTGACTCTTCGCAACCCCATGGACTGTAGCCCATGAGGCTCTTCTGTCCATGGGATTCTGCAGGTAAGAATACTAGAGCGGGTTGCCATGCCCTCCTCCTCTAGGGGATCTTGCCGACCCAGGGATCAAACCCTCATCTCTTAGGTCTCCTGCACTAGCAGGTGGGATTTCTCACTAGTGGAGTGTGTAATTATGTAAAATATGACAATCTTTCCCAATTGGACGACTACACATCTCCACCTCATTTCCATGAGGCTTGATCATGTGGCTTTCTTTGGTCAACTGATCATGAAAAGACGCCACGTGTGCTACATCCAAGTGGAAGCTTTGAGAGCCACACGTGATGAGCCTTTGTCCTTTTCCTTCTGCCCTGAGGCCTGTAGTCTCCCAGATGAGAGCTGTTCCTGAAGCCTGGGTCGTGCAATGGAGATGATGGGGGGTAAAGAAGAAGTGGTCCATGATAGATGTTTAGCATGACCAAGAAATAAATATTTGAGTATGCAATCACTGAGATTTGCTGTGGGCATGAAGGGAGTCAGTTGTTACCCAGGCAGAACTTACCTGAAGCTGACTGGTTTTAGACATGCTTAATTTTGTTTTTATTTTTCAAACGATCTATCAGCAAATAATTTTAGCTCCATCTTCAAATTAGCTCCATCTCCGTATCTGTCCATTTCTCTCCATCTATTCTCTTTCTACCCTGGTATAAGCCAGGGTTATTTGCTAGCATCTTGCATATGCATTTATCCACTGAGCCATCAAATCTGCTCCTGGGAATTTGTTCTACACATATACTTTTACATAAACATGTACAGAGGTATTTATTTTTAACGTGTTTATAACAGCAAAAAATTGGAAGCAACCTAAATGTCCATCTGTTTGGGACTGTTTAAATAAATTATGATGTATCCACTCAATAATATACTATGCAACAAAGATGGAAAGTCATCAAAATATGCTATTACATGAAAGTAGTAAGATGCAGAAAATTGAGTTTAGTGTGCTTCCATTTATGTAAAAAAAAATGATGAGAAGAAACCTAACATTATTTATATTTGCTTTTATGCTTATTAAAAATATCTCTGTAAGTCTAAATAAGGAGTTAATTGAAGAGGTTACCAGTTGCACAGATGGAAGGAACTGCGGGATGATGCTGGGCAGGAAGGAGATGTTTAGTTTGATGTTTTAGTGTGGAAAGTGCAAAAGTAGACAAAAGAGTAAAATGGATTCCCATGTACCTACCATTCTAGCAATCATCAACTTGTGGCCAATCTTTTCTCAGCGTTACACTCCTACCCACCTCATGCCCAGACTTTTTTGAAGCAAATCTATGACATCACATCATTCCAACTGTAAATATTTCCATATCCCTTTGATAAATTATGACTCTTCCCAAAAATAACCACAGTATTACTAATTAAAAATAACAATAGTTTCTTAGTATTTTCAAATAGCTAGTCAGTGTTTCAATTCCCCCAATCGCCTCACAATTTTTCTTTATAGTATATTTATTGAGTGAGAATCTAAGGTCTATAGTTTGAATTGGGTCATCTGACTTTAGATTCTCACTCAATAAACATACTACAAAGAAAAATTGTGAGACAGTTGAGGAAATTGAAACACTGTCTAGATATTAGAATTGGGTCAGATGTCTCATAAGTATCTTTAAGTCTTTAAATCCTCCTGCCAATCCCACCCCTCCACCCCCATTTTCCCCCTTGCATTTTTTACACAACAAAACCAGGTGGTGTCTCGTAGGGTTTCCCACAGTCTAAATTCTGCTGGTTGCCTCCCATGATGTAGTTTAACCTGTTCTTCAGTCCTAGTGAAAAGTGAAAGTGTTAGTCGCTCAGTCGTGCCTGACTCTTTGCAACCCCGTGGACTACAGCCCGCCAGGTTCCTCTGTCCATGAAATTCTGCAGGCAAGAATACTGGTGTGGGTTGTCATTCCCTTCGCCAGAGGATCTTCCTGACCCAGGGATTGAACCTGGGTCTCCTGCATTGCAGATGGATTCTCTACCATCTTAGCCACAAGGGAAGCCCCTGTAGCTGGATCTAAACCCTTGATTCCCGAATTTGTCTGCACCTGGAGAAGCTTCAAAAACTTCTGGTGCCTGTGTCCCATTCACCCCATTCCCATCCTTCCCCATACCCCTTAATTGCCTGGGGTGTGATTGGGCTTTGGAATTTTTATAAGATCCTCAGGTGTTTCCAGTGATCAGCCACGTTTAGGAACCACTGATCCTGAGGCTTTTTCTTCAAGACTACACCAGAGGAGGTTCATAATCTAGTTGTCTCTTTTATTATGACCTGAGCAGCTGTGAGGATTATCACCTGAATCCATTCATGCACCAGGGGCAGAAAAGTCATGTTATTCTTTCTCCATTTACCAGCTGGAATAATTCTGATTTTATCCTCCTCTGCTAGGGACAGTTCACATGAGAAAAGCAGGATCAGTGCTTGATTCTTTCCTTTTATTGTTAGCGTTCGAAGTAGTAAGTTGATTCTGTAGCATCTTACATTGGGTACACATGCTGTTTTTGTATCATTATGAACTCATGAATTTAAATTTACCTGATGTGTTTTGATCCACTGCCATGATTCAGCTCCCACACCAACTTCTATTGTGTACAGACGACTGTGTTTTAGAGTATTTTGATGTATTTTGATCCATTGCCATGATTTTTCTATTCATCAGATTGTCCCATCTTTGGCTATGGAGAGCACTATAAGTTTGTTCCTGAGTACTTTTGGGGAGAACAGCCTCCCCACTTTCTGAAATGACAAGTTGTTCCAGGTACATCTTGTACATTTCTTGCCCTAGACCTGAATCAGCCATTTTCCTGAGAAACCGTGTTTCCTTTCAGTAGAAAACAGTGTCTAGGGGCCGTAACAGGAAGCAGACTTCTCACTCTATTTTAGTAATACTTCATGATACTATGTTTGAGATTTCAGCCACGTGGATGCCGATTCAAAAACTTAAATAGATTTTAAAACATGTCAACTGAACCTCTTGTAATTAGAATTATTTTAAATTTATAGGGATACCTTACATAAAGGATTAATGTAGTGAATCCTATCAGAAAGTTAAGGAACTGTTTAATCTTTCTCAATTGCATTAGTTTCCTATGGTTGCTAAAACAAGTAACCACAAGCGTAGTGGTTTAAGATGACACAATTTATCTTGCAGATCTGGGGCCCAAAGTCCAAAATCAGTCTCTCTAGTCTGAAGCTGAGATGTCAGCAGGGCTGGTTCTTTCTGTGGGCTCCTGGAGAGCATCCAGTTTTTGCATCCTTAGCTTGCGGGCACGTCATTTCCAGTCTCTGCTCCCAGACATCACATCAACCCCTCTGCCTGACTCCTCCTGCCTCCCTCTTCTAAGGACCCTTGTGATCACATTGAGGGTCCACCCAGATAATCAGGATACTCTCCTGATCTCAGGACCCTTAAGCACATCCTCAGAGTCCCTTTTGCTGGGTAAAGTGGCATTCCCAGGTTCTGATTAGGATGTGGACATCTTTGGAGGCCATTATTCAGCTCCCACACCAGTTTCTGTTTTGTACAGATGACTGTCTTTTGGAGTGTGCTTGAAAAGAAGAAGTGTCTGGGGTGGAGGCTGAGGTTCTCAAGGCTTCCTGTTTAGAGAAAACTGATGAGCCAGCTGCTGGGGATGGGTGGGGAGGGACCGCCCAGAGCTACCACAGCACTCAGCCTCTGTCTGAGGCAGCACTGAACCAACCAGGTTTGGGGGCCCTACCACCCAAACAGATAAGTATTTTAAAGAAAAGACTACAATTTACAAATTATCGTGCCATCCAGTTGTTGGTTATTGTAGTGCATAGGATTAGCTAACTTTTCCAGCTTTATCTCACCTTGCCAGGACAGGAGAGTTGAGTCAATGAATCTCAATTGGCATTAAGAGGTTAACCTTCTAAATCTACAACATCTTGACAATTTTTGCCATATCTGCAAATCACCTAGGCTAGCACTTGCTTCCCACTTTCTTTGATATAGACTTAAACAAAAGGTAACTTTATGTCATGACCATAAATGAAAACCATTACCACTTCCATAAAGAAAAACTAACAGTAAAAATAAACACTTTACCGTGGGACATTTTAAAGCCCAGGAACTCCCTAAAGTGATCTCACTGGCCACGGATGGTCCACAAGAATGATACCGGAAAGATGGGCCTCTCAAGGCTGGTCCAAATGGGCCACATTTTCAAATGTGCTCTGTCTAGGTTGCCTTGGCTCAGCTGACAATCTAACACCACAGCTGGAGAACAATGAAGGAATCTCAGCCCTCTCCCAAAGGACTGAGATGTGGAGAATTAGATCTAATGGATCTTGTGTATTTCATTTCTAAGAACTAAAGAGAGTTGGTCTGCATTTGACATTGGATTTACTCCAAACTGTGATAGCAGTTTACCTTCACAAAGGGGAGGAGTCCTGGAATGACATCCTTCATCTCTGTCGGCTGATGGTAACCTACATGTTACAAGTGACGTGTTACGAGAATGATCAGGCAGACATACGTTGTCTCCTACAAGCCAGGCATGTGCAAAGCACCGGGGGAAGCTACAGGGAGGTGGTACTTACAGCCTTGTGGACCCCACACACGTTCAATGGCTAATGACAAGCAGCCAACGCAGTGTTTACGTGATGACCCTTGCAGCAAAGAAGCTCACGTGTCAGAGGGTGTGCCAGTTAAACTGTGTTTTGATCACTTAAGAGCACATCTTCTGTCCAGCTATTGGATGGGGCATATTTGTCAAACTTGAAGAAAAATGGCAAGTGGTCCTTAGGCTTATTATTATTTTCCCCCAAGGCTAGTTTTCCAAAAGCAGGGCCCTTCAAAGCAGACCAGTTTCCAAAAATCCATGAAACTGAGGTCAGAGGTGCAGCAGGGGAAGGTGCTGGGCGAGGCTGCTGCTTGGAGAGGAGGGGTGTCCTGGGGGGCCCCTGGAAAGAGCCAGCGCTGGGGGATCCTGTGGAGGAAGCCCTGGGCACTATGCGCTCTGCTTCCCCAGGCGTGCCTTCAGGCGCCCGGCCCCACCCAGCCGACATCTTCCGGGAATTAAGGAAGAAAGCGGAGCCAGGGGGAGATGGTGGTTGAGCAGGGGGGAACTCAGAGTGAGGCCTCAGCCCAGCCTCTGCCTCTGCCTTCGCCCCTGGTTCTCCACCACTTCTCCTGGAAGAATTCTGAAAGGCGCCTTGCCCTTTCGCGCCAGTGAGAATTAGAGGAGAACGATCGAGGCAGTACCCAAAGTAGTTTCACAATATGAACACACATGCGACCCATCTTTCTACTTTAAAAATAGGACAGAACAATTGAATTGTGTGACAAGGCCAGTGCAGTGGCTGATATTTATGGAACACTTCTGGATTTTTTATGTATTGGTTATTTGACTGAATTTAACTAGACTGAGCTCCCCCTCCCCATTCGGAAAAACCAATGACATCTATAAATACAGCAAAAAAATCTCCCCCTGAACCTCTCTTCTAGCGAGGAGAGGGAAAAAAACAGTCATGACCTAGTGCGTTAAAAAGTATATTTATAGTAAGCATTTCTAAAATAAAATATATTTAAGTGTATTACACTCTACTTGAATTTATAAATTTAATTTTATATGTTTATATGTTTTAAAGTGAAAACCTGCCTCTTTTATTTAGGCCTTGAATTTCTTATGTGTCAGGGATTGTCCACTCAGACATAGCATCCTGCAGAAGACCCTGCCACCCTGCTTGCCCCAGGAGCTGGAGAATTTGTGACTTTCGAGGAAAAGAGCAAGCCAAAGAAATTTTTCCCAGCTCCCTTCAAGCAAGAAGTTTGTGAACACTTCTGTGTTGCCATTGCGCTGAGACCTACAACTTCGCCCACCAGAATGCAGTTCTCAGATGGGAAGCTTCTGGCTTCCCAAGACTCAAGTGGCCCAAGATGAATTTTTGTGGAGACAGAAAAATTTCTAGGCAGTCCCAGGTCAGCAGGAGCATTGCCATGACACATCTGAAGGGACTGTTACTCCTGCTGGAAAGGCAAGTGTCCAGGGCACAGCCCAAGTTCATTTCTCTCTCTTAATCTGCCAATTAGTAGATTGGGCCTCACTGGTAATTGTGCTCTCAAGGTAATGGCTTGTTTAAGTAATTGATGATGTTTTTTGCCTCGCTGGGGAATCTTAGCACGTCAAAAGATGTTGAGAAAGCCAAGACTCACCTAGAGTCTGAATTAATCACTTTGTCAAGCACAACAAAGGATGTCTGGCTTTGTTAATAATCCCAAATGGGGTAGCAACCCTCCGTGAAATAAGGAAACGATGGTGTCTTTAATTAATGTTTCAAAGAGCTCAGACTCGCTCTTTCACTCCCTTGATTTTTGTGAGAACGTGGAGAAATGTGTGCAGAACCAGCCTTCTCCAGACTTCTCAAGTGCAGGGAGGGCAGGAGACCTGGCTTCATTCAAGTTCATAGAAGAAGATCCGAGGGCTTCAGTGGATCACGAGGTCAGCGTGCGCGGCTGCAGCGGGGTCAGAAGAAGTCAGTCCCAGGGTTGCCTCCATGGGCAGCCCACAGCTCTAGTACTTCCCCCGCCCCGGGCCTGGCCCCTGAACACTGCCCTCCTGCCCCAGCATTGCTGCCTCCGCCATTCTGGACAGCGCCTCCGAGCCCAGCCGCCCTCCAGCGGCCTTTCTGGTCTGCGTCGCTCAGAAGGCTCTTCACAGGCGGCTGAAGACTCCCGGCCTCTGGACAGGCCCTCACTCCCCCTCATCCCTTCCTCCTTGCACCTCCCAGAGCCCCCCGGCCAGGTCAGATGGGGCAGGTCAGCGCCCTGGGGGTCAACACATCCAGAATGAGAGGCTGGGCGTGGCAGGGTGTCAGTCTGAGCCCAGCTGCGTGGTTGTCTTTTTTTGTGTGTGTGTGTGGTTGTCTTTAAAAGGACTTTGACAACCTTAAGACTGCTTGGAAAGCCAATGGGGTCTGGAAGTGGCTCAGCTCAGCTTGGTGATGCTAAGAGAGTGTGGGTACCATTCAGAGAGTAAGGCATGTCTGACCCCCAGAGACTGTATCCTATGGAAAACCAGTAGGGAGGGGGGTGGGAAGGTTTCCCTTGGACTTGGGGAAGCCCTGTAACTGCCTTTGGTATGCTTCTATCTTACCTAGTAGCTCCCTGAGGCTTCTAAACTGTGCCATTTGGAAAGCATTTTTATTTATTTATTTATACTTTTTGGCTTCACTGCGTCTTCATTGCTGCACACGGGCTTTCTCTAGTTGCGGCGAGCAGGGCCTACTCTCCAGTTTGTGGTCTGACGGCTTCTCATGGCCGTGGCTTCTCTGGTTGAGGAGCGCAAGCTCTAGGGTGAGGTCTTCAGTAGCTGCGACACACTGGCTTTGTTGCACCATGGCATGTGGGATCTTCCTGGACCAGGGATCAAACCCACTTCTTCTGCATTGACAGGTGGATTGTTCACCACTGGACTACCAGGGAAATCCCTAAACTGTGCCATTTTTGACTCTTGCCGTCACCCCTCATCTGCCCTCAGTCACCATGGACTGTCAATTCTACCTTCAAACCAGCTCTCTAGAGAACGCTCAGTTAGTTTTCTAACTGGCACTGCCCTATTTCAGGCCATCACTGTCTTTCCCTTGGGCACGGACTCTTCAGCGGAGTCCTGAATTGGCCTCCTAATCTCTCTCTCTTCCCTCATCCACCAATCTGCCGTTCATGCCAATGCCAGAAAAATCTTGCTAACGCGCAAATCTGATCATGTTGTAGATCAGTTCAGAATTCTTCACTGACTCCCTGGCACTTTTAGACCAACTGTAAATTCTTTTATTTGGAGCATAAGACCTTTTATGATCTCACCCCAGCCTGACTTCTCAGGCTTGCTCCAAGTGACCTCTGTCCTCAAGCCATTTTTCATGACTTGGACATTTCTAGTTACAGACATTTCTTTCCAGGCTCTTACCCAGGTTCTTCTCCAGGGCCAGGACTAAGGTGACACAACAGAGGCATTTAGGATGCAAAACTAAAGGAGGCGCTTAATCCCAGGGGTGTGCAGATGCTGACTGCTCTCATATAGCCCTGAGAGTGAGTGCCCCCTTAAATCTTGTGTCCCAGGTACCTGCTTATCTCACCCTGGTGCCAGCACAGTCTTCTCTGCCTGGTATACACATCTTCTTTCTCCACCTGGCAAGTCTTGAATTCTTCAAGTCTCTGCTTGAGGGCTGCCTCCTCTAGGAGTCCACTCAGATTATCCTGGGCACATGGACATTGTCCTTGGCCACTGGCTCCCTTGTGGTAGGTGGATTGCACACCGAAAGCCTAAGAACTCAGTGTGTTGTTTGTAGGAGTATAATCCTGCCTAAGGTCATTATTTACTGTACCTGGTTCTGTTTCCATCATGTGGGCTTAGTCATCTGTAGTTAATCCTTTTGTTTTCGTGAAGTCCTTGAAGAACCCTTTGCATGTTGTGAAAGAGGGACATCTGCCTTGAGTGAACCCCAACAGACAATGACATTTGAGCCCGGAGAGGGCAGAGGGGGCTACTTTTGCCTCCATATCCTGCATAATAATCACCAACAGTTACAGACAATTTCCCAGGGGCCAGGAGCCGTTCGAAGTGCTTCATACATCAACTCATTTATTCCTCTCCATACTCTGTGTGGGAGGTGCTGTTATGATCACCATTTTGCATTTGGGAAAACTGAGGCTCAGAAAGATTAAGTCACTCACCTAAGGTTGCACAGCTAGGAAGGAGTGGAGCTGACATATAAACCCAGGCTGTCTGGCTGTGAGCCTGTGCCCTTAGCTAGCAGCTTGTCTCATTTTGCATTTGCAGAGCAGCAAATTGCCTAGAGCTCAGCCTGTCGGCAAGACAGGGGCCGTTGGAAGCTTTGCTCACTTCTGTGGAGTAAGGACTCTGACTTACTGGTGAAAAAGCAGATGCTCTTCATGGGATCCTGTTATCCCTTGAATGTCAAGTGATTGCCACTGAGTCAGCAGGGTTCCAAGACTTGAGACAAAGGTCAATTCAAAGGGGAGACCTGGCCTGTGCAAAGAATAGAGGAACTGATTTTTGATCCCGTGAGGTTCCACATTCATTAGAAATCACAGGTGGGATAAGGAGCAGTGGGTACTTACACTAGGTGTACAGAATGACTCTAAGTTCTTTTTTAATGAGCTTAGCAAGCATTCAGAAAACATTTGCCAATTGGATGTGAGGTATGTCTTTATAAACCCAGGCAATATCTTTAACTTTCTATTGCACCATGACCAGCCCAATAGCCTGGAACAGGCCCAGGAAACTTAATTTTGCCTCCCAGCTTGGCGGCCAACTTAAAGAGCTAAGGATATCAAAATAACAAAAGAATATTGTGAGTGTTTCAAAAATATTTATAATCCCATTGCGTTTTGTTTGTTACTGGAATCCCCAAATCTTTGTATTGACCTACTTCTGGACAAATTCACTCATTGGTCTTTGATCACCTCATAGCTACCGTGATCAACTGAAGGTCCAACTGGGAATTGTGTAGAATTATGTCAAAAGGCGATACTCTAGTCTAAGATCACCAAGATCTCAGTGCCTTCTGCTCAGTGATGTGGTTGGTTCTGGCTCTTATCTGTCCTGGGCTCTGGGCCAGAGGCACAGACCCACAGAACCTGTCTGATCATCTCCATGTCCAACCCATCTGGGTCTGACATCTTCTCTGCCTCCTATGTTTTAGCCTCCCATTACAGTCCCTGGTCTCAGCCCTGGCTCATCCTGGCCATTCTTATCTTATCACCTGTACTGGTTATCTACTGCTGTGTAACAAATTAGACACCTAAGTGGCTTAAAACAACAAACATTTATCATCTTACACAGTTTCTAGGAACCTGGGAGTATGTTACCTGGGCAGTTGGGGGTGAGAGTTTTTCATAAGGGTAAGTCAAGCTGTCAGCTGAGACTGCAGTGATCTAAAGTTTGCCTTGGGCCTAGAGAATCACAGTCATGTTCCCTTGTGTAGCTGTTGGCAGGCTTCATCTTGTGGGCCCTTCATCAGGCTGCTCAACATAGCAGCTGGCTTCCCCCCAAACAAGCAACCCAGGAGAAAGAGCCCATGATGGAAGCCTCAAACTTTCATAATTTGATAAAAATATATCCTTTTTCTTGGACTTTTTGAGCTGATTACTAAACCTCATGAAGCCTGTAAGCAGTTTCCTTCTATCATGAGATGTAGTTGTTCCATTCTTCATTCCATAAAGATGCTTTTAGTGTGAACCCTGAGCTAGATGCTATGGTACATCCCCAAGGGAAGAGATGTCCACTTGGCTTTTACCAAAATAGTAAAATCAGGAAAACTTCACACTGAGGTGAAAACCAATGGCTATTAGCAGCTAACATTTACTAAACATGTGCTATGGGCCAGGCATTGTACCAAACACTTTATAAACATGGCAGCCTTTAATCTCCACCAACATCCTTGTTATGTCCATCATATAGATGGGGAAACTGAGACTTTGAGCCCACTAGTCAGTGGCCAGCCTGCAGCCCAATCCTAGTCTGTCTGACCGGAGGGCCTGAGCCTCTAGCCAGGCCTTTGACTGGTCTGTTCTGGATCAGCAAGGCCAGTGAGGGGAAGGAGACCATAGTCATCTCCTAGGGCTACCATAACAAAATACCACAAACTGGGGGCTTACAACAACAGACATTTACTCTCTCACAGTTCTGGAGGTTCTGGAAGTCTGAAATCAAGATGTCGGCAGGGCCTTGCCCACCCTGAGGCTCTAAGGGAAGCCCCTCCCTGGCTCTTCCTAGCTTCTGGTGGTTGTTAGAAATCCTTGGAGTTGCTGTGCAGATATATCACTCCAGTCTCTGCCTCCATCCTCGCATGATGTTCTCCTCATGTGTCTGTATAGTCACATCATGTCCACTCTGCGTGTCTCTGTGTCCAGATCCCCTTGTAGAAGGATATCAGTCTTGGATTAGGACTCACTAGCATTCAACTTGGTTGCCTCTATAAAGACACTGTTTCCAATTAAGGCCTTATTTGGAGGTGCCAAGTGACTATGAATTTGGGGAGGGTGGGGGAACACTAACACTACTCAATCCAGTATAAAGACCACCAGAGCTGTCACCAGCCACGGAAGAGGCCAACACATGGGTAGGTGGATGGGGACAGGTCTTCTCGTCCACCCTGGAGTCAGAGGAGGTGACATGGAAAGCAACTGACTCTCACGAAAGAAAATGCTAATTCAAAATCATTTTTTTCCTGGCTCACTTTGAATGTTAGACTTTGGTTTGTTTGTTTTTTTTTTTTGTGGGGATTTTTGTCTATTGGGGATTTTTCGGTCTTTATTATTGGTATGCTAACTAATCTATATTTTAGTTGTTTGAGTCAGCATATCCTTTTTATAGGAAAAAAAGGAAATGAAATTGATGGCTGATTTTGGATTGCAAGAGCACCTCCCTGTTGAGACTCACCAATAACTTCCTAGAGGAGAACATGCAAAAATGTGTGACCGGGAAGAGCATGGCTCTTTTGATCTTTCAGAGTCCAGGTTCAGTTCACCTTGTCTCACAGGCCTTGTGATGCTGAGACACACGCTTTCTCCTTTCAGCCTCTAGCCAGCACCATGGGAAATTTTCTGGAAGGGCAAGTGATCATCCTAAAACATTTTTTTTTCTTTAATAACTCAGTAGGGCCCCAGCATCCACGAGAATATTTATAGTAATTCTGGAGCTGTTTATGTTTCCAGCTGTAGCCATGTCTTGGCATAACGTCTTACATAAATGTATTGCCAAGTATAAAACAATGAATTTGTCCCAAACAATGGAGCTCACAATCTACAAGGATGTCCCCTGGTTGTTACAGTTCAGGGTATAGTGAACACAGCAGACTTTCAGCTTTCAGGCTTCCAGAGTACTTCAGAAATGTTCCCCTTCAATCCTGCTTTTTCAGACTCAAGTTGGATCCTCTATGTGGCAGCTACTCTTCCCCACCCCATCCCTGTATCAATATTTACCCTTCTCAGGGTGAGTTGTGGCTCCATCATTGGTCAGTTCCTGATCTCCATCACTTATTCAGCTAGAAATTCTTGGGTTCACCCCCAGACTCAGTCAAGGTCCGAGCTGAGCCCCTGCACTGGACGCATGACCCTGCTTCAGCCCTCCTGGGGCTAGCTCCTCATGGCCAAGACCTACTGTGACTCACCACCTTGGAGTCTTGTCAAACTCCCATCCATGTCTGTTCTTTTTCCAGAAAACATCATTGTTGTCGTTTACAATAAAAACCCAAACTTCCATTAGCTTTACGTTTTTGTTTTGCTTGCTCTTTGTTTGTTTTTATCTTTGTTTCTTCTTTTGTTGTGTCTGCTCACACATGTCCTCTTTCTCCTTTGTCAGAGGTCAGAATCCACATGGGTGATCTTTGGGCATGTGGTAGACTGAATCATTCCTCCCAACTCGTCACGTCCCCCGCCTTTATCAAAGTTCTACATCATCAGAGGAAATATTGTTACTCTGAAGTATCAATACCTTCCACTTCAGTGGAGTCTTCTTCCTCACCTCATTCATGTTAGACTTTCGCATGTGATTTGCTTTAACCAAAGAATACAGGCAGACGTGACATTCAGCCACTTTAAGGCTGAGCCCTGAAGAGACATTGCTTATTTCCTCTAGCATTTTTTTTTTTTGCCATCTCTCACAGGCTTACGGATCTTAGTTCCCCAACCAAGGATTGAACCTCTGCACTGGAAGCACAGAGTCCTAACCACTGGACAACCATGGAATTCCCTCCTTTTGTGTTTCTTGCACTCCTATGATCTACCAGAAGTAGAACTTTCCTGAAGTATCCTCTTCAGCCTGTGCCCCATTACAAACCCATGTGAAGCAGATATGAATCCCACCTACAACCTGGAAAATAGCTCCCCCAGCCAACACCCAGACCATGAGAAAAATTAATGTTGTTTGCCAATGGGTTTGGGGTGGTTTGTTACACAATGCTATTGCAGCACTGGCTGACTAATAGAGGTCAGTTATGTAACTTCTCTTGACCTTCATTTCCTCATCTGTAAAAGGAGGTCATTGGACTGTATTTAAGGTGCTCAGGCTTTTCTGCACAACTATACAACTGAGACTCCTACTGTGAACTCAAGAGAGTAAGGGACTAAGCATATCAGAGTCAAATACTGCAAAGTGCTAAAGAAAGACAAAGACTGGGAAATGTGAATTTTGTTCAGGAACCATATGTTAGTGGTGGCCTTGGAGAGAATCCTTTCAGTGGACAATGGAGAAGAAGCCCCATTGCAGGGCTGAGGGTAAATGGGAATTGAGAAAGTGAGGAGTGTGGGGTCTTGTCTGGAAAGAGAAGGGTGGGATGGAGTGGAGGTGGGGGTAGAACACATAGTCCAAGAAGAGGTGGTTGTTGGTTGGCTGGCTTACTTGTATGCTTTAAGATGGGAGAGAATTGAACTTGCAGAAATACATTTCCAGTGTCATAATAAAGGTAAAATGAAGGCAGAGTCTTGGACCAGAGTGTGCAGAAAACCAGAGGTCTGGTGTATGAGAGAGACTAGAGTGAGAACTTACCAGGATTTATTTGCTATGCATCATTTACATGTCAAGTTCTCAAACCCAAGGACAAGGCAAGCATCAACCAGTGAAACAAAGGCCAAATGAAAAGTATTGTATTGGTCAAAAGTTCATTTGGGTTTTTCAGTAAAATGTTACAGAAAAGTCCAAATAAACTTTTTTGGCTACCAACAGAATCATGCTGTTATTGTTCAAATCAGAGGATATGTAAATTTTGTCATGGGAAAATTTGAAAATTTTCTGAAAAGCAAATTGAGTTTAAAGCTTCATTTATAGAGCACTTTTCAAGAAACAGATTTTTTTTTAAAAGTTTAAAAACCTATAAGTGAAAGTGTTAGCCAGGTCAACTCTTTGTGACTTTATAGACTGTAGCCCACCAGGCTTCTCTGTCCATGGAATTCTCCAGGTGAGAATACTGGAGTGGGCAGCCATTCCCTCCTCCAGGGGATCTTCCCCACCCAGGGATCAAACCCTAGTCTCCTAAGTGAGGGCAGATTCTTTACCATCTAAGCCACCAGGGAAGCCTACAGCTTAGAGACCAACGGTTGCATCAATAGGCTAGTAATAACACATGTTGATGTAAAAGTTACCATTAGCAAAGTATTCCTACTCCTGTCAAGAAGACAGGAAAAGGATGACTGTCTCTGCTTTACCACTAGAAGCTGAAGCTCAGAGTGGCAGCTGACGTTCCAGACCTTCTTCTTGAGAGAAAGGGCACCCCCTCCTCCTTGACGACCTTCTTTCCCAATCACTTCTAAACCTGCTGCATTCTGGTTTCTGTTCTCACCACCCCCAATTCCAACATCACCTAAAACTTCTTAGCTGCTAAATCCGGTAGTTATTTTTTAAACCTCATCTGCCTTGCTCAGGATCAGAAGCTCCCTAATGGTATAGGCCCAGGATCATTCAAAATGAGGCCACTTGGTTGAACTTTAGCCCTCTTTACTTTTCACTTCAATGCAGTCCTTGAGATCATGTGAGAATTCCAAATGGTGTTTTAAAAAAATAAATAAAATTAATAACCTAGGACCCACACGATTATTGTTGAGTACAAGCCTGCAGTTAATAATGGGGTGTGTGCATATGTGTTAAGTTGCTTCAGTCATGTCCAACTCTGTGCGACCCTATGGACTCTAGCCCACTAGGCTCCCCTGTCCATGGGATTCTCCAGGCAAGAATACTGGAGTGGGTTGCCATGTCCTTCTCCAGGGGATCTTCCCAACCCAGGGATCGAACCTGTGTCTCTTAGGTCTCCTGCATTGGCAGGCGGTTCTTTACCACTAGCGCCACCTGGCTAATTGTGGCAGTGAATTCTTTGAAGTTTGCAGTAGTGCTTTGTAAACACAAACAGCTAATCCACATCATCCTGTGTTCTGTTTGCTAAGTTTGGGGTCATTCATTTAACACATGCTGACTAATATCAACCTTCCCAGTGGTAGAGAATCCACCTGCCAAGCAGGAGATCCAGGTTTGACCCCTGGGTTGGGAAGATCCCCTGGAGGAGGGAATGGCAACCCACTCCAGTATTCTTGCCTGGAGAATTACAAGGACAGAGGATCCCGGTGGGTTACAGTCCATGGGATTGCAAAAGAGTCGGACACGACTTAGCAACTAAACAGCAGCAACAATAGCTAACATTTACTGACCACTAACTGTGCCCGGCACTGCTCCAAGTCTACTCATATAATCCTTCCAACATGCTATGAGGTGAGCACTGTTATTATTCCTATTTAACAGTGGGGGAATCTGAGACACAGTGACCTTACCAACTTCCTTAAGATCACAAAGCTAGCCAAGACTTGAACCCAGGCAATCAGATTTCAAAGCCCAAGCTCTGGGACATTACATACATGGGGGAAAGGCAGCCAAGAGCAGAGTATTTTTAGTGTGTTTTTAAAAGCAGTGTTGATGAACTAACATCGGTGAAAGTGCTTGAGGATAGTTTATTTTCCTAAAGAGGTTCAAAAGTCACCTTTACAGTAAGATTTTGTTTAGCAATCCTTCCTTCATACACTGTACAGAGATGAACTTCAACCCACAGCCTAGTGACACCTGAATTATAAAGATGAAATCCTTCACTGAGATCCAGAGTTCAATGCAGTGAAATTTTGTTATATAACAAGTGAGGGTGGCAGCTTGGTTGCAGTGATATGCATTTAAAAATAAATGGAAATTCTCTATGAGGATATTCATAGCTTCAAAGAACAACATGAATTTGTGTCTATATATGCCAAGCATGTGCCACACAAAATCCTATATACTGTCCCTCTTAATTCACCTTTGTCAGCAAATAACTGAGTGGCTATTACCCAAAAGAAATGTACAAGCACAGTGCCGGGCACTTAAGATCCAGCCTGCTTACCTTCTAACAGGGGAGCCAGGAAAGTGGTTCGAGAGAGAGAAGGTACCAGGTATGGTGGGACCAAGATCACAGGGATGCAGGGCTCTCACCAGAATGAAGGAATCAAGAGCATCCCAGGAGAGGGGAGGAAATGAATGGCATACAACATGGTGTGTGGAAGGAACGGAGGGAGCAGTGAGCAAAGCAGCAGCTGAGGAGGTGACCATGGGGCAGTGGATGAGAACAGGTTGGACAGGGCCTCCTGTGCCAGCCTAGGAGACCAATTCCGCAGGCTGGGAGGGCCATGGGAGGGCTTTCTGCCCCAGTGGTGAGAGGCTGGTTGTTCTTTGGGCTGCAGACGTGAAGGACAATTTTGAGGGGCACAAGACAGGAGACAGGGAAACAAGATGGGTGCTTATTTCCAGATGCTCTTGAAATCCACAACTCCAGGAGTAGAAGAGCAGATAGAGGGAAAAGAATGGTTCAGGGACCACTTAGGAAACAAGACTGGGTTGACTATCCAGGTAAGGGAGAGCTGGCCTGGGGGTTTGGGTGGAAAAAATTGCCATATTCGGAGAGCCATGGACGGTCAGCCCTCTCTTATCAGCGAAAAATCTGGCAAGGATGGAGTGATGTACCCAAGCTCCTCTAGGGGAAAAGTGTACCTGCCCTCAACTAGGAAGGCCTTGCTGACTCACATGGTGCCATACTTCTCCTGAGAACTGCCGAATTACCTCCTTCTATCATCCCTTATATCATGAGACGATGCTACCAATTTCGGTCACTCTCTGTACAGATAGCATTCAAACCATCAAATGTATAGCTGAGTATCCTTCACAATGCTTACAGCCTAGGGATCCCAGATGCCTATTGATTTGTAGAGACAGGAAGGGGGTACATGAGATATTTTCAACATTTCGAAGAGCCTCAATGGAAATTGTGCCTCTATTGACAATAAGATTGTGCAGGTTAACAAAAATGTCAAGTTTCTTTGCTTTGGAGTAGAATTATAACTGGGTATACAAATGCCAGTTCTCTCATTGATCACTATTCTCATTGGCAGGGTTTCCATCAGCTTGTCTTCGAATAATTAAAATGAGAAAATAAATCAATCATTACTTAAATATACATCACTGTTTGGACAATAGAACACAGGACCTATGGGGAAATAATATAAACAAAGATGCTGGTGAAGAGTTTAGATAGCGTTGCTTTGAACTATGGGGATTAGCGGTTAATAAAAGAGTGAAGGATGAAGGGTTTGTCCTTCGATGCCTCTGCTGGGGGCTGGACCTCCCCTCCCCCACGCTGTGGTCAGGATACTCTGCCTACGTGGCAGGGGTTCTGTGCTCCCCACATACCTCATCTTCTAAATGGCTGGGTCCTGCCTTCTATCCCATCTCCAACTTCTGCATCAGAGCTTTGCTCCTCTATTTCTAATGTGATAATTACTTTATCTGAGTTCATGGGCATGTGATCCATAGCCCAGCAATGAGGTAGAACCAGCACACAGCCGGGAAAGCCTTCAGCAGTCAGTGAGTGTATGAACAAAGAAGGAATTTACTATTGCAATGACCCATGTGCGAGGCATTCTGCCAGATGTTGAGGTCGTGGTGCCACAGTGTATCCATCAGAGCACACACAGGTGCTCACACACACACCCACACACACATGACAGCGATCATTTAGAAGCTGTGCCATGCGTGTGGTCATTAAAGTTTACCGAGCAGCTGCTACACAAAAGGCACTCATGGGTTCAAGATTCAGCTCCTGCCCTCAGGGCCTTATCATCAGGCCAGGAAGGAGGACACAGGCGCAGACAATGGAATAGTACAGCTAGTGCCAAGACCGTGGTAGGGACAGAAATTCAGAGGAAGCCAGGCTTGTTGACGGCTGGCCTGGCTAAGGAGAGCTTCAGGAAGGCGATGTTTAGACAAGTGTTTGAGAGATGGGTTGGATTTCCTTTAAACAGAGAGGCAAGGGCATCAGGCAGCGGGGACTGCGATGTGCAGAGTGTGGCGCGAAGGGGCGGATTGTGTGTAGAGGAAGGTGATTCGGGAGGATCCTGGCATACCTCTCGGCTCAGAGGGCAGAGGCAGCTGCGGGGTTTGGGGCCCGGCCCTGGCTCTCGCCGGGGGTCTGGGCGAAGCTTGGGAAACAGGATTTCGGTTGAAGCCGCTATCGGTAAGCGGTTGGCCTTGCCTTCACTCTCTGACACCATTTTCCCAGAAACCTTGGAGCCAAAAAAAGAGGGGGCCATCCTTTTTCTGGGACCAAGCTCAGGAATTGCCGTCTTCGGAGGTGCAAGCAAACACGTCTTTGCAAGACTACCTGGGACTTTAAGATGGCTCTGCAGGGTCACCCAGCTCTAGGTTCTGTCCGGGGTGGGGTGTGGGTAGGGACTGTGAGACAGCAGGGCTCCGGGGGTCGCCCCGCTCAGCTGATGTGCCTCCCGTCCCCCAGGCCCTGGGACATTGTGCAGCATCACATATTTCTGGCAAACCAGGGACAAGGTGGCCCTTCCTTGCCGAAGTGCCAATCCATTAGCTGCATGATACCTGCCTCCATCCCCACTCTTTCCAAAGTCTCGCCTTCTTGTACAGATGTGTGTCATTTTGGCCAGCAGAAACAAGTCCCTGCCACACTGTTCAGGTTCCCGAAGATGAGGCCCTTGCCTTCAAAGTCAGACGGCGGCCTGTTTGGTTGGTTGTGATCATGATGTTTGGGGGTGAAGGGGAGGGTCCCTGAAGTAGTTTTATTTTTGGAAGAACCACCGCCCTCCCAGGGGGAGCAGCAAACAGCTCAGTAAGGCACAAACACAAATCAGATGGTCTGCTTTGTTTATAGAGTGAATGAGCTTCTTCTTTCATCTCTGCCCAAAGAGTCAGTGTTACCAATTCCAGAAGCCTGAATTCCTTACAAGATAAAAGGATGTATGACCATAAGTGTTAAGATGATTGCTGCTGTTGTCTTTAAAGTGAAACTAAGCTTGACTAAGAGCAACTCTTATGTCCAATGAGTATGGCCCAACAGAATCCCCCGGCTTCCAGAAATGGCTCATAAACTTCTCGGTAAAAGACAGCAAGCCTTATTATTTTATAATCACATTTTGCTTGGGATTAAAAATAATATTACCCAGTCTAATTGCCTAGTTTCCAAAATTTGGGCTGTTTTTGAAAAAATCAATCTGTTCTCAACAAAGACAATGATTTGTGCCTTGAGGGTGGTCGAAAGACTGCATTCACACACCGAGGACCGCTTCCAGAGAAAAGTGCTAAGAATGTGTTTTCTGATATGGCATATCTGCAGTAAGGTTTCAGCCTATCAGGAAAATGCCTTTGAAGGTCATAAAATTCATTTGGCTGTATAAGTTCTGGTGCGTATGCTAAAATAATCAGTCACGTTACTTTATAGTCACACCTCGTCTTCTCGTTCTGGAAAATCAATAAAGCGAGAAGGCTGGGGATATTGTGCACAACTATTTAAAAGAGAGAAAACAAAAAATAATATTCTGTGAAAATGGTCCTCAAGGAAACACAGACCTAGTTTTCATAAGCAGGCTCAATTTTATCTCCAAGCTCATCACTGAATTATTAAACCGAAGTACCCATCATATCCTAGACAGAAGCACAAAAAAAATAAAGCACAAAAAATTAAGGAAACAGCATGCATCTTTTCTATGATGCTCTGGGGCACCGGAAATTATCCACGGCCTCTAAAATGTATTTCTAAAATGTGGCCATTATTCACACTCTGAATGGTCTGTTCCACCAAACGTTACAAAGTCTGATGTTGCCCTCACTTCTGACACCTTCCCACCTGAAGTGTCCACCCTCCTCTTCTCTGCTAGTGCTTCCCTGCATCTCAAGACCCAGCTCAATACCTTCCTGCTTCCCAAAGCCACCTGTGCCTGGCTGGTGACCCAGAAAGGCTGAACGAATAAGACAGGAAGATGAGAAGCAAGAATCATGCATGAAGCTACAAGGAGGCCCCCAAAAGCTGCCTCCTGAGGGTATTTCCTGGGCCCTGGGACACTCAGCATCATAGGAACTGCCAAGGAGGAAGAGTAGGGTGTCCAGGCAGGAGACCCCTTAGCAGACCCCTTGGGTCTTCTCCAACTTGTTTTTCACCAGCTAGATTCAGCACAGCAGCCCAAGCAAGACCATCAACAGATGAAGCAGTCATGGAGTAAATCTAGAAGGTACTGGGTGGCCTTTCATTTTGTTTATTGTTTCCTTTGCTATGTAGACAATTTTAGTGTGATGTAGTCCCACTACCTTATTTGTGATGACATTGCCTGTGCTTTTAGTGTCATATCCAAAAAAATCATTGCTAAGACCAATGTCAAGGGGCTTTTTCTCTATGTTTTCTTCTAAGAGTTTTTCAGTTGTAGGTTTTACATTTAAGTTGTTAATCTGATTTGGGTTTATTTTTATTTATGGTATAAGTGTCCAATTTCACTCTTTTGAATATGATTATCTAATTTTCCCAATGTCATTTATTAAAGAAACTATCTTTTCCCCATTGTCTATTTTTGACTTCTTTGTCAAAATTAGTTGACTGTTTGTTTCTGGATATTTTATTCTATTCCATTGGCTTATGTGTCTGTTTTTAATTCCAGAACCACATGTTTTGACTACTATATCTCTGTAATATAGTTTGAAATCAGGAATTGTGATGGCTCCAAATTTGTTCTTCTTTCTCAACAGTAACTTTACAATTCAGTCTTTTGTGGATCTATGCAAATTTTAAGATTTTTTTCCTATTTCTGTGGAAAATGCCATTGGAATTTTGATAGGTATTACATTGACTCCATAGATCACTTTGGGTACTATGAATATTTTAACAATATTAATTCTTCCCACATATAAACATGGGATTTTTTTCCATGTATTTTGTGGCTTTTTCCATTTCTTTCATCAATGTCATATAATTTTCAGTGTACAGATCTTTTACTGCCTAGATTAAAGTTATCCTTAAGTATTTCATTCTCTTTGATGCTATTGTAAATGGGATTGCTTTCTTTTTCAGAAAGTTTGTTGTTAGTCTGTAGAAATGCAACTGACTTTTTAATGTTGATTTTGTGTCCTGCAACTTTAATGAATTCCTTCATTGGTTCTAATGGTTTTTGGTGGGGGAGAGTCTAGGATATTGCATGTATAAGATCATATGTTCTGCAAACAGATAGTTTTACTTCTTCCTTTCTAATTTAGATATCAATGGTTTCCTTTCCTTGTCTAATTGCTCTGCTAGGACTTCTAGCGTTATGCTGAATGACAAAAGTGGGCATTCTTGTCTTGTTCCTGATCTTAGAGAAAAGTCTTTCAGCTTCTCACTCTTGAGTATGATGTTAGCTGTGAGTTTGTCCTGAACTATGGCCTTTATTGTGTTGAGGTACTTTCCTTCCTAATTTGTTGAGAGTTTTTAACAGGAAAGGAAGTCAGATTTTGTCAACTGCATTTCCTGCATCTATTGAGATAATTGTAGATTATCTGTTAATGTGGTGTATCTTCATTCTGTTAATGTGGTGTATCACGTTTATTGATTTGCATACATTGAACCAACTTGCGCCCTGGGAGCAGTGGTTTCTTTCCTTTTTTAAATGTTTATTTGACTGTGCCAGGTCTTAGTTGAGGGATGTGGGATCTGTAGCTGCAGCAAGTGAAATCTTTAGTTGTGGCACACAGGATTTTTAGTTGCGGCATGCAAACTCTTAGTTGTGGCACATGGGATCTAGTTCCCTGATCAGGGATTAAACCTGGGCCTTCTGCATTGGAAGCTCAGAGTCTTAGTACTGAACCACCAGGGAAGTCCGAGTGGTTTCTTTTAAATATAGTCTGAAATTAGATGTAGGTCTAGAGTTAGAATCTAGTTTTTCTACACGTAAAGCAAGCTCTATGAGAAAGAAACTTCCAGGTACAGACAGGGATGGACCTTTTCATTGTCGTAGAAGGCAATGGCATCCCACTCCAGTACTCTTGCCTGGGAAATCCCATGGACAGAGAAGCCTGGTGGGCTGCAGTCCATGGGGTCACGAAGAGTCGGACACGACTGAGCGACTTCACTTTCACTTTTCACTTTCATGCACTGGAGAAGGACATGGCAACCCACTCCAGTGTTCTTGCCTGGAGAATCCCAGGGACGGGGGAGCCTGGTGGATTGCCGTCCATGGGGTCGCACAGAGTCGGACGTGACTGAAGTGACTTGGCAGCAGCATTCACAATTTAATTTAACCTGATCTTAGGATGAGACTTAGAATGAGAAAGCTGAGCGCCGAAGAATTGATGCTTTTGAACTGTGGTGCTGGGAAGACTCTTGAGAGTCCCTTGGACAGCAAGGAAATCAAACCACTTGATCCTAAAGGAAATCAGTCCTGAATATTCATTGGAAGGACTGATGCTGAAGCTGAAGCTCCAGTACTTTGGCCACCTGATGCGAAGAACTGACTCATTGGAAAAGACCCTGATGCTGGGAAATATTGAAGGCGGGAGGAGAAGGGGATGACAAAAGATGAGATGATTGGGATGGCATCACTGACTCGATGGACATGAGTTTGAGCAAGCTGCAGGAATTGGTGATGGACGGGGAAGTCTGGTGTGCTACAGACCATGGGGTCGCAAAGAGTCGGACGCGACTGAGCAACTGAACTGAACTGAACTGAGAATGAGACTTGATCAGAACACTAACTTACCCTGTTTCCTATTTTAATGTCCATTTAGTTTATACCTCTGGGTCTCAGGCTCCTCAGACTTAAATGCAGCTTGGCATTAAGAGCCCTTCCACCTTCCCAAGATGACTCTTCCTTGTTTAGCCACTTATTGCAACAACCACAGTTTACTTTTCCCACTGCTTCATCAGCCAGGAAGTTCTCCGATTATTCCAAATTCTCCTGTATGTTCTACTCCATTGTTGGAATAGCGAGAGTATATCTTGAAACCTCCATGTTCAAAGCATAAGACTGCTTTCCTCTTCATTGCTACAGAGGAGGAATTCCCTACTCTATTTAGTAAAACCTTTTTTGTTGTTGTTGTTTTGCTCAGTAATTGATATTTGTTTTAAAAATATGGAAGATGCAGAAAGAGGAAAGGAAGAAAAAACCCCACAATCCTACCACTATTCCTCATAGCTCAGTCAGTAAAGAATCTTCATGCAATGCAGGAGGGTTTGATTCCTGGGTGGGAAAGATCCCCTGGTGAAGGAAATGGCAACCCATTCCAGTATTCCTGCCTGGAGAATCCTATGGACAGAGGAGCCTGACAGGCTACAGTCCATGGGATCGCAAGAGTCATACACGACTCAGCAATTAAACCACCACCATTGATATTTGGGCTATTTCCTTACATTCTTTCTCTTGCTTTTCTTTTTCTTCCCCTGTACAGATGAATTTTTTATTGTAATATAATTCACATGTCATAAAATTCATCCTTTTAAAGTATGTGATTCAGTGGTTTTAGTATATTCACTGAGTTGTGTAACCATTAGTGTTATCTACTTTCAGAACATTTTCATCACCCCCAAAAGAAACTCCACACCTACCAACAACCACTCCCATCTCCCCTCCTCCAGCTCCTGACAACCACTAATCTACTTTCTGTCTGTATGGATGGGGCAAGTGAATTTGCACATTATTAAACAGGGAATCCTTACATTCTTTCTTAGGGCTTCCCTGATAGCTCAGTTGGTAAAGAATTTGCCTTCAATGCAGGAGACCCTGGTTCAATTCCTGGGTTGGGAAGACCCACTGGAGAAGGGATAGGCTACCCACTCCAGTATTCTTGGTCTTCCCTGTGGCTCAGCTGGTAAAGAATCCGCCCACATGACCTGGGTTTGATCCCTGGGTTGGGAAGATCCATCCCCTGGAGAAGGGAAAGGCTAACTACTCCACTATTCTGGCCTGGAGAATTCCACGGACTGTATAGGCCATGGGGTCACAAAAAGAGTCAGATACAATTGAGTGACTTTCACTTTCACTTCACTTTACACTCTCTTAATAAAGAAATCCTCATCTTACAGGGAAGATGAGGATTATCATCTTACAGCTGCCAGTTCATAGGTGCTCTTCAAAGTTTAATTACATTGTACTTAAAATTGCCTCTAGCACTATTCAACTCACACCACTTACTTCTTGGACATAAATCTCTTCCAAAAGTCAGGATTTCAAACAATTTTATACAGAAAAATGAGTTTTTAAGATGTTTTGTCACGTGTTTTGATCACGAGCTTCGTGGGCTTCTTGCTACATACCCAGCTCCATCTCCAATCCCCAGTGGAGTCGCCCTGATCCCCTTAGACCCCAGTGCACACAGTTCAGCCTCATAACTATCAATTTTAGTGACTGTCATCAAAAAAATTTGTGTCAAATACCACTTGAGGGAAAACTATCAAAATATACTATGCCTAGTTTAGTCTCTTTTTAAATGAAATTGATTCTTTTCTATCCTGCTTTCTAAATTCGTACATATACTTCATAATGAATGTTTAAGTACATGCCATAGTCTTGCTCTGCAAGGTGAGTGGAGATCCAAACACAGCACACCTATTGGGGTCCAATTAGAACATGGACCCCAAGCTGGTCCAAACTGAAAAGGCCATAGGAAAAGGATGATGCATGTAGGCGGAAGAATTAATACTTGTATTGAGCTGTGACGCCTAAGGGAAGAGCCAGCAAGAAAATACCAGTGGAGGTTAGAGCCAACATTCATTAGGCACCAGCTGCATGTGTGGATTGTGGAGGAGTGGGGGACAGAGATGAGAACAACAAGGAAAGCCACAGTGAGTGGGACTGGTCAGTGCCGTAGGCAAGCAGAACACTCAGTGGGAGGTGCCCCTGAGCTCCTTCAAGGAAAGAGGAGAGGAAGGTAATTCCAAGCATGAGAACAGCAAGAACAAGGGCCTGGATGCGTGGAGCATGTGACCATTCACGGAACTGCCAAGCCCACAGGATGGAGTCAGCGTCTGGGGGATGACATTGCTGAAAGAGACGAGAACCCAAGACTGCATCCCGAGTGCTGAGCTGATGCGTGTGTACTTCTTCACTTTACCTGTCTGCATTAAAGCAGACACCAGAACAGGCAAGTCATGGACAGAAGTTTCCAGAACTGCAGTGAGATACGGGACCTCACCCCTAACTTGAATGAACCCCCAGGCTGGTGGAGCAGGCAAGAAGCGGTCCTCCTCGTGTTACCTTCCCAGCATCGAGGCTCTTATCACACCTTCTCCTGGTCCAGAGGCAGCGGGAACTCTTAGCAGGAAAGACTAATGAGTTTAAACCTTCAAAACTGCACCCTGCACAAGACCTCCTTGGGGGCAGATGCTCTGAGGGTCTCTCTACCCCTGGCTCTCCCTGAGAGCCCTTGTCTTTCCCACGTGCATCTTTTCAAGAAAATGAAGCAGGAGGGAGGCCCTGCCTCATTCAAGCTGATGCCTGTTGCTCAGGAGTCTTGGGGATTCCCTGATAGTTCAGTTGGTAAAGAACCGGCCTGCAATGCAGGTGACCCCGGTTTGATTCCTGGCTCAGGAAGATCTGCCGGAGAAGGGATAGGCTCCCCACTCCAGTATTCTTGGGCTTCCCTTGTGGCTCAGCTGGTAAAGAATCTGCCTGCAATGAGGGAGATCTGGGTTTGATCCCTTGGTTGGGAAGATCCCCTGGAGAAGAGAAAGGCTACCCACTCCAGGATCCTAGCCTGGAGAATTGCATGGGCTGTATAGTCCATGGGGTCACAAAGAGTCAGACACGACTAAGCGACTTTCACTTCACTTCAGGAGTCTTGCCTGGAAAATGAGTGTTGAGAACTCAAGGATGGTGACCTTGAGCTGATCCCCGGATAGACCCAGGATAATAAGAACCACATCCACGGCCCCTCAAGGCTGCGGCTCCTCCTCTTCAGCGTCATCCTCCCCAGACACCCAGCTCAGCCACAGTCTTCATGTCTCCCCCACTTTGGGCATCTGATCTAGACCTCTTGTTTTCTGACCTTGTACCAGGGTCTCATGCCATGCCTGGCGCACATGAACAAATCAGTAAATATTTTCGCAAGAACAAATAGAAGTCGGCTTTGGCTTCCTATTCACCACCTCTGCTTCATGCCTCTCTCTAATCTCAGTGTCTTTGACCCAGGTTATTAGCATGGCCCCAGAATAGATTACAAATGCACAACTGCCTTGCTGAATGGTATGGTGTTATTAGCTGTGACTCTGATCTACGCTGATTAGAAACACCAAGTTACAGCAGCTTATCACTCAGGACACATGCCCCTTTCCAGGACAAGCACAAACATTAATGTATGCAATTCACTCACCCATTCATCAGACATTTATCGGAGCCATACTATACATACCAGGCACTGAGCTGGAAATTAAGACTACAGAAATTGAAAAGACCCAATAAAGACAGAAACAGAAGTGAAGTATACAATAGAAACGTGGACGCTGTGAGACCATGGGGGCCTCAAACAGGACACACAGAGAATTACAGTCAGTGCACTATTGATGAGAAACTAATATTAATAAGCATATTCATGAGAACTTTTAAATATACCTGAAGCACAAAAGACTTATTTCCCTCTGTGTTTAGGTCACATTAAACGATAGTTAATGGTCCTGGTTGATGTCTACTGAGCACCCAGAACACATCAGGCACTGTGCTAAGTCCATCTCTGAGCAGAAACACACCGAGATGGATGGAAGGATGGAGCAGGGTGGGGGAGGGAGGGTACCACTTGCTCCTGGGTTTGCATGTGGCTGGTTTCAAGGCAAGATAAGCCACACTGAGAAAAGTTCAAAAGATAATTAAACCAGTTAGAAAGCAAAACAGCACTGGGACTGAAGCTGGGTTTCAGAGCCAATTTCCAAGAAGTAATTTCATCATCATAGAACATCAAACGTGAATTCCATTTTCAGCTATGCAAATTCCAAAAGAATAATACCTCACATTTGCATAATGCTTGATGCTTTTCAAAGTGCTTTCCCAGTTATTAATCGAGAGGAGGCTTTATTACTACCAGAAACAAATTGAAATTCTGTTCAAACTCAAACTCTCCATTATTTTTACCACTTTCCCCTCAAAAACCAGAGCTGCCTAAATCCAGGTGCTTTTGATGGAGTGGGTAGTTTTAATAACTTTCACTGACAAGGTGAATATGCATAAATGAAGCATATTGTGGGGCCTCACATCCAGTCTCTGATTAAGTCAGACTTCAGAAAACCTTCTGTTGAATTAACAAGATCACAGGGAGTTCTTTCCAGTTTAAATTTGAGATCCTCCCAGGTCTCAGACTTTGTGGCACTGCATACACTACATTCATCCCTTTCTATCAAATATTAGAAAACGAGGAAATTAGTTCCACCTCTTTATCTTTAAACCTACAGAAATCCCTTCGCAGTGACTTTCCCATGCATGTTGCCAGAACATGACGCCGGACAGCTCCTTTATCTTTTTATTTTTTTTTTGCTTTTAACGTCATCAGAACCAAGAGGCTGAATCTTCTGTAAATCCAGACTGGGGAGATAGGATGGGGATGCAAGAAAATACTTCTGCCCAAACCTTGCCAATCTGTTGCTTTCTCCCTCTCTTTCAAACTTAATTATGTGTAGCGTTCTCAGTCACTGAATCACCAGCCTTTCCTGACACCTCCATCGCATGCATTAGAGCAAAAGATTAACCAGGCTGTTTGCTTTTAATTCTGAAGCTGTGTTAATACTCAACTCCCTCTAGATTAGAGGGGAAGAAAAACACACTCCCACAGACCCCACCCTGTCTCCAGCATGGCTCCGAGACTGCTATTTCTGACAATGTCACCGTGGTTGGGACATACTGGCTGCACTTACCATTTCAGGAGGGCCAAGAGGACCACGGACAGGGCCACCGTCACCATGGGGCCACTCACTTCCAGCCTGAAGAACCCTAAGACTTCCATTGTTCCTCAGAGACCCTAAAGGGGTTAATACTGCAGAGGAAAGAGAAAGGCGGATCCCCCAGCTATTACAGGAACTCCACAGTCTGCAGACAGAAGACATAGGCAACCAAGAAAATATCCCAAGATGTGGGTCCTCGAAGTGTGCTCTTTCTCAGAAGTGCCTCCTTATAAAGAGGAAGGAAGAGGAGGGGAAAGCAAAGGGTTTCATTGTGAGGCAATGAATCAGCAACTTAATTTTCTTCATGACTGTACCGCCAATAAACATTTATGTTAACTTCCCCGGAAAGAAGCAGCAGCAGACCTGACACAAGGTCTGCTGGGAAAGAAAATGGCTACAACCATAGAATTCTATCGTGACAAGTACTTCTTAAAGAAAGAACATGCTTTAAAAAAAATTAATTTGTCATTAAATGGTCATATGGGTCAGGAAACTGAATGTCCCAGAAAAATTTGAGGCCAGACTTCAGACTGATGAAAATGCCAGCTGCATTGAAGACATCTATCCCACATTGAGGAAGTCCATCCCACTAAGGTCATTTGGGCTTCCCTAATAGTTTAGTTGGTAAAGAATCTGCCTGCAGTGCAGGAGACCCCAGTTCAATTCCTGGGTCAGGAAAGATCCCCTGGAGAAGGGACAGGCTACCCACGCCAGTATTCTTGGTCTTCCCTTGTGGCTCAGCTGGTAAAGAATCCGCCTACAATGTGGGAGACTTGGGTTTGATCCCTGGGTTGGGAAAATTCCCTGGAGAAGGGAAAGCTACCCACTCCTGTATTCTGGCCTGGAGAATTCCATGGACTGTAAAGTCCATGGGGTCACAAAGAGTCGGACACAACTGAGTGACTTATGCTTTCACTTTTCAAGGTCATGCTTTCACTTTTCAAGGTCATTTACTCTGTGGGGTCCCCCGGCCCCTAGGGGTTCAGTGGGGTCCCTGCTTGATGCCTAAGGATCTTGCCTCGAGTCAGCCCTCTCATCATGACTTGGAGGATTTCTCAAATGTCTAAAAGCATATCTGTAGGTTTGTGTAAGGGCCCTTTGTTCTAGCTCTGAGCTTATCTGACTAAGGTGGACTGGATTATTTTTTGCTTATTAATCAGCTGGTGACACCTTTAGTAACAGGAAGGGTGTATCAGAGAGGAAGCCATTCACTCATTCACTCACTCAGTCTTTTGTTCATTCATCAAGGGTTGGGGGGCCAGGCTGTATGCTGAGTTTACAGTGCTTGGAAAAGAGAAGCACTGGGCTCTGGAGACTTTTCTCTGGGGACAGACAGACAATAAACAAGTAGATAAATAAATAAGTAATTTTACGTTGAGAATAGCATTGTGAAGGTCGTGAACACAGGGCTGTGACTGGGAATAATTGGGGTAACCCATTAGGAGAGTGTGGGGGGAAATGTGGGGAGGACAACTTGAAGCCAAGAGCCGCAGGTGAGGGGGAGACATCAGGTAAAGGGCCACAGGCAAAGCCTTTGGGCCAAAAAGGTGACCAGATAAAGGCTCTAAGGTGGGAGTGAACTCCCCTTGTTGTGGGAACTGGAGAGAGGCCTGCAGGCCAGCTGGAGGAGCAGCTGGGGAAGGAGGAGACACCACAGAGGCCAGACAGCTCAGAGCCACAGCGAGCAGCCAGGGCTTCATTTTATGTGCCACTTAGCAGTTTAGTGTGGTCATATTTCTGTTTGTTAGAGTTGTTCTGACCGTGCGTGAAGAATTCATGGAAAGAGAAGCAGGGAGCCGCTTGGAAGATGATTTTGCTCGTCTTGAGACGAGGCTGCTCAGACTAGAGAAGGGATGGGAGGAGGAGAGAAGTAGATGAGTTTGAAATCTATTCTGGGGACAGACCCCGCAGAATTTCCTGGTGGACTGGAGGAAGACGGAAGGGGAGGGAGGTGGCATATCTGACCCCCATGTTCCTGACTTGAGGAAACGCCTTTCACTGAGATGAAGAAGGTTGGGAAAAGATGGGGTACTGTTGGGGTCAAAAGTTGGGTTTTGGTGCTGTTGAGATGCCTGGGAGACACCGGAGTGGAGCTGTCAAGTCAGAGAGGAATCTCAGCTGAAAATACAAATAATAATCCTTAATACTGACAATGCCATTTATGGAGTACTTACTATGTGCTAGATACTAGTCTAAGAACATCTAGATATATTAGCTCACCTAATCCTTATAAGCTACTCTAGGAGGCAATGTTTATTATTAATCCCACTTTACAGAAGTAGAAACTGAGGCAGGGGAGGTATGACTCCAAAGCCCATACTCTTTATCAAAAGGTGATAGTCAGCCATTCAAGGCACCAATATGCAAGTGGTAGTTAAATCCAGATGCATTGAGGAGCAACAGCCCCAGATAAGAGAGTGAGCCATGCAAATACCAAATAGCTTCCTTCCAAGCACCTTGCCTATTCTCTAACCACTTGACCTGCCTCCCTGTTTTGCGTCTCTAGTTGGGTGTCCCCCAGTGGCTACACCTATCTGGACATGCCCCATGTTCCAGCCAAGCCCTTTAGGACTTCCTGTCCTCTCTCCATATTCTACATATCTTTTTTCCCATGTGACCAGTACCGTGTGTGTGCGTATGCGCAGTCACTCAGTTGTATCCGACTCTTTGCAACCCTGTGGACTGTAGCCTGCCAGGCTCCTCTGTCCATAGAATTTTCCAGGCAAGAATATTGGAGTGAGTTGATGCATAAGTTTATTTACGTAAGACCTCTTGGAGATTTGAACCTACCGACATGCATGGTGACTCTCCAACAGTGGGGTGCAGATAGCAGCATTCCTCGAGCACATTAGACCACAGAATCCCTCTTAAGGGACATGTATGAACACAGCCTGGGTGTTGTGCTCTTAGGAATGTGCTCGGAGAAATATTGACCAAGCCTGGCTCTTATTTACAGAGGAAGAAACAGAAATCCAGAAAAAGAAAGTGATGGTACAAAGTCCCACAGCCACCTGGTGACAGAGACCATGGCCCTCATCTCTCTTTCAGACTCTGCATCTAGAATACATGCCTCCCATCCTGCTATGGACCTGTGGGACTGTCATAGGCCCTGCCCTTTCCACGGAGATGGCTTTGATGGACCTGTCAGAGGCCCTGCCCAGTTCACTGAGATGGCTTTGATGTTGGCAATCAGTTCAGAGATGTCCTGAGGGGTGGTCACCTCCCCTAGTGACACCAGTTCCTCTCATTCACGTGCTGAGTTTATTCACTCAGTGGTGTCCAACCCTTTGCGACTCCACGGTCTGCAGCCCATCAGACGCCTCTGCCCATGGGGGTTCTCCAGGCAGGAATACTGGAGTGGGTTGCCATGCCCTCCTCCAGGGGATCGTCCCAATCCAGGGATCGAGCCCAGGTCTCCCACTTTGCAGGTGGATTCTTTACCATCTGAGCCACGAGGGAAGCCCAACTAATTCCTCAACTAGTATTTCTGGAGTCCTTTGTGTGTGATTTGTGATTTGTGGAAGCTGTAAATGCTGTAGAGAGATCATCAACCCCTTTCTATGCTCACCTCAGAACAGAGATAATACTCAGTGAATTGTGGACAGTAATTAATCCGGATGGAACACAAGAGTCAAACACGAGAGGTTTTAGGCTTTGCATCAGTAGAGTAACATGATTAAGGATGTATTATAGTTTGGGTATCTGTGATGCAATGCAGGGACATGTTGGTTGAGATTTTTCCAGAATGAGGAGGAAACTGTTGCCATAATATATATCATCATTAAATATTAGGCCTTTATTCTCTAGATTTTTTATTCTCACAAAAAGTCAGATATGACTGAATGACTGAACTGAATTGATTCTCAAGATATTTTCTTTTCAATATATATCTATTAAAAACAACCAACTTAGGACTTACCTGGTGGTCCACTGATTGACAACCTGCTTTCCAAGGCTGGAGACTCAGGTCTGATCCTTGGTCAGGGAACTAAGATCACAGAGGCCTCAGGGCTACTAAGCCTGAGCACTGCAATAAAGACCCAATGCAGCCAAAATAGAAAACGAACAACCAATTCTACAGAACTGTATAAAAAATAGTCTATAATCCCAACTCCCAGAGATAAACTCTGTTAACCAATTTGTTTATGTCCCCCACTATCTTTTTCTACACATATGCAAACACTGGTATATTTTTAGTTTTTATGAAAACAAGATCATCATATCCATGCCATGTGCAACTGGCCTTTCTTGTTCACCTTATGATGAATATCTTTCCATGTTCATAGTCAGACATATGGGGCTTCCCTGGTGGCTCAGTGGTAAAGAATCTGCCTTCAATGCAGGAGACTCGAGTTCAATCCCTGGGTTGGGAAGATCCCCTGGAGGAGGAAATGGCGGAGGGGTCTCAAAAAGAATCAGACACAACAACTAAACAACAACAGACACATGCATCACTTGCTCCTTAGAATTCCCCTGGTTGGCTGTGTTGTAGTTCATACAGGTCCCTCCTCTGTTAAATGGCATTCAAGCTGTTTTCAAGTTTTCCCAATTACAAATGAATCTTTGGTGAACATCCTTATACATATTACTGTGAGGATAACCCAAGTGACAGTCTCAGAAGTAGAATTTCAAAAATGCTAGTAGGTGATACCCTCTAGAGAGGCAGTTGGCTACCTGCCCCCAGCTGTGTATCAACGTGTCTGTTTACCCCACTCAGTGGGACACCCCTCTGTTTCAACCCACTCCAGTTCTAGCTTTTTTGTCTCCTAGATCTAGGCAGACACCTCCCCTAGAGTTGAGTCAACTGTTTTGACTTAAGTCTTGTGTTTCTTTTTAAAGCTTTCATCCATAAATTGTGTGGTATTTCCTCCACGTTCCCTGTGTTTAAAAACTGCCTGTGCAAATGCCTTCCTTCTCTGCCGAAGCTTCCCAGCTGGCCTGCATGAAACCCAACGTCTCTGACAAGGTTTGAAGCCTCAGAACGTGTTCCCTCTGCCCTACGGGACCCTGAGGGGAAGGACAGCGGGGTGTCCTCAGCATCATAGCTGATCAAGGAACACTGACCTGTAGCTTCATTTCAGCCTCATAGCAAACTTGGGCAGTAGGTGAGCAGGATATTTCATTCCTGGGTTCCCAGAGGGAAAAACTGGAGCTCAGAGATGTTACAAGATTGTCTGAGATCATGTGTGTGTGTGTGCCCAGTCACTTCATTCATGCCCAGCTCTTTGAGACCCTATGGAATGTAGCCCACCAGGCTCCTCTGTCCATGGGATTCCTCCAGACAAGAATACTGGACTGGGTAGCCATGGCCTCCTCCAGGGGATCTTCCTGACCCGGGGATCAAATCCACGTCTCCTGCATTACAGGAGGATTCTTTACGGCTGAGCCACTGAGGAAGTCCGTCTGATATCAGACTTTTCATAAATCCTAGAGGCCAGGCTCAAACCCCAATCTTCTGGCTTTAAACCCAAAGTTTTGTTCCCTAAACTTAAAATCACGTATTGATTTAAATATTCATAGTTCACCCAGCCAGAGCCTGGTATGATACAGTTTATTCTGTGTTTCTGCCCCTGGGGTGCAGAGTTGCTGCAGTTGAAGAGAGAAAGGGTACGCCAGCTGCTTTATCTCCATGGAGAAGATGCTGGGGTTCTTTGGAAGGCGGAAAACCTCAGTTAACTCTAATACAGCCCAGCCTCCTCAACAGCATCCTGTGTATTACGGACTCCCTGTCCAGTTTCTGAGAACAGGGGTCAGACTTGCAGTTTCCTCCATTTGTTATTTCTTCAATCAGCTCACGAGTATTGGACTGTCTGTGTGCACTTGGCAGAATCCTTGCATATAAGGCCCCATGCTGCAGGTCTTGCAGCCAAGGAGCTCAGCTTGCAGGATAGGGAAGCAGACACGTAAACACCTACCTCCCGTCCATGTTCTAGAGACTGTGACATAAAGACAGACAGGGCATGAAAGGGGCAAAAACAGGAGGAAGGAGATTGGTAAAGGCTTTATTTATTTTTTTAAAAAGTTTTGGCCACACTGCACAGCTTGCAGGATCCTAGTTCCCCGACCAGGGATTGAAGTCCTAACCACTAGACCACCAGGGCATTCCTTAGTCAAGGCTTTGAACAAATGACACCTGAGCTTAGACTGGACCGACAACAGCAGGACAGATGGAGTTGGCAGGCAGCACACAGCTAAGGCTTGCCCGAGGGCATCAGATGCTGGGGGTGAGTGGAGGGGGTCAGGTGAGGCAAGGCAGTTGGGCCACACCAGAGAGTTTATACTTTATCCTAGGATCAGTGAGAAGCCAGGGCAGGACCAAAAATTGAGCACTAACAGTATTATTATTATTTCTAAACAGAAATACTTCTCGGAAGGCAGATCGGAGGGGTTACAGCTGAGATGGGAGACCAGCGAAGAGACACTGGTCAGCTAAGTAAGAGAGGATGGTCTGAACGGAGCAGTAGATGTGGAAATGGGGAGGAGGGAGCTGGGTTTTGAGATTGCGGGGAGGGCAGAACCAACAGTTCTTGGTCATTGAGTGTCGTGGTGAAGCGTTGCTGAAGATAACCCTCTAATTTCGGGCTCCACTGATGGGGCCCATGTGGTGTCGTGTAACAGGATAAGGGCTTGGGGAAGGAATAAGTGGAGGGAAGTTATTGTGGCTTCCATGGTGAGCAAGCTGAGCACAATGTCTCTGGTGGGCAGACAGGTAAGGATGCTCAGGAGGCCCCAGGCCCTGGAGAGGTCGGGAGAGAAATCTGAAGTAGAGAAGGAGTTTTTGAGAGCCATTTGTATAGAGATGGAGCAAGGCCGTAAGGACAAAATTGGCCACGGAGAACAGGTAGGGTCCTGAGAAGTGGGTCATGGGAAGGACACTAACAAGAGCAGCCTTGCAGGGGACGGGGCAGAGAGGGGCCAGAAAAGAAGTGGAGGAAGGTCGCTCCGAGAGGGAGTAACAGCAGTGCCCGAGGGACATTTTCTTTAAAGCATTGCTTTTTGTTTGCAAGTCCTGGATTCAATCAAACCCAACCCCTTTAGCTCTCTAGCTTGGATATTCTAGGGAGGCTACTTAATCTCTTATATACTCTTTCTCATCTGTAAAGTGGGGATACCCGTACATACTGCCCAGGGCTCTTGTGAGGAAGACAGGTGCCCGTGGAGCATGCTCAGCAGAGCCCTGACACGTGGGAAGCACCTGTGCACATGGTCTGTGATCGTTTCCACCAAAGCCACAGGGGGACAGATTTAAGAAGCCGGAAAAGTCCAAGGGTGTGAACGTTACCGAAAAACCAGGTGAGGCAGTTCCTGAAGCATCCTCATTTGGATTCAGCAATTTGATCATTGCTGCCACCCCCAGAATGGCTTTGGTGGAATGGTGGGTATAGAGAGAGAGATGGACAGAAAAGGCAATTTGGAAAGGACTGATTCAGACTTCTCTGTCCTTCTCTCTGACCCTGTGGCTGAGATGTGGGGGAACACACATCTACTTTTTGAGGAACCCACATGAAACCAGAAAGTCTCCTGTGTTAAGACATGGCTGCCATCTGTGTGTCTTTCCCTCCTGAGATAAGGACAGAACTATCTTTTCTCCTCCAGGTTGCTATGGAGACAGGAATGAGTTTGTAAACAGTTTAAAGGTCTGTGTCAAATCTTGATTTTGTATTAGCTATGAGGGCAGGGACCATATTTTATATATCATCATACAGCCATGCCGCCTGTCACACTGCAATCTTAAACACTGGCTTGGCTTTAATTAACACCCACAGGCTGATCACTCTCCAGTCTGTTCTCTCCCTCCCAGTTCTCATTCCTGAGTTCAGATTAATATATCTAGCTGCCCACTGGACCTCTTCTCAGATCCCCTACAGATGTTACAGACTCCAAATGTCTAAAAACTAGACCCATCAGAGCAGCCTCCTTCCTGCATTAACCTCTCCTTCATCCCACATCTCTTACTTCTGTGAATCATACCTCCTTCCCCTCAGCTCCCAAGTCAAGAGTTTGGGCTCATCCTTGCCTCTTCCTTCTCTCCTAGCCCCTCCACCTCTGCACCCAGCTAACCACCAAAACCTATTGCTTCTGCCGACTGTCTCTCCCATTTATGCTCCCTTTAGTCATTCATTCTTTCATTCATTCCACTTCATCTCACTTGCTCGAAAAATGTATCGGCCTCTACTCCGTGTTAGCTACTGTTCTAGGCAACGGGAATCCACTGGGGCAGCAAGAATGCGAAGTTTCTGATCTCAAAGAGCTTGTATCTGGGGTCTTCCCTGGTGGTCCAGTGGTTAAGAATCTGCCTTCCGGTGCTTGCTTCAGCAGCACATATACTAAAAAAAAGAATCTGCCTTCCGGTGCAGGGAATGTGGGTTTGATCCCTGGTCAGGGACCTAAGATCCCACATCCATCAGGGCAACTAAACCCACATGGCACAAAGAAGACCCAGCACAGCCAATATAAAAAAAAAAAAAAGAGAGTGCTTGTATATTATCTAGACCGAGACCCAAATTCCAGCACTACGGTCTCCGTCTCCTAACAGCCTCCCTGTTTCTTGTCCATTCATCAACATTTATTTGCTGAGTTTGTGCTCGGTACCTGGGAGGACCTGAAGAACACAGAGAAGGCCAGTGTGCCTGGGAAACACTGAGTGAGGGAAACGTGAGATTGGATGGTGGAGGAGGAAAAGGGAGGGTCAGAACACCTAAGACCTGGTTTGTGGTGTGTAAAATGTACTCTTTCCTTCCCAGAGAAAAGGGGAACCACTGAAGAAAGGCCTTTAAGCAGGAGAGTGATGTGATTCTACGTAGGTCAACTGTTTCTCCTCTGGCTTCATTATTAAAACGAGTATGGAGCTCATCAGACTACAGTCTACCCTCTGCATGTCAACGTCGCTCAAGTCCCCAGTCACACAGTGGGGATGCTGAAGCAGTGCCACCGTCCAGACCTTGACTGTATCGTCACTGGAAGTTGTTGACTACAAGCTGCTCTTTTTTAAAATATGTATTTATTCGGCTGATCGAGATCTTAGCTATGGCTTGTGGGATCTAGTTCCCCCACCAGGGATTGAACCCAGTCCCTCTGCATTGGGAACACAGAGTCTTAGCCACAGGACTACCAGGAAAGTCCCAAGCTTCTCTTGATATTGCTAATCAGACACACTGCTGATTTAGTCACTAAGTCATGTTGAACTCTTGTGACCGCATGGACTGTCACCCACCATGCTCCTCTTCATGGGATTTGTCAGGCAAGAATGCTATGGCCCAGCCCATTTCCCTCACATCTCAGCCTGTCAATGTACATCACCCATGGTCTCAGCTTGTCAGAGGTTCGTACTTCCTAAATTGTCGTCGAAGCTCTCCTGGCGCTTCTCATGGCAGAGTGTGGTCACGTGTGGACAATCGAGCATCCTTCTGCTTGTGGATGGAGGGTCAGCAGACAGCTTGACTGCCTTAAAGCAAGTCTTGGAGCTTTCTAGCAAGTGAATGTCTGGAACAGCCATTTTTCACCTCTTAGCTGCAGAAGGCGGGGCAGACATGGTGGAGACACACCCAGAAAGTAGAATCCAGTGTCTACAGAGTTTAAGAGCAGATTGCAGGCAACAAGTTGGCACAACAAGTACTATTCCAGGCAACAAGTTGGCACCACCAACTCCCGGCATAGAGGAAAGAGGGCACTATGACATATGCACAGGCCCCTAAAGGAGGAGTCCCCAAACAGAATATATTTAGAAATTTCCACAGGAGCTGCCTTCAAGGAAATACGCCCATCAGCAGATAGTAAGGCCCCCCAGACCCCAGAACAGCAATATAGAAAGAATTGTTTCCTGGTGGGGAAGAATGGATAGAATAAGTGTTGAATAAGGAGATCTCATGGAGAAGGACATGGCAACGCACTCCAGTACTCTTGCCTGGGAAATTCCATGGATGGAGGAGTCTGGTAGGCTACAGTCCATGGGTCACAAAGAGTCGGACACGGCTGAGCAACTTCACTTTCTTTCTTTCTATAGTTGCTTTTATAGAAGGAAATGGCAACCCACTCCTATGTTCTTGCCTGGAGAATCCCATGGACGGAGGGGCCTGGTGGGCTACAGTCTATGGGGTTGCAAAGAGTTGGACACAACGAAGCAACTAACACACACACACACACACACACACACAAGGAGATCTCAAGGGCTTGACCTATAGAAGTCTACTTCTCACTCACCTTAAACAATCTGAAAGTGGGCATTTGGTGGCCAAACTTCCAGGCAGGGACTCCAGAATGCAGGCTCTTCTGATCTTGTGACCCTATCCCGCCCCCACCTACTAACACTCAGATGCTGGATCATCTACAACCAGCTGACAGATGGGAAAAAGGAAAAAGATGGGAGGAAGGTCTTCACAGGTCAGACTCCGAAGTGTCATCAACACGCCCACCTATATTTCCTTGGACAGAATTCAGACACGGGCCATACCTGCCTGCGTAAAAGGCTGAGAAATGCTGAAGACCTGGGAGGAGAAAGAAAAAAGGCTGGCGAACACACAGCGTTCCTGCCACAGATAGATCCCATCCTGGGCATGTTCTCCATCCAACAACCCCTACATAGGAAACAGGCTGCCAGAACAGGGTGAGAAATGGTAACTGAGGCCCCCCTAAAAGCCAAGGGCCGCCCTGGTGGCTCAGATGGTAAAGAATCTGTCTGGGATGCAGGAGATGTAAGTTCGATCCCTGGGTTGGGAAGATCCCCTGGAGAAGGGGATGGCAACCCACTCCAGTATCCTTGCCTGGAGAATCCCATGGACAGAGGAGCCTGGCAGGCTACAGTGTAGTCTATGAAGTTGCAAGAGTCAGACACAACTTAGAGACTAACACACTAAAAGTCAAAGCTTGTAGTCAGTTCAGGGATCAGAGAGAAAGTGGCTCTGGCCTCCACAATGATGCTGACGTCTGGCCAAGTTTTTGTACCTCTCTCCAGGAGACTGAGCCTACCACCCAAGCCTCAGCTGCTAGCTAGGTTTCTGCTCTAATTCACTTCCAGGTGTCTTCCTGCAGCTCCATGAGGCCACTAGTGCCATCCCCCTACATGTGATGCTCATCTAGACCCAACTAGACAAGACGAATCTGCCCAACCTAGACCCTCCCAGACTCCAGTGCTGCTTGAGTCAAGCCTCAGTTCTCCACGCCCCAGGGGATACTATGAATCAAAACCATTTGCTCTGCCTGAAGAAGTCAACCTTGTACTTTGAAAACTTTGTCGAGTTCCTGCCTTTGCTGGTCCCAGCTGCACTGGTCTGTGTACTGAAGTCCCAGCCGGGCTTGTACCTGTGCCCACCTGAATTATGGCAAGCCCCATGTCATCTTATGTCCTCTAACGGGCCAGACTCTTTCCTGTGCATTTTCAGGACACTTGGGCTGGACTCCACCTCATCAAGGAAGTCTTCCAGGACCACCCATGATGATGAGCTCCCTGTCCTACCACAGGTCCCCAAGCTTTCTCCACTGAAGTTGCCTGACTAATTGCATGTCTACCCTCTAGATGTAAATGTTTCGGGAACAGAGACCTTATCTGATTCAACAGTGTATTCTCAGAGGCCAGGAGAAAGCCCGTCTGCCACTCAATAGGTATTCCCGCAGTGTTTGTCGAATGAATGAATGCACGTCTGCCTGTGTTTCAGGTAGCAACCACCAGATGGCAATAGTGCTCTTTGGGTCATGAAGTAGGCGGTCATGTTCTTTCTGCAGGAACACTGACATCAACTGAGATTTGCTCCCAAAATGCAAGTACTTCATTAATTTTCTATAAAATATATTGTTTGTTGAGAAACAACCACAAAACCGTTTCTCAGTCTAGACTTTCTCAGAAAGATATAACAAAAGAAAGGAAGAGGTACAGAGAAAGCACTACTGAGTGAGTCCCTTTCCACTCAAGTGAGTACCATTCTCCGCTTATCTAAGTGTGGGACTGTTTATCAAAGAGTGTCCATCTGGACTCCTAAGTATTTCAAGTTTCTGCAGCTGGACCACCCACCTTTGTAGCTGCCTGTACCTGTTCTGAGTTCGCTGGCTCTAATTTGACTAGCTTATCTTATCAAGGTTTACCAGTAGAGCAGTTTGGCTGGATCAGAGGGTTCATGAAGAAGGCTAGGAGATAACATGGAGCAGTCAGGAATGGCTGGCAGGAGGAGACCTCTGGATACCAGGATGAGCATGAACTTTACCCCGCAGGCAAGAGTTACTGGCAGAGGTTCCTGCGTTGTGCACACATGTGCATGCATGTGAGGGCGCACATGCACATGTGTGTGCATGCGTGAAAGGGCAGTGGGATGGGGAGGGAGGGACATGTATCAGATGGTGTTGAGAAAGATGGTGGTGGTGGGTGGATTCAGGAGATGCTCTGTAGGTAGAACCCCTGGAGGATTCGATGACGGACTGAGAAGAAGAGAGAGCAAAGAGAGCCTGGGATGGAACCCCACCATGGGGCTAAACCCTGACTTTGTACAACTTAGAAATAAGGCATGCCTTCCCCAGGACACTTCCGCCTGCTGGACAATTTTCTTGTCTAGCAAGTTCCCGGGTGACCAGCACCCCTCGACTCAGTTATTCTGTGCTGCCCCCCTCCACCAGCAGCCCTGTGGGGCACACTCCAAGGTCCCCAGTCTGGATGAGAGAGACAGGGGTGGTGATTCTAGAGAGATGAGGAAGATAGAGGGAGAGCCATTTTTAAGCGCAGGAGCATCCCCAGGTGTCTATGTCACTAGCGCAGTGATTTTCAAACAAGATGAGATGTCAGATACACGTGGGAGGGCTTTTAAAACACAGACTTCTTGGCACCCCCACCCCCGCTCCAGTTTCTAATTCTGCAGGGCTGGAACCTGAGAATCTGCATGTCTATCAAATTCCCAGGTGACGCTGATGCTGCAGGTTTGGCCTGCCCTTAGAGAACAGAGTTTCCTTCTGGCCCCTGAAAGTGAAAGTGAAAGTCACTCAGTCGTGTCTGACTCTTTGCCACCCCATGGACTATACAGCCCACGGAATTCTCCAGACCAGAATACTGAAGGGGGTAGCCTTTCCCTTCTCCAGGAGATCTTCCCAACCCAGGGATCGAACCCAGGTCTCCTGCATTGCAGGCGGATTCTTTACCAGCTGAGCCACAAGGGAAGGGAAGCCCTTGTATTATAAACATAGCAGGATTTTTTTTTTAATGCTTAAATCAGAAAAGTAAAAGTGAAAGTGAAATTTAAGTCGCTCAGTCATGTCTGACTCTTTGCGACCCCATGGACTGTAGCCTACCATGCTCCTCCAACCATGGGATTTTCCAGGCACAAATACTGGAGTGGGTTGCCATTTCCTTCTCCAGAGGATCTTCCCTACCCAGGGATTGAACCCGGGTCTCCCACTCTGTAGGCAGACACTTTACCGTCTGAGCCTCCAGGGAAGTCCTACTCAAACCACCAGAATCTGATCTGGCTGAAAAGACTCTCCTAGAGGGATTTCCTCCACCTACACAGTGGCTTCAAAGACAGCACCTCTGGGTGCTGAAGCTCTGAAGACATTGCTGGGTTTGAGCGGCAGTGCATCGGCAGTTCTTTGGTTTCTGGTTTATGAGTTTCTGCCTATTTTGCCTCTCACACCCTCCTTTTTGCCTCAGGAAAGAGCTCAGCTTCCCCTCTTTTCCTGACAGTTGTACTCAACTGGCCAGAATTCTCCAGTTCTCCCTAATGATCAACATGAACATTTCAAAGTAGGTTGTTTCACAATAGGCACTTGTCACTTTGCTTTTCTAGCTCTTGTTCCCAGAAATATCTATTTGGCATTTCCCGTAGGTGGATCCTGCCTGCTCCGGGCAGGCCAGCTCACCTGCTGAGCAGGTGTGCGCCCCTACCCCCACCCCCTCCGGTCACCACTTCCTGCCACAGCCCTGGTTTCACCCCACTCTTTGGATGACATCTGTCTTCTCTCCCAAGAGGACTATGTGAGGTTCTGCAGGAGCTGAGACAAGATGTGTGTCCTTTCCCTCAATATGGTGGCGGGAAGATGAAGGAACAGAAGGTGTGTGGGAAAGAAGTAAATATGGGTCTGAAATTCCACATAATTACATAATAGAGAGGTATTGCCAAGGTAAATTAATAAGAAAACAGTTGGGTGATGTTTACCAACAAAATCAGCTGGGGTGTGTCAGTTGCTGCTTTTGCTTTGTTGAGTGAGCCGCCGATTAGCCGCATACACAGGAAAAGAGGCACCCTCTTCGTGGAAGTGGCCACATTATTCTGTCTGCTTGGTCAGGCTACCTGGAAACTAGGAAAATTGCCAGCGGAAGGCTGGGAGCTGCAGGGTAAGCTCTATGCCCATGGGTTGCTTTACTGAACATCCTCCTGTCTGTCTGTCTGTCTCCTTTTCATATCTGCCCTGTCCTCCCGTCTGTCCTGCTCCCGATGCCACTTCCACAGCAAGACCAGCACAGTGCAGACCAGCCAGGCTGAGGTCTGCCTCAAATTCACATTCCCTTACATAAAAGACTTGGATGGCAACACTGAGATTCAGATCATGCTCACTGTCGGTATCATGCAAGCCCTCCTTCTCCCAACAAGTTTTGTAAAAACTGGCCAAGCCAGTTTGAATTTGAAAATTTGAAATAGGACTTGGGCTCCAAGCTGAGGTCAGAGGAGCCAAGCATGGCATCGTCCTTTAGCGAACACTCTGGACCACCCAGGAGGTGAGAGACTTAGGGTCAGGGTCTGGGAGAGGAAGAAGGATGAGAAAGATCCGAAGAAAGGAGCTCGCCGCGGGGTGACCCAGGACATCAGGAGGCGGTGTCTATATGAGGACTCCAGGTCAGTCCTCTTTCGGTCACAAATCACCATCTTTGGGCAAGTCTGGAGAATCACAATCTTTGGAACACCAAGCAGAGACTCCAGGCGCCTCATCTAGCCTCCCACCTTCAGAGCATCCCTGGAAGCTAATCCGCGGGGTCTCTGCTTGAATTCCCCTACTTCTAGGGAGCACAGTTCTGTAGAGCTGCCCTTCTCTTGTTACACAGTTTCAGAACCTGCATCTAATTTCCCCACCTGTGCTCAGACTCCTAGGGCTTCCCTGGCGGCTCAGACAGTAAAGAATTTGTCTGCAATACAGGAGACCAGAGTTCGATCCCTAGATTGGGAAGATCCCTGGAGAAGGGAATGGCTACCCACTCCAGTATTCTTGCCTGGAGAACCCCATGGACCTGGTGGGCTACATACAGTTCATGGGGTCGCAAAGAGTCAGACACGACCGAAATGACTGAGCATGCAGTGACAACCACCCTCAGGTTTAGGCAGGGCCAGAGGGTGCCTGCTCGACCAAGCAGTTACACTCCAGCTCGGTCAGGTTCAGTGAACTTTGACAAAGACAAGACTAGAACTCGAGGTGCTCTCCCGCTGACCCGACAGCACTTTCATCACATGCTGCATCGTGCTGAGAGCGGTCAGAGTCCAGCTTCCTGAATCTGACATGGACCCACCAGCCAACCTCCCCAGTGAGCCTGCATGCCAGCGTGAGGGCTGAAACCCTGGGCTCCAGGATTTCCTCTTGTCGAGAACAGGAGTGTTTGCCCAGGCGGTGGCCTGAGCAGATGGAGAAGTGAGCTGAGGGTCAGAAGGAAGCCTGCTCCTCACAATGCCATGTAGAGAGATTGATTCAGGCTACTTGACTCTCCAATGATTTGTCTGTAGTGAGGGGGTGACACACCCCACAGTGCAGTGGTCCATTCAGGACAGACAAGGGGGACGGTGGTGCCCGGAGGAGGCATGTAAGCCACACGAACAGTCCAATAGAAATACCATCCAGGACTTCCCTGGGGGCTCCAGTGGCTGAGACTCTGTGCTCCCCGTGAAGGGGGCCTGGATTCAATCCCTGGTCAGGGAACTAGATCCCACCTGCTGCAACAAAGGCTCCCATGCCACAACTAAAGATCCTGCCTGCGGCCACGAAGACTGAAGATCCCTTGTGCAGAACATATAAACAAGTATTAAACAAATAAATATTTTCAAAAAGATTATTAACAATAATAAATAAATATTAAAAAGAAAGAAAGAAGCACCAACAGACAGGCAGTGAAGACTTCACTCCTGGAGAATAGAGAGAGTGAGCGTAGGACTTGGAAGCTCCCATTCTACCCTCCCTTCGTGCATCCCAGCTACTTTGGAGACGGGGTTCCAAAGGTCATAACTCCAATTTACACCTGCTTTGGGCAGAAAAAAAGAAGTGCATTCTATGTCTGTCATCACTGAGCCTAGTATTTGCTAACATTTAGCACAATTATTCCCTGGGTCGGGAAGATGCCCCTGGAGAAGGGAATGGCAACTCACTCCAGCATTCTTGCCTGGAAAATCCCATGGACAGAGGAGCCTGGTGGGCTACAGTCTATGGGGTCAGAAAAGAGTCAGACACAACTTAGCAACTAAACAACACAGTTATAAAGAAGATCTGGAAAAATCCATAGAGTCTGAGTTCTAGGTTTCCTGACACAGATAAGATGGCTTTGGCTTCAATTTACATAATTAGAGAGAAGTAATTATGATGGGATTTGGGTACCCAAATGTCTCCAGGGTCTGGAGACATAGTTCATAAGTCTGTAATGGGTGTTATTATTCAAAAGAAGAAGGATGCAAAATAGCTAAACATTTGGATAAACCTGAGGCACCCTGGCATTCTTTTACCTCAAACACTTTTCCAGAAGCTATAAACAGCCCAGTGGGTAGTAAGTTTTCCTCAGTCCCTTCACTAGCAATGTTTTTTCTCGGCAGCCAGTCCAGTAGTGGCATGAAATGACTTACACAATAGGGGGAAGATAAGATGCCTCCAAGGTGGGCAAAAGGACATCATTGACCCAATGTTGGCAGATGTCTGACCATCACATCCTGGCCTTTGATTTTTCATGGGAAGCTGATCGAGTGCCATGTTATTCTTGCAGGAACATTGAGGATCTGGATCCTTTCCTCCCAGAAAGAAAACAGAAATGTGGAGAAATGTTACATTCTACCTCCGCTCCTCCTTTCCTGACCCTTATACTCATTTTGAAACCCATCTCTAGGAAGAGTTCTGTCTTTCTTGAGACCGAATCCATAAAATGCAAGACAGGGCAAAAGACATGTTTTGGCAAAGAGACAGCAAGGGAAGTTTTCTTCCTTATGTTTGTCCGGAGTTCTTAAAAAATCTAGCTGGAGTATGTAGTACTTTTGTAATGGAAAAGAAAAACTTCTGGGAAAACGTTTGATTTGGGCTGCATAAGTTCATGGGTGAAGGTGTTACTTCCGTCTGAGTCTCTCTGAGAAGTTCACCCCAACGATGTGGGGTCAATATCACCTCCCTGTGCTCATGCATTATTTGCTCAGTAGGAATTCAGCCTTGGCCACAGAGTGTAGAACATTTCAACCTACTTATCTTTGCTTTGGAAAGAGGTTCCATCTAACCTTTTATGGTGTAATGGAAAAAGAGAGCTCTTTTAACATTCCTATACACTGCAGCTTTTCAAGGAGGATGATCAGAAATACACATAAGATACTGAACTTCCGCCTGTGTAAGACTGTCGTATGGCAGGAATTCCAGTTGTGCCAAGGCCAGCACTTGAGAGCCTTGATTTGGGGGGCTAGAAGCCCTTGAGCCCCAGATTTATGACCATTTCCATGTCTCAACCATCTTCTCCAGGCACATTCCTGTTAATTTATGAAACACAATTGCTCTAAAGGGTACAGGCCTGGGAATGGAGGATTGAAATATTCCACCTGGCCAGACACTGTCATATGGACTAATATAAGGCTTTGCTCATTTTAAAGGGGATATTTCTCATCCATGATAAGGGAACTTTCCATGCCTTGTGAAATATCATAAAGCAGTCAGTCCTGCTTGAAATGCTCAGAGAATACCCCCCACCAAAGGTCATTTGCTATTTCCATCTTCAGGGTTAACTATTCCTGAGGTTCTTGTCAGAGTGAAAAAGTCCTTTTCCTTTTTCCTTCCTTCCCTTATTTTTTTCTTTTAATGGTTAGTTCTTGAGTCTGCAGACCACGTCTAGATCTTTCTTGTAGAAGCGAGTGCCATAGCGTCCCTTTTCAAGAGCTCAGTCATGCCAGGGAATCATTTCGATTCCAGAATCATCTGGAACAGAGAGATTCAATCCTCCAAAGATATTGATCTTTCCAAAGACAAGCAAAACAGCCCACCCATGCCATTCTGTCTGCTTCCAAAGAACTCACTTGGCTGCCAGACAAACTGGGGGCACAGCTCTCTTTTGACACATCAGCTAGAAGAGGCACCACTGTCAGCCACGGCATACCTTTGCTTATGAATCTTAGACTGTTGGGAACTATCTGTCCAGCACAGGGGGGCCCCATTATCCAAGGTGACAAAGAGTGACTGTATGTGCAGAGTATATATAGATTTGTGCCTCTCATAGGCAAGAAATAATGTCCCCTGTAAAAGGAGATATTGTTGTTCAGTCACCAAGTTGTGTCCAACTCTTTTTGGCCCCATGAACTGCAGCATGCCAGGCTTCCCTGTCCTTCACTATCTCCTGGAGTTTGCTCAAATTCACATCCATTGAGTCAATGATGCCATTCAACCATCTCATCCTCTGTCACCCCCTTCTCCTCCTGCCCTCAATCTTTCCCTGCCCTCAATCTTTTCCAATGAGTAGGCTTCTCGAATCAGGTGGCCAAAGTACTGGAGCTTCAGCATCAGTCCTTCCAATGAATATTCAGGGTTGATTAAAGGAGATATAAAAAAAAAATCAATTGTTTAGGCTGAATCAAATCAAAACAGCAAGTTCCTTCAAATTTGACTTACCTGAATGAGTTAAAGCAGAGTAACCTCAGTCTTCTGATTTTTCTTTTCAGACATGTATGTGTGCATATGCGTATGCGTGTGCATGTATGTGTGTGTGTGTGTCTAGATAGAGCCATAAAGACACATAAACTTTTCTTTCAGCTGACAGTGAAATTGACATAGGTTTCAAAAACACCTAATTCCTAGGAGAAGTGGACCCAGACTAACTGGCGTAGTTTGGGTATGTGTGGTAATGTTGGTTGTCAGTCTGTTATGATTTGCTTTTAAATATTTATTTGTGAAATATAAATCTTGCTAAGATTGAGATCTGTGAGAGAGAAGTGACTCTTGCTTTTGCTGCTGCTTAATGGAACAGTTGAATCTTCTTGGAAAACAGAAAGATTCCTTGTATAAACACATCATCCCAGTGAAGTATGAAATAACAGTTCTAGAAAATGCACTCCTACCCCTTCACATCTACAAATATGTCACTCTAGATCATAGTCTATGTGGTTCAGCAGCTACGAAAAATGTGAGTGACTCTGAAAATGCTGAGAAATTAGAGTCTATGTCATTAAAATGACAAGCATTCAGTTGAAAAACTGAAAAAACATCATTAGGACATTTCCAGATTCATTTCCCATTGATCCATCCCCGTGGCTAATACAGTATTTGTTACACAAAAATCTCAGTCACTGTTCCGTCTTCCTGGTGGACTGGTCTGATTTCCTTTTTTTTTTTTTTGGAATTTTATTTAGTTATTTTTTGGCTGTGCTGGATCTTTACTGTTGCAAGGGCTTTTCTCTAGCTGCGGCAGGTGTCGGCTACTCTCCAATCGCAGTGCTTGAGCTTCTCATTGCAGTGGCTTCTCTTGTTGCAGAGCACAGGCTCTGGGGTGTGTGGGCTTCAATAGTTACAGCACATGGGCTGCATAGTTGTGGCTACCAGGCTCTAGGCATAGCCTCAATAGTTGTGGCATATGGGCTTAATTGCTTCACAACTTGTGGGATCTTCCCCGATCAGGGATTGAACCCCTGTCTCTTGCATTGGCAGACAGATTCGTTACTATTGAGCCACCAGGGGAGCCCTGTGGTCTGATTTTTTTTATCAGTCAGAATGATGCTTTATAATGTTAATTTTCATTCCATAAGAAAAGACTAGGTCTGAGCTTCAAAGGCTGCAGGACATCAAATGTGTACAAGTGCTTTGAATGGCCACTTTCCCAAGAGTGATGAATGTGCATCCTATAGACATGAACTGTGATACGCATGGGAGCTCCATGTCTGGAGACTTGTTGGGAGAGTACACCCTTTCCTACCTCTAAAGTCTGTGGGTAAACTATTCTCACCTGTAAACATTCTAGTCCACTTGGTCAGTTAATCCAATCAGCGAGCATTGTTTTCATTGAGACCCAGAACACTGTTCCATCGTGCAGCCAAAGACCCTTCCTGTAATGGATGGGAAGGGATATGAATGAGGAAAGGATGGTACCAGCAGGGAAGGCATCATCCATTCTTTGAACAATAGTTTACTAGAGTGTCCACTTTGTACCAGGTATTGTACTAGGATTACAAAGACACAGCCTCTGCCTTCAAGAAGCTCGTGGAATAGGAGGAGAGATAGGTGTATAAATAGACTCAATGTGGTAAGAACAATGGTTGAGACAAATTAGACTCAGGTTTCCCTGCCTAAGCAGCACTGATCCCTAAAAGAACACGTATTGACCAGATGTCAGTGGGGAGGAGGGAGCTCTGGGAACGGGGTCAGTGGTGCCCTGGAGCTGGTTCAAATCAATTCACTAGGACTGATCATTAAATATTTAGGAATCTTGCAAGCTGGTTGTAAAACATGGTCATTATTAACAATTGGATTATATTCATTTACAATTAGATAATATGAAAAGCAAAGATAACAAATACTGAAAATGTATTACTTCCTAATTACTGTATTACATTTTACTGTTATCCATGCCTCAAGGGCTTTTAGGGCTGTTGTATTAATATGTGTATGATGGAAACACCGTCTAACGGTGGTTACTCTTCCCAGCTCCACATTAGCTCACATCAGGTTAGACTGACATTGACTGTGATGGCCATGTTTACCCCAGGAAAGACACAAGGGCTACATATCAGAGGTTATTTCCTCCCCACAAGGTCATTTAACAGCAGGCGAGGACAAGACCCCAGAAAATAAAGATGGGCCCTCCAAGCTGAGTGGAGAGCTGGGGACAGAACCCAGCGGGTGGAAGGTATAGGAGGCCAGACCCCACATGAACTTGCAGCCACCTTGAGGAGCTGGGGCTGGAGACATCAAGGAAGTTTAGGAGGGGTGATCATCCTCACAGAAGCGGGGAGCATCACCTGCCTGGAGAGTGGCCAAACTAGAGGTCAGGGACACCTGCTGAGCTAGATGGACTTGCTCACCGTGGGGGAGGCATATTCTGTGAGCCCAGGGTACTGAATTTTCGGTGTCTGGTCCATGAGTACTGGGAGAGACTATCCAGCAGACAACTGGGTGCTTAAACGAAGCTGCAAAGGCAGCCGGGCTGGGGCCCTGGGCTGGACACCATCAGTGTAGGGACGGTAGTGAAAACTTCAGGGCATGTGAGGCTGTCAAGGAGAGTATCTAGAGTGGAAAGAACAGGAGGTGGAGGATGGAGCAAAGGGGAGAAGCGAGGTGCTGAGGGAAAAGGGCTGGACAGAGAGGCTCATTCAGAGACTCACTTTTGAGAACGAAGCAAGACAGAAGGCAAAGAAGAGGGTTTCAAGAGGAAGGAGACAGAGGGGAAAGGAAGAAGGAGGGAGAGACCTGAAGTGAATGTTTAGTCAAGACAGATCTTTCTTCACTCTAAAATAAATGAAGAGGAAAATTAAAAAGAACACATGACCTATGAAATAATTCTGTAACATGAATGAAGATAAACACAACACTCAAGAAATGTTAAAATTACATATTGAAACAAAAAATTACCATAGAAAATAGAAGTAAATTTAAGCTACATTTGCTAGAAGGCAAAATAAAAATTATAGGCTCCATGAAATAAAAGGTAAAAAATGAGATGAGTCAACATTGTGATATAAGGGAGTTGTCAAAATTAAGAAAATAATGAAAGAAAGCATTTAATGACAGTGGGATTTTGAAGGAATTTAGCATAAACTATGGTTAGAACTGACACAAAATAAAATTCAAGCCATGAAAAGAAAGACCAGCTTGGGGCTTTATTTCACAATAGAGAAAAGGGCAAACAGGTCAAAATTATCTGAAACCAGGTCTGGAAGTAGAGGATAAACAACAGAAATCTAGATTTTTAATAATATTATAAGGAAAATATATGATAATATAAGGCTATTAGAAAAGAAAATCTTTTTAAGTTGAAGCAAGACCTACAATCATGGATCAAAGCTCATTATATGTCAGGCAAAATTAATAAGAAGAGTCCAAGATTAGACATACTCTATTGAAACTGTTGAATATTGAGGGGAAACTTAACAATAATATGAAAGGACCAACACAAAGAAAACATCATTTAATTTAAAAATACATGAATGGAAAAATGTATTGGGTCCTTGATTAGAAAGAATTCCATATTACAGAGATGTTAATTCCCCTCAAACTAACAAAGCTAACTAAAGTTAATGTGATCCTAAGTAAAATACCAGTGGGATTATTTTCAAATTTTTCTAAAAAGTGCTTCTGAAATTAATTTGAAGTAATGAAAAACACTTGATAGGAAGATGTTGAATACAGGGAAGAAATAAATGAGAGTGAGGAAATATAGCTGGGTATAGACTATTCCTGGGCTTCCCAGGTGGCGCTGGTGGTAAAGAACGGACCTGCTAACATAGGAGACAGAGACACAGATTTGCTCCCTGAGGCGGGAAGATCCCCTGGAGGAGGGCATGGCTCCACTCCAGTATTCTTGCCTGGAGAATCCCATGGGCACAGAAACCTGGCGGGCTATAGTCCATAGGGTCGCAAAGAGCTGGACACGACTGAAGCGACTTAGCACGCATGCATAGACTATTCCTATGGCAGGTTTGTATAAAAAAAGAAGAAAGGTGGGATTGAGTCATACGAGAGTTTTTTAAGGTGAAAGAAAAAGTTAAACAGTCGATGGGGAAAGACTGAAAATTTAGGAAAGTAAGAATGCCCATGGGAGAATGTACCAGAGGAGACAAGGGGAGGGAGAAAAAGGCCCAGACATATCTAACTAGAAGAGAGGATATTCCATCCACAAAGCCTGGAATCATGAAGAAACACAAATAAAAATTTAATAATAAGAAGGATACATAATAATATACAAATTCATAACATAAACTGTAAAATAATATCACAACAGCTAGTGTATTAAATTGATGCAAACCTAATACATTGAGCCTTGCACTGAAGCTGGGGAAATGATGGTCAAAAAGACAAACATGGTCTAGATCCTCTTGGAACTTACAGAGTCCAGAGGGCAGACAGAAAAAATGCAAATAAACAAAATAACTGTAAATTAGGATGAAACGTTTGGGGGAAATGAACATGGCAATAGGAATAATGGTGGGAAGGAGGAAGGACAGTGCTTAGGGAGGCCCAGAAGGTCTTCCCTGAAGATATGACATTGAAGCCAAGAGCCCAGAGAGGGGAAGGCACCTGCGTTTCAAGCAGAGAGAAGGGTGGTCCAAACGGGCAGTGGGCAGAGACCCTGGGTGAGGTGGGTGATCAGGCAATGTGAGGTCTGGGGGAAGGAGGCAGGGAGGCAGTCATGCAGGACCTTGGAGGTGACAGCAGGGTTTCGAACTTTTATCTGCAGTGCAGTGAGAAGGCACGGGTGAGCTGGTACCACCAGACTGGCACGTTTATCTCCAGGCAAGAATACTGGAGTGGGTTGCCATTTCCTTCTCCAGGCAACCTTTCTCACCCAGGGACCAAGTATGCATCTCCTGCATTGCAGGCAGACTATCTACTGCTGAGCCACCAGGGAAGCCCGCAGAGCTTGGTGGTGGATAGTCAAAAGAGAGGGAGAGTACAGGGTGATCTGCAAGTTTCTGCTGTGAAAACTTGCTCCCCACTGGCAGAGATGTGGTTGGAGGGTTCCCAGAAATAAACAGATAAGATTGGATAATAAGTCAGGCAGGGCAGGCTAAGGTGGGCAGCCAGGGCAACCTGGAGACCTTCTGGGCTCTGAGATCAGACCCAGATGAAAGCAATGTTGAGAAAGTTGTTCTAGGAGGAGCATGCCATGAATAAAAAGAGTGGAGAGGCAGGCCAGTAAGTAAGGAAAGTCACTCAGTCGTGTCCCACTCTTGGCGACCCCGTATCCCCTGGAGAAGGAAATGGCAACCCACTCGTGTATTCTTACCTGGAGAATCCCATGGACAGAGGAGCCAGGTGGGCTACAGTCCAAGAGTGGGACACAACTGAGCAATGAACACTTTCACTTTCTGCTCTATACAGTCCATGGAATTCTCCAGGCCAGAAATACTGGAGATACTGGAGTAGGTAGCCTCCCTCCTCCAGTGGATCTTCCCAGCACAGGGATCGAACCCAAGTCTCCCACATTGCAAGCAGATTCTTTACCAGCTGAGCTACCAGGGAAGTCCAAGAATACTGGAGCAGGTAATCTATCCTTTCTTCAGGGGGTCTTCCCTACCCAGGAGTTGAACCAGGGTCTCCTGCATTGCACAGATTCTTTATCAGTTGAGCTACCACGGAAGCCCACCAGGGCATAATTCAGGATAGTGAGGATGTTGAGGAGGGACTGAGAAATTTAGAAGAAATAGTTGGCAGCCCTCGGAGATAAAGAAAAGAGAATCAAACGTGAGATGAAAGATGAATGATGCCAATGTTCCAGAAAAGGACAGGTGGAGAGATGAGGCAATTTCGGATAATGTTTTAAAATGATGACAGGGCTCCCAGACGGAAATGTCCGTCAGCCAATAAATATAGTTAACGGCATCAGATCTGATGTCTAAAGTGGTTGCCAAATGGACTGCATGCTAGGTAACTGAGGGTGACTTTCTCTCTCACACGTGGATTCACAATCTTCCAAAAATGTGAAGACACCAACATTCACTTAACATTCACCAACACTCACTTAACATTCACCAACATTCACTTAACATTCAATCTGCATTTGCCAATCAAACCATGCTCAACATAACTAATCTCTGAAAACTCAGAAGTTTCCTTTAGGTTCTTACCATGCTTCAGGGTCACCATTAAGAACATGAGTTATGGTTGGTTTGAAACTTTGAGATGGAATTAACATGGTTTGGGAAAACATCCTCTTTGAACCTTGATAGATGAAATGTACAAAGACACTGATCTCCACCTTAGAGGGCTCCTGTTCTCTCCCTTCTCAAAATTTACACATTCTTTTTCAGTGTTAGCACAGCTGACTAACATTTTATTTTCTGTCTTTGCTTTCCCCACCTATCTCAGAAGCCATATGGTAGGCAGCTAATAATGAGGTTTGCAGAACAATATACTTGGTTGCCTCTGTTCACAGCACAGCAAAAACTTGCTCCACCCACTCAGTCTCCGCAGTCTCCCCTGCTGACAATCCCCTTCTCCCCTCCTAGCTCCCATGTCTTATCTTCCTTCCCTTAAATGCCTTTTTCTCTTCCTGCTTCAACAACTTCTTTCTTTCCCTCCGGCTCACTTGTCTTCTGTCTCAATTTGCCTGCTCACCCAACTTCTCCCCTACAGAGCTCAGAGATTCAGAACAACACTCGTCTGAGCAATGACTGCCCTCCCTGACTTCTGTCTGTTAAAAAAGAAAAGAAAAACCCTTGTCATCCAAGCTTCATGACTGCCTGGATTCCCCATAAACTAAGATTTATTGTGTGTACACAATGGCGACCCCAGGCTATGCACCTTGAATGCCTAGCACGAATCCTCGAGGAGAAGAGTTGAAGCAAGCAGTGTCTTTGTTTTATCTGGAAAGCATTGTTTTTATAATTATTGAAGGAGATAATAAACAGAATCAAATTAATACTTTGCAGGGCCAGAACAGCGGTTGAGGTCAAAAGTCACCGAGAGGGCAGCATGGCTCTCCTTGGGAAGCTTGCATATCGCGTCCACTGTGTCCGGTGTGAGTGGACGGGGGAACAGCAGGGCGGCCCAGGGACCACCTGGGGACCTGCATTTGCTGATCCTTGACTTAACGCTTCTCTCTTTCCCTCTCTTCACCCCAAAGCCAAAAAGCAAACAGGAAGGTAAAAGAGTTGGGAGATTTGTTTGGGATAGGAAAGGATGGCTGAGTAGAGGAAAGCTGTCCCTTTTTCTTATCTCATAATGGATCGCTTTCCACCCAACCAGCTGAATCACTGCATAATTAGCTTTACTTGTTAAGACAAACTGAATACTAGGACTTTGGAATGGTCACTTCATCAATTCAGGCTTTCAAAAATCCAAACAAGATGATATTATGTAAGAATCAATGTGGGGCAAATGGCTACCACTGTGGCCAAAATCCCTGGTTGACCTCAGAGTAATCAATTCAGGCATAAATAACCTCGGGGGAGAAGTTTCCTGGGTCAGTCACCTCTAACTGTTCCTTCAAAGTTGAGAACAAGACTCTGAATTTGCCCTTTACTCACTAAACTGATATTCTGTGGCCCCAAATACTCATTTTGTTCCAGAGAGATATGGCTTTTCCTCAAAGCTTCTGTTAGGAATATAGACAAACCAAAATAGAACTCTTTTAAGCAACTATCATGTCTTGGTAGGCCTTCTTTCCATTTATGTCTGACTCATCATTTACATGCTAATGGGGTTTTTCACGTTGAAATGTGTATTAAATGTTGAATCATTGCACTTCCCTGGTAATCCAGTGGTTAAGATTCTCCACTTTCACTGCAGGGGCCCAGGTTGGATCTCTGGTCCTGGAACTAAGATTCTACCTGCTGCATGAAACAGCCAAAATAATAATAATGATAATAATAGTGTTGAATCTTTCGTTGACATTAGGATTGGACTGAGCCTATATCATGAGGACTAGAAAAGGAAATGGCAATCCACTCCAGTACTCTTGCCTGGAAAATCCCATGGATGGAGGAGCCTGGTGGGCTGCAGTCCATGGGGTCGCAAAGAGTCGGACACAACTGAGGGACTTCACTTCACTTTTCACCTTCATGCATTGGAGAAGGCAATGGCAGCCCACTCCAGTGTTCCTGCCTGGAGAATCCCAGGGATGGGGGAGCCTCGTGGGCTGCTGGCTATGGGGTAGCACAGGGTCGGACACGACTGAAATGACTTAGCTGCAGCATATCATGAGAACATATCTTAATATTAATAATTCAGTTAGTTCAGTTAAAAATCCTGGATATTGTGTCACCATGATGTCAAACAACAAGTTTAATTGACTTTAACAACTATAAGTACAGCCTCTGAGAATCTAAAACACATGCATCGCAGCTAGGAGTTGCATATTCTCTATCCCAATAGTCATTAGAGGCTATAGTCAAATCTGAAACTCTTTTTTTAAAAAAAAACTCATAGACTTTATTTTTAGGACAGTTTTAGAAGTTCAGAAATTTTATAGAAAAAGGAAGCAGAAAATACAGAATTTCAATTATTACCCTTCCCCAGTTTCCTCTGTTATTAACATCTTAACTTAGTGGACTTCCCCCGGTGACTCAATGTTAAAGAATCCACCTGCCAATGCAGGAGACAAGGGAGACACGGGTTCGATACCTGAGTGGGGAAGATTCCCTGGAGGAGGGCATGGCAGCTCACTCCAGCATTCTTGCCTGGGAAATTGCATGGACAGAGGAAGCTGGCAGGTTATAGTTCATGGAGGTCACAAAAGAGTTGGACACAACTTAGCGACTAAAGAACAACTACAAACCTTAGTATAGTACATTTGTACAATTGATAAGCCAATATTGATACATTATTAACTGAAGTCCACAGTTCACACTAGTGTTCCCTCTTAGTATTATACATTCTGTGGGTTTTGACAAATGTGCAGTGACATGTATCCACCATTACAGGATCAGACAGAATAGTTTCACTGCCCCCCAAATCCCCTGTGATCTTTGTTATCCTGCCCTCCCCCTGGGATCTCTGGAAACCAATGAGTTTTTTAACGTCTCCACAGGTTTGCCTACTTGAGAATGTCATAGTCGACATTACATAGCATGTGGCCTTTTCAGACTGGCTCCTTTCATTTGGCAATATGCATTTAAGGTTCTTGCACATCTTTCTGTGGTTTCATAGCTCATTTGTTTTCATTACTGAATGATATTCCATTGTACGGATGTACCACAGTTTGTTTATCCATTCTTTTTTTCTATTATTATATACCTCCCATGTACTCTATATTCTACCTAATTCTATGAGGGTTTCCAAAAATCCTGAAATAGCTTTATTTTCAAGGTTACTTCTAATTATGACATTAAAATATATGTTAGACAAAATAATACAAAAGTATATTTGAAAGCATTGAAGTATACGGCTTGCATCAAAGAATTGTGTGCTATGAGAGTGAAGTTCTCAAGGAAACACGAGTCTCTTGAAATTAGACACATTTTTTTTTTCTTGCAATATGTGTCCAGGGTCCAAAGCATTCATCGGATTTTCAAAAGGATATGTTGCACCTCCACCTAACAGTAAGAACCATTGTGGAGATGAGGGGGGTGCCAACAATCACTATGGCACAAACAGATGGAGAGGAGCTAGTGACGGTAGTAGGGCTTGGCCTGAAGGTGGTGGGATCTGGTTTGGTGGAGCAAGCAGCACACAGCAAGAGTAGAAGGGGGAAAGCCGGGTGGGGCTGTGAAATAGGGAGGAAGGATAGATCTGAACTGGGAAGGGATGAGAAGTAAGGTTGGCTAAGAAAGAGAAGTCCTTCAAGGTCCAGCAGTTACTTAATTTGAAATTATAAGCTGCAAAATGTCTTATTCACCCCAAATACAATGCCCCATGCCAACTGTCAGTTTGCATGCGTGCACACACACACACACACACACACACACACACACACACACACTCGTGAGTGATATCCAGAAGAATATAGCTTCCTGGTTCCCTTTGCCACGTCTGTGGGGAGAAATTCCCATGTAGCAGAGCTCTAGATTAGCAAGTCCATGTGAAACCGTGAATCCTGACCTGGAAGGAAGGGTGGAGGCGAAAGGAGGGGTGGTTCCCTTCTGTTAAGTCAGCTTCATCTCAGCTCTTGGCTCTGAAACACTTTGCTCATTTTCCACTCTATAGCATGGATGAGAAAATGCCCTGCAAACCATAGAGCACTTTGTAAATGTCCCTGCTATTATGCTGTCCCAACTCATGTGAGATATGTTTCCTTTTCTTCTCTGCTTTTCTAAATCAAATCCATCCCTAAATGTTTGGCTCAAAATTTAAGCTTTTCTTGACTATTTCAGCAGACTGTGATCTTTCCATCCCCTAAAAGACAATAGAATCTATAATATGAATCTTTCATTTGGCCTGTATCACATACTGCCTGGATATTATTTGTTTGTTCATTTCTTCTGGGTTTCTCTTCTGCCTAGCACTACAAGATTGTGAGAGGCGTTCACTGATAGATGCCATGTGCTAAAACAGTGGCACATAATAAATGTTCAATAAATACTTTTAAAATGTACCCGTGACAAATAGGATACCTGCAGAGATGTTTTATGCTAGTTTTCTTCCTCACAAAGTTTTAATTTGTGCCATTCACCTGATAGATAACCACTCGATTGCATGTGTAGAACTGGTGATCCTAGTTAGCCATGAATTTGACAGGCTATAGACAAATAGCCCACATGACCCTTCTTGGTGTCAGATGATGTCACATCAAACACACACCGCTCCTCTCTTCCATTGCCATTTTGCCTTGTTTCCTACTGATGGCCTCTTATCTGAACCTCATGCGTGTGTGCTAAGCCGCATCAGTCATCCGACTCTATGATCCTATGGACTGTAGCCTGCCAGCCTCCTCTGTCCATGGGATTCTCCAGGCAAGAATACTGGAGTGGGTTGCCTTGCCCTCCTCCAGGGGAGCTACCTGACCCAGGGATCGAAACTGCATCTCTTATATCTCCTGAATTGGCAGGCAGATTCTTTACCACTAGCACCACCTGGGAAGCCCCTCTCTGAACCTCAAATAATACCAAATGGTGCTTATAACTTAAAAAGTGCATTTTTCAAGACATCTCTTTTGGAGGAGAGGAATGAGAGTAATCCTTTCTCTTCTCCCTCATTCATCCTTCGCAGCAGACTTGATCTAGTAGACAAAGGCCTGGCTCAGAGCAAGCTCAGCTCCTCCGACTGTCTAAGTAGACAAGGTGCCTGACCCTTCTCACTGTTCCACATCCCAGCTAACCAACTTTGCTTCCTGGAAATCCTGAAGCATAACCACCTACGTGGCTATGAATGTTTTAATTTGAATACTGGAGTGAGTTGCTATGCCCTCGTCCAGGGGATCTTCCCAACCTAGGGATCAAACCTGTATCTCCCAAGCCTTTTACATTGGCAGGTGGGGTCTTCACCACTAGTACCTCCTGGGAAGCCCAAAGTTCTCTAGTAACTTGACCAAAAACATAGCATCTTCAACCTCTGGGAACTGCAGAGAGAATAAAGACAGGAGAGTGGGTGATAATACAGGCCAGAAGCCAACCACCAAATAGATCATGAGTCAGGCTGGTTGGCTCTTTGCCTGAGAGGGATTGCGTTTCCACCAAATCTTGCAGAGCTGGGGTCCAGGTCTCAGCCTTGTGGTTTTGATAACTCTATTATTTTTGGTTTTCATTTTACCCAAGAGTCATCAGGATCTGATGAGTTGATTCACTCTAACCAAACCACAGACTAGCTTTGTTTTTCCCCCAAATCACAGCACCAGTGTAGGAGAGCGAGAGATCTACAGTCCGAGTATTTAGTCCTATTCCCTTTTGATGTCTGGGCTTCCCTGATGGCTCAGTTGGTAAAGAATCTGCTTGCAATGCAGGAGACTCCGGTTCGATTCCTGGGTCAGGAAGATCCACTGGAGAAGGGAAAGGCTACCCAATCCAGTATTCTTGGGCTTCGCTCACGGCTCAGCTGGTAAAGAATCTGCCTGCAATGCAGGTTCCCTGGGTTGGGAAGATCCCCTGGAGAAGAGAAAGGCTACCCACTCCAGCATTCTGGCCTGGAGAATTCCATGGAATGTATAGTCCCTGGGGTCACAGAGTGTTGGACGTGATTGAGCGGCTTTCACTTTCACTTCTGATATACACAAAACTGATAAATTACATTTCTAAAGGGGAGAGAGCTTGCCAGACACAGAGGCAGAGTCTACAGGGCACTTGCTGTGGTGAACAGCATAGCCTGATACACACACAAGTCCTGCTTTGGAAAGTGCTTTCCCAGGGAAGAGAATGTTATGGCATGGAGATGCAGAGGCACACTCTTCCTCGTAACTTTTGTCTAAATTTCATGAAAACTACCACCCGTTTACATATCATTATAAAATGCACCTTTGGGGGCTTCCCTGGTGGTCTAGTGGTTGAGAATTCGCCTGCCAATGCAGGGGACACAGGTTCAGTCCTGGGTCCAGGAAGATCCCACATGCCAAGGAGCAACTAAGCCCCCATGCCACGAATACTGAGCCCACACTCTAGAGCCCAACTGCTGAGCCCATGTGCCACAACGACTGAAACCTTCGAGCCTAGAGCCTGTGTTCTGCAACAAGAGAGGCCACCTCAACGAGAAGCCCTGCAACGAAGAGAAGCCCTGGCTCAATGCAACTAGAGAAAGCACACATGCAGCAACGAAGACCCAGTGCAGCCAAAAACAAATAAATATTTTTTTAGAAAAGAGAAGAAGATGCATCTTTGTTTATGTTTAGTATCTTTGCTCCCCCCTACACTTTAAAGGGGCTCAGATGGTGGCTCAGATGGTAAAAAATTCACCTGCAATGCAGGAGACAGGGGTTCCATCCTGGGTCAGGAAGATCCCCTGTAGAATGGAATGGCAACCCACTCCAGTCTTCTTGCCTGGAGAATTCCAAGGACAGAGGAGCCTGGCAAGCTCCAGTCTATGGGGTGGCAAAGAGTCAGGCAAGTCTGAGTGACTAACACTCACTTTTATTTGCCCCTTTAAAATTGGAGTGTATGTGCCTTGCGATGTTATGTCAGTTTCTGCTGTACAAGGGAGCAAATCAGCTGTATGTATGCTTATATCCCGTCTCTCTTGAGCCTCCCTCCCACCCCAACCCCATCCCACCCTCCTAGGTCACACAGAGCACTGAGCTGAGCTCCCTGCACTCTACAGCAGGCTCCTGCTAGCTAGCTATTTTACACACGGTGGTGTATACGTGTCAGCCTCAGTCTCCCGATTCATCCTTCCCTCCCTTCCCCCACTGTGTCCACATGTCCATTCTCGACTGCTGCACCTCTATTCCTGCTCTGCAAATAGGTTCATCTGTATTATTTTTCTAGTATCTTTAAATCATACTTAAAATTCTTTTAATTCCAAAGTATGCAATCATTGGCTCAGTGGTAAAGAATCTGCCTGCCAATGCAGGAGACATAAGAGACATGGGTACAGTCCCTGGGTTGAGGAAGATCTCCTGGAGGAGGAAATGGCAACCCACTCCAGTGTTCTTGTCTGAAGAATTCCATGGACAGAGGAGCCTGGCAGGCTACCATCCACGGTATCAAAAGAGTCAGACAAAACCAAGAAACTGAGCGTGCACATATGCATGCAATCATTGCAAGAAAAGGAAAAAAAGAAAAACACAAACTCCAAAGATGTGCAAAGAAAGTTAATCAACTCACATCTCCATTCCTGATCCTTGTCATAACCAAAGTGGAAAGACTGGGGTAAGCAACTTTCTGCACCTTTTGCCAGGATCACACAAAGACACACGCAGCACAGTTAGGAGTTTTCAAACTCTTTTTACAAATGTGGGCTTACATGAGGCACCTTACGCTGAAACTTACTTAATTCATCAATGAATATAATTCAAATCCATTATTTTTTAGTGGCTACATCATGTCCCCTGCTTTGGGTAGATATGCCTAGGGTCCTTCTTCAGATCAAAGACTAGTCTTTGACCATGACAATAACAATAAACTATTAAACAATAAGGTGTCAAACACTCCCTTGCCTATATTGTTACATATTGATCTTCTCACTTCTAGAAACTGGATTCCCCAAAGAGAATGCCTTTTTTAAAGAAATGGTAGTTTCGGTTGTATAAGCTGTTTTTCATAAATTGCAGTGAATTTTGCTGACCATTTCTTAAAGACACAAAGATAAGGACCTTACTTTTATCAGAAAAATCTGTCTCCTCATTACACGAAAGGGCTGTTAAAACCTATGGGATGTGAATTCTTGTAAGAGTCTCTGTCACCATGGGAGAAAGTCCCTGATTTAAGCATTTTGCCCTTTTCATAGTGTCTGAGAATGTTTGAACTGGTCTAGCCCAGTGGGCACTTAAATAAATATTCGTTGAGTGTTGAATACATGAAGGTCATCTTGTTCAAGTTTCTCATTTCACACATGGGGAAGTTGAAGCTCAGAGGGTTAAGTGAGGCACAGCTAGGGTGAAAGGAAGGAAAAAGTCCAAGCGATCTAAGCTGCAAAGAGATTTAGGAGCTTGGAGTAGGGAGGAGAGGACTTTGGGGTGTGGCCATGAGTACAGGACACACACAAAGGTCAAGAGAAGAAGATTTACAGAGTTTGTGCATTAAGAATATGATTCTCTTTTGATGTTTTCTTGAATGGCAGCAGCCAGGGTTTAAATTTAACTTTCTTGTGATGGTTTCTTGTGACCTCTATTTCTTTGAACATGACCTGGAGCAGAACCAGACCTTTGGTGGTTCAAGGACTGTGAGGTTTCCTATAATCTGCATTCCTCCTCCTGGACACTCCCATAGACCTGTTTCTTAGTCCCCATGTGGTTAGATGAAGCCACAAGCCTAAGTTACAGCCCTTGGAGTGAGGACAGAAGAGAGGAACACCACGCATAGGCCTCACCCATGAAAACCTCCCACTGGGAGCCCCCATTCTCTCTTGTTTCTCAGCTGGAAGCCAAGGACCCCAAGGTCCCACACACCAGTGGAGGAAGCCTGCGTCCCTGCATCACTGTTCAGAAGGCCACCTGCTAAATACAGTCTCTGGACTGTTATGAGAAGTCAACTTCCATTGTGTTAGGCTATTGTAACTTTTGATCTGTTACATCAGACGTGTTACATAACTGGGGCCATGGCTTCCACTGTACCTATTAGACTTTCTTTTTGTTTGTTTGATTTATGAATAAGCAGACATAAAATCCAGAACCTGTATCAATCAGTAATGCCATCATGATTACACCCACTAAGTCATACAAAGTTCATGTGGAGACCTAAACCTCCCACCTTAATTACCATGAGACTGAATACATAGGAGCAAGTGAGAAAATGGTCTGACATTAACATTTTTCTACCTACCATGTAACTTCATTTAGTTTGATCCCAGTGTAAACTTGATTTATTTCCTCCAAGAGTTTATTTCTCTTTTCGAGCATTGTTTTTTTGCCAATTAATCTTGCCCAATCACTCATGCTATATTTGTTGTCTTGACAGGAGGGGAGATTTACCAAATAATTGTTTAAATTTTTCTTACTTTAAAGGTAGGATAAAAGGTGAATAGAAAACAGTTGTGGAGGAAAAAGAAAAGAGGATGAAAGGAATCTAGTGGGACTTGAGGTGTTCCTGGGCTTCTCAGGTGGCAGTTGTGGTAAAGAGCCCACCTGCCAATCCAGGAGATATAAAAGAGGCAGGTTTGATCCCTGGGTCAGGTAGCTCTCCTGGAGGAGGGCATGGCAACTCACTCCAGTATTCTTGCCCAGAGAATCCCGTGGACAGAGGAGGCTGGTGGGTTATAGTCCATAGGGTCACAAAGAGTTGAACATGACTGAAGCAACTTAGCACACACACAGGCACAAGCTGTTCCCATTGTCAAAAAATCATACTGTTAATGGTTGTGGTTGAAATAGGGGACGTTTGAATATTTCTTTCAAGCGCAAAACCTAAAGGATGCTCTTGGCCCTACCTGCACTTTAAACTAGAGCTCCACTGGCTCTATAGCTCAGACAAATTATTTAGAAAGCCTGAGATCCTGATGCAGCCTTTTAGGCTAGAAGGATTGCCATGCGATCACAGGTTATGTGGGATAAAGGGACGTTGTTGTAGAGAGGTAGGTACACTTGAAGATGAGGAGAAAATGATGGAACATACAAACAGATGCCTTGGCATTTCACCAATGGACCTAACTAGCCATGTTGTTCAGATGACAAAGTCAAAGTTGCTCAGTCACATCCGACTTTTTGTGACCCCATGGACTATAGAGGCCATGGAATTCTCCAGGCCAGAATACTGGAGTGGATAGCCTTTCTCTTCTTCAGGGGATCTTCCCAACCCAGGGATCAAACCCAGGTCTCCCGCATTGTGGGCAGATTCTTCACCAGCTAAGCCACCAGGGAAGCCCAGGAATACTGGAGTGGGCAGCCTGTCCCTTCTTCAGTGGATCTTCCCAACCCAGGAATTGAACCGGGGTCACCTGCATTGCAGGTGGATTCTTTACTGACTGAGCTACCAGGGAAGCCCTCAGATGACAAAGCAGCAATTAAAGCTCAGTGGGAGTCGAAGGAAGAATTAACCTAGAACTAGACCTCAAAATACTCTAGAAGAAAATTCTCTTTCCGGATACAATGATCTGAGACCATAGTAAAAAGATCATCAAATCCTAGTCACCGGCTTGGAAATTTTATTAATAAAGAGATACTAAATGTATAGCTATAGCCTCCATGGTGGCTCAGTGGTAAAGAATCAGCCTGCCAAGCAGGAGATGCGGGTTCAATCCCTGGGTCGGGAAGATCCTCTGGAGAAGGAAATGACAACCCACTCCTGTATTCTTGCCTGGGAAATCCCATGAATTGAGGAGTCTGGCAGGCTACAGTCCATGGGGTCACAAAGAGTCAGACCCGACTTAGTGACTAAACAGCAGCAGCAGAAAATGTATAGGCATTTTCTGTAACTTCTCCAATTATTACAAAACAGACCAAAAAGTGAACAGGTATATCTTGGGGTGGGGGTGTGTGCTTGGAATGATACACCATCACACCAAGGATGTGATTCCACAAATAGGCGGGTGTCGGGCATACAGAACTGGGAGAGGGATTAAGTCTTCTTTTGGTTATAGTTTACAAAGTGGGATTGAGCTAAACTCAAAACCTTATAGCTCTTGTTTCCAACATCCCTTTCCATTTTTCACTCCCTACCAGCTTGGACTCTTGCTCCAAAATATTCAGTGCTTCTCCTTTGCTGATAGAAATATAGAGTTGAACATCCTTCCTTGGCACTAAAGGCTGTCTGCAATATAGGTCCAATCTGTCTACATGTATTTTGCATTCATTCTTGCTGAACCTCTGTCCTCTGTTGAGCAGGGCAGTCTCCATTCAATGCGTGACACTCATCCCTCCATGCCCAGCCCTGAACCTTTCCTCGCTACCTCCTCTTGTCCCTCCAGCTGGATCCTGTGATGCTCTGAGCACAGCTCAGCATTCTAATGCCTCCCCCTTGGTCTAGCTCCCCCCTCCCAAGGGCAGGTACACAGGATCGTGTGCTTGACCTGATGCTCTGCTGACTCTGGAAATTGTCAATAATTTCTGAACGAGAGGCTCACATTTTCAACTTGCACTGGGCTCCACAAATTATGTCACCAGGCCTGTGGGTGGGAACTATTTATGTGGACAACTCCAACACACCGCTTTGTGTTTTTATTTAATTAAAAATGAAGACAAAGCTTTTAACATACCCAGACACTTTCTGTGTACAAAGCAATTTTATACACACCACCGCATCTAAAGGCGTCCCTGGTGGCTCAGCAGTAAAGAATCCCCCTGCCAATGCAGGAGACATGGGTTCGATCCCTGGGTCAGGAAATCCTCTGGAGAAGGAAATGGCAACCCTCTCCAGCATTCTTGCCTGGGGAATCCCATGGAAAGAGGGTTCCATTTTGGTGGGCTTCAGTCCACAGGGTCGTGAAGAGTCGGACATGACTGACTAAACAACACCACCACATCTAAACCCATGGAGTGAGGAGGCTGAAGTCCAGCAGCAGCTGTAGGTCTCCAGGCATTTCTGAATCCATCTGAAGCCTTTGGGCATTTCCCTTTTAGCTTGTGTTCACATTTTCCATCACCTCTTGCTCTGTAATTATTATAATAATCAAAGTTCAGAGTAGCCTATGTTCAGCACTCTGGCCTCCAGTGTTCGTTTCCTTTAGCTGGTGTAATCAAGTACCACAGACTCAGTGACTTAAACACCAGAAATGTATTATCTCACAGTTTTCGAGGCACAAAGTCTGACATCAGTGTCTACAGGCCATGCTCCCTCTGAAAGCTGGTGGGAGATCCACCCTTGCCTCTTCCAAGGATGCTCTGGCAGCCCTTGGCACTCTTTGGCTCGTGGGTGCATCCCTCCAATTTTCCATTTTCACAGGGCCTCCTCCCAGTGTCTCTGCCTTCACATGGCTGTCTTCTCATAAATAAGAACATCGGTTCTTTTGGAGTAGCACTCACACTGCTCCACCACCTCCTCATCTTGATTTAACTAATTACATCTGTAATGGCCCAACTTCCAAGTAAATTCCCATTCTGAGATGTTGAGGGCTAGGACTTCAACATGTCTTTTTTGGTGGGAGACACAATTTAACAGGTAATACTCCCCCGCCCCCACCCCTACCCTATATACTGCTAGTCATTAAGGTCTATAGATTCCAACTCTGGAATGTTTCTCTCTTTTTCTAAAAAAGAAAAAAGAAAAAAAAATGTATTTGACTGTGCTGGGTTTTAGTTGAGGCTTGTGGGATCTTTAGTTGCAGCCTGTGGAATCTAGCTTCCTGACCAGGGCGCAAACCCAAGTCCCTGCATTGGGAGTGCAGAATCTTAGCCAGTGGACTACCAGGGAAATCCCTGGAATGTCTCTTGAAGCCAGTCATTTCTGCTGTCACCACCACCATGGCCCAGGTCTCACTCATCCTCTGCCTCCTAATCTTGTGGCCTCTGATCTATTCCCACTTTTCAGTCAATAAGGACTTTTACAAACCCTGATCTTGTCACCCTGTAACTTTCCATTATCACTTTCTGTTATTTCTAGATACATCCCAATGTTCTGATGAGGTTTATAAGGCCATGCGTGACTTGGCCCACCGCCACTCCCATCTCCCTCCATTCCACCTTCCCCATCACTCTTCCTCTTGCCAGCCTCTTACTCATCCTCTATGCTCCAGGCAGACTGAATTCCCCCAGTCAAGGGCCATGACCTCTCATTCCCCAGACCCCCACACTACCAGGAACTCTGCCCCGCTCTCTTCATCCTTCAGTGTTTGACTTACATATCACTTCCCTGGGATGTCTGGGCAAAATTAGCCCTAAGGGGGGCATCCACAACCCCCTTTTTTTGTTATCTATCAAAGAGACTGCAAGGAGATCCAACCAGTCCATCCTAAAGGAAATCAGTCTTGAATATTCATTGGAAGGACTGATGCTGAAGCTGAAACTCCATTACTTTGGCCACCTGATGTGAAGAACCGACTCATTGGAAAAGACCCTGATGCTGGGAAAGATTGAAGGCGGGAGGAGAAGGGGACGACAGATAATGAGATGGTTGGATGGCATCACTGATGCAATGGATGTGAGTTTGAGTAGGCTCTGGGAGTAGGTGATGTACAGGGAGGCCTGGCACGCTGAAGTCCATGGAAGTTGCAAAGAGTTGTACACGACTGAGTGACTGAACTGAACTGAACCAAAGAGAATCCTGAAATTGACAGCCATGTAATTTCTGCCTGGCTTCTTCTTTCAACCCCAAAAGGAAGGCAAATGTTTAAGTCCATCCACACAACAAAATCCTAAGGTGCTTGGAAGAAGAAAAATATGAGGGTAAAATGAAAGGAGATTTAATTATTCTTGTCAAGCACTATGAGTTTGAATCCACATTAGTGTTTTTCCAGAAATGCAATATATATATATATATATTTATATATATATATATTTATATATATATATATAAATTACTTGGAGTCAATGGATCATCCTTGACTATGGCTCTAAGACTGAATTTCATGGGCCTCAGAATTTCATGAGTTACTCTCCTGCGCATGTGCCCTTTGTCCATCAAAGCATTAATCATATTATACTCTTATGTGTATCCTCGTCTCTCTCCCCACTAGACTGCAAATACCCAGCGCAGGATCAGGTACATGGTGGGTAAGCCCTCTAAAGATTGACTGATGAATGAATAAATGATGGAAAAGAAACGAAGTCACAGAAAGATGAAGAGATTTGCCCAAGGTTGGACCACAAGTAGGATGTAGAGGCAGACATTGAACTTGGACTAGCCTAAAAGCCACATCATTGGGCTTTCCTGGTAGCTCAGTGGTAAAGAATCTGCCTAAAATCCAGGCAATGCCGGTTCAATCCCTGGGTTGGGAAGGTCCCCTGGAGGAGGGAATGGCAACCCACTCTAGCATTTTGGCCTGGAGAATCCCATGACCAGAGGAGCCTGGCAGGCTACAGTCCATGATGGGGTCGCAGAGTCAGACACCACTGAACACACACACAAGGCCACGTCCTTAGCCAGGGGGTGATGAGCTCTAGAGCCCGACACCTGGGTCTGTCTTGTCACAGTTGCATTGTCAGTATGATCATCATTCTGTTTCCATGGTAGGGGTGGGATTCAAGATCCCCCATGGATACAAAAGTCTGGGGAGCCTCAAGTGATAGATAGATCAACAGTAGAGTCTTCTCCTTAGAAATTACTGAGGTTGGTTGAATCTGAGGATGAAGAACCCTGGATATGGAGGGTGACCGTACATACTTGTTGAATGAGACAGAAATAAAAAGAGGCTAATAAAAGAGAAAGGAAAGAGAGACTGTAAAGATAAATAAAGAGGATAGAAAATGGTGAAGGAGAGGAGGAAGGGAAGTCAGAGAGAAGACAAGAGAAGTCCATGCCTCCTACCTAGACTCAGAGCTGGTATCTTCTGGCCTCTCTCACTCCCCTAGTATTTACAGTTCTCTAGGATGTGCCAGCGAAGAAGGCAATGGCACCCCACTGCAGTACTCTTGCCTGGAAAATCCCATGGACGGAGGAGCCTGGTAGGTTGCAGTCCATGGGGTCACTAAGAGTCAGACACGACTGAGCAACTTCACTTTCACTTTTCACTTTCATGCATTGGAGAAGGAAATGGCAACCCACTCCAGTGTTCTTGCCTGCAGAATCCCAGGGACGGGGGAGCCTGGTGGGCTGCCGTCTATGGGGTTGCACAGAGTCAGACACGACTGAAGCGACTTAGCAGCAGCAGCAGCAGCAGGATGTGCCAGACACTGTTCTAGATTTTCACGACACATCAGCAAACAAAAGAGACAAAGTCTCCAGACTTTGTGGAGCTTACATTTTAATAAGGAGAATCAGATGATTAACAATGAACTTAAAAATAAGTAAATAATATGTTAGTAAATAATAAATACTATGTAGAAAGATAGTGCAATAGAATAAGGGCAGTGATTCTTATCCTGGAGTTCAGTATCCATGAGGGATTCATGGATAGAATTCAGGAGATCTGTGAACTTACACGGGGAAAAGAAATGACTTCTTTATTTTCATGAACCTTAAATCTTCAAATCTGACTAAAGGCAGCTAACCACAGGAGAAACTGCAGAACCTGTGACGTGTTACCAATGGAAGTCACAGGTATTTTTATGTTGTATTGACAGTTGTTATGGGTATCTTGAATTACTTTTCATATTCATTAAATTTTGTAACTATTGGGCCTACAGTTAGATTTTGTTATTTAATGTCTTTAATCAATAAAGAAACATATATTTGGTAAGTATCTCAATATGATTAGATTTTTTGTAACCTTATGTATCTTTCTAAATGCATCTTGGAGCACTTCTCTAAGGAGCCTGTCCCTAGGCTCCACCAGACTGTCCAGGGAGTTCATGGAAGAAAAAAGGTTAAGAACAGGGGGGAGGGGAAACGGGGTGCAGCGGAGGAGAAGGGGGTGAGTAGAGAGGGTGGGCAGGGTCAGCCTCAGCCTAATGTTCTCTTGAGCCGATGTAGCCCATGCTTTCCTGGGCCGTCCCCAGGCACGGCCTTGGCTTTGCCCAGAGTTCAGATGCCCTGTGATGTATTCGTGCCATTCACCAGTGAGTTTTCCTGATGAAAGAACTCTGACCCCTTCCTGCAGCTCACCGCCTTCCCCTCTCAGCGGTTATTTACCGCAGGATATAACACCTGGGCTTCCCAGGGGGCGCTCGCGGTAAAGAATCTGCCTGCCAGTGCAGGAGACGTAAGAGATGCAGGTTCGATCCCTGGGTCAAGAAGATCCCCTGGAGGAGGACATGGCAAGCCCCTTGCCTGAGAAATCCCACAGACAGAGGAGCCTGGTGAGCTGGGGATACAGCTCACGGGGCCATAAAGAGTCAGACAAGACTGACGTGACTCAGCACACATAACACTCAGGAGTTTAGAATCAACAAAACAAGGTTGAAAGAACACAAGGGAATTCAAGAATATTAAAAAGAAATCTTATTTTGTGTTGTTGTTCTGCCTTCTATTGAAACATCCAACTCAACCAGACAAATTAGTCAGGCAGTATACATCTCCTCAAGAAAAGATAAGCAAATCGACAGTTTCTGAGTGTTGATGAAGTGTATCACCTATAGCAAATGGAATGTGAGCTGAAGATACAGCCATGTTTTTCAAAAGGAATTCTTTAAAGATTCAAATTTATCTCACATGTACAGTGAAAGCCCTCAGGCTTTTGTGACAAAAGAGCCTTTTTTAAAAACAAAAAATTACACTTTGAGGCTGCTGAAGAGTTTTTTAAAATCTACAAATAGACTAAAACATAAAACTATCTGGAAACCACCAAATTAAATTCTTCGTATACAAAAGAAGATGTTGTGAGCTATTATTTGGGGCTTCCCTGGTGGCTCAGCAGTAAAAAACAAACAAACAAACAATAAAACTCCACCTGCAATGTAGGAGATGAGGGTTTGATCTCTGGGTCAGGAAGATCCCCTGGAGGAGGAAATGACAACCCACTCCAGTATTATCACTGAGAAAATCCCATGGACAGAGGAGTCTGATGGGCTACAGTCCATAGGGTCACAAAAGAGTTGGACACAATTGAATGACTGAGCACACATACACGAGCTGTAAGTTATGAGAGCCCCAGCTGAAGGAGATGTATGACCTTACTCCTCTGATTTAATAAGAAGCTTGGAAATTAGTGGTTCATGTCCACGATGTCAAGGCTCTGGGTTGACACCTAACACAGCCTCTTCTCATACCAGTGGCTGCCCCAGACCAGTGGCTGTTGAACTTTCCTTCTGTAACTGTATTCCTTAGCAAGTGAATTTAAAATGCAGAATCCCAGGCACTACCCCAGAGATTCCCAAGTCAGTAGGCTTGGGGTTCCTCCCGAGGAATCTGCATCTTCAGAAAACCCCTCTGGAGTTTTGAAGCAGATGACCCAAGGACCTCACTTTGAGAAACACCATGTACCACCTCTCTCTGTGTGACCTCCCCACTCCTAGGGATTAGTCACGCATTTTATGCTGATGACTCAAAATTCTATCGCCCAGCTCCCTACACCCACTTGGCAACTGAGCACCCCTATCTGAATATTTCATAGGAACCCTAAACCCAGCAGTTCAAAATTGAACTCATTTTCTCCCCACACCTGGCATATATAGAATAAAGCCCAAATTCCTTGACTTGGCATTTAAGACCCTGCCTCTGTCTTCAGCCCCATCCCGGACCACTGCCTGGGCCTTCTCCATGTTTAGCAACATTCTGACTTCTTGCCGATCCTGGACACACATGTCTTTCTATATATTGTCCCCTGGGCAGAATTCATGCTGCTGGACTCAGACACCAATCTCCCCCCGCCTATAAACACACTCCTTGCTATTTGTCCTTCTGTGCCATCTTTTGACCACGTGCATCCTTTAATTGCTATACTCACCATATGGTACTACACTCTTTACCTGGAGGTTTTGAACTTGAGCACCTCGAAAGCAGGGAAGGGGGCTCTGTACCTTATTCTTTTTTTACTCTCACCTCTGTGTAGAGTCTAACACATAGTAATCAATCACCGAACATTTGATGAACTGAATTTCTTGGTGAAAGAGGAAGGAAGGAAGGGAGAAAGAGAGAGAGAGAAAGGAAGAGAGATGCTTGATTTAAAAAGTTGAAAGGAAATTCTAGAAGTGCTTTGTTATGAAAAGGGAGGGGATTGATTCAAGTAGGATGAAGGGATTAGCAGCGGCTAACTAATGTTTGCCTAGAGATCAACCAGGGGAGGGGTTGAAAAAGGGCACTTGATTTGGCATCCAGGAATGCACAGCAGAGTCGGCCCTGCCAGCCCTCAGCCATTACGGTCAGTCTCCCTCCGGGGGTTGCCACAGAGGGGCAATCTTACTTTCATGCCAGTGGGAGGAGACTTCATGACACAATTTTTGCACAGCACAAAAATGCTCAATCTCACTGATTAATCACAGAGTTAGGTTTAACTTGGCTTAACAGGACCCTCGGGCTTTTTAAAAGAGCTCTCCTGTGTCCACCCTCTTTTCTACATCCGCTCCTGAGCTAGTGGCTTCTCTCTGTGCCCTGTCTTCCCAGTTTGTCCAAGCTCAGCCCCGACTGCACGTCGGCAAGCCAAGCTGTTACCCATCTCCTCTCATCACAAACATTTCCCTGCGGGGCTGGATTGCTTCTTTTTCTCCTCAGATCTGCCCTAACCTACCACTCCTGAAACCCCAACACAAACATCCTGTCTTCCGTGTGTCTACTTCACACCTTCTTTTACATTCATAGGCTGATTATGGTTTGGGGTGTTTTGAGTTTCTTTGTTTTCTTCTCTTTTCTGCAGAATGTTGTTCCCTCTCTCCGTCTTTCCTGAATCCCTGTTCAGGTGTCAGATCATTTTTCTTCTAGGAGCAGAAGTGGAAAATGAATGATGTTCCCCTATTCCCCTGATCTTGTAATTCCTCCAAGGCTGCCATTTCCACAATCAAATTCCCTTCACCCTGCCAAGCCTCGCTTTAGCCTTTGCCCTTAAAGCCACAGCTCCTGTTTTTCCCGGTTTGAGTGCAGTGTCCAGCCTTTCACATCCTCTGCGGTATAATACCTTGCCTCTGAAGGTTTTGTTTCAGGAGTGTCCTGTAGTTATTAAACATCAGTCTGTGCAAAATGTCTCATTTAAGACAATCAAAGGTTTAAAGCAGAAATAAGAAGTAGTTTCTTTTTTAAAAAATGATTTATTTATTTTTGGCTGTGCTGGGTCTTTGTCGCTGCCTGGGGCTTTTCTCTAGTCTCGGTGCTCAGGTTTCTCACTGCAGTGGCTTCTCTTGTTATGGAGCACAGGCTCCAGGGCCCTGGCTTCAGTAGTTGCGGCACGTGGGATCAGCAGTTGTGACTCTCAGGCTCTAGAGCAGAGACTCAGTAGTTGTGGCATAGGGGCTTAGTTGCTCCTTGGCACTGGGATCTCCCCAGATCAGGGATCAGATCCATCTTCTCCTGCACTGGCAGGTGGATTCTTTACCACGGGGTCACCAGGGAAGCCTAGGAATGTCTTAAGAATAACTAAAGCAAATATAGGCTTGTGTTGGGACTTGTTAAGAAACATAAAAAAGAGGAAAGGAGAGAAGAAATCATGTGTGGAAGAGGGAGAAAGACGCAGAGAAAAAGAAGGTGAGACAGATACACCGTCAAAGAGGCAGAGGGAAATATACAAAGAACCAGAGGCCAAAAGAGAGGCGTGATCTGAAAAGAATACGGAAAAGTGAATCACCTCCCTCCCACGCACTGGCCACATCCTCCAAGACAAAGCCACAGGCTCCCACCCAGAAATACAGACCAAGAAGGAAAACACGGGTAGCACACAGCAAGAATGAATGAGGGACCGCTGGCCTGAGAAGAAGAACAAGACGTGCACACCTGAACACACACCCCTCAAAGAGAAATGTCTCCATCTTGTGGCCTCGAGGATAGTGTGATGCTGTGCATTTTCACAACTACAGGCACAAACAAAGAAAAGACCTTTCGTCACTGGTTCTGTGAGCAAAATGAACTTGAAACGAGGTCCAAGCTCCCCCGTGTTTACTAACCCCTGAGAAAGACCGTGCCGTTTTGTAGAAAGGCAAATGAAGAAGAGGGGACTGCTGTAGCGGATTACTATATCCTTTCCAGTTCTCTTGCCTTTGCTTTATGTTTCTCAAGTGTACCGAAGTTAAGTGGTCTTTCGGCAAACCAGAGTTCTCTGTAATGTAAAATACTGAATTTGTTAAATGAGCTAATATTTGTTAACTTCTTAGGTGGCTCAAGTGGTAAAGAATTTGCCTGCAATGCAGGAGACCCAGGTTCGATCCCTGGGTTAGGAAGACCCCCTAGAGAAGGGAATGGTTACCCGCTCCAGTATGCTTGCCTGGGAAATCCCATGGATGGAGGAGCCTGGAGGGCTACAGTCCATGAGGTCGCAAAGAGTCAGACAGGACTGAGCAACTAACATAGAACACTGTCTAGGGGCTCATGTGTTTATTAAATAAGCAAAATACAATGCCTACTGTCTCTAAATCAATCATGCTAGCTCCTGGCCCCATCTCGGGTCCCACCCCAGGACTTGGGTCTTGCTCTGGGTCTGGAATGCTATCTAGTGCCCTCTCCTGGTATCTCCCTGACCCTTTTCCCCTCCTCCCATCTCCATCCATCAAACACTGCACATTCTTTTCAGCTGAATTAAGAACCCTACATGTGCCCCATAATTAGTCTCACGAAAGGCACCAATGTCACTCTTGTTGCTCAGCCCTTTGGACGCCCCCCCACCTGCATCTCGTGTGACCTCTGATTAGCACGGCTGACCTCACCTCCCTTTGCAGTGGTTTCTGCCCTGGGATGTCGAGGGGCCGTGCATCAAAGTTGTCCTGCTTCTTCCCTGCTCTCTCCTCTCTTCCCGTCTTTCAGACGCTGGTGCCCTGTGGGCCTCCGTCTCAGACTCTCTCCCTTCCAGCTCTCACACGCCCCTCGTGGCATTTGACTGTGTGGTTTATATCCCACTCTCACCTGATTGCAATCACTGGAGAGGAGAGAAACAGGTAAGTGGACTCAACCTGCCAGTTCATGAAAACATACCTAAATCCATTCAAAGCACATCTCCCCACCTATGCGAAGCCAAGTATGCTGGCTCAGCTGACCGTCTTCTGCTGAAGTTGTGTATCATGTGGTTCAGCTTTGGTCACAGTGACTGAAAAGTGGGTGGGGGTGGGAGGAGGCCTTGTCTATTTGGCTGCATCTTCTTCTCCTTTTATGGGACTCCAGTTTCACGCTCATTTCCTCCTTCCTATGGGAAGGAAGCTGCCCTCAAGATGTTTCTACTGGACACAAGTGATTTTTCTTCACTTTAATTCACCTCCTCGGGGGTGTATATTAGTTTGCTTGGACTGCTACACTGCAGGCAGCTTTAACAATGGAAATTAATTTTCTCACAGTTCTGGAGGCTCTGAGATCAAAACGTTGACAGGGTTGGTTTCTTTTAAGACCCCCCTCCTTGGCTTGCAGAGGGCCTCCTTTTCCGTGTCTTCATGTGACTTTTCCCCTATGTGTCTCTGTCCTAATTCCCTTTCTAGAAGGACCCCAGTTGTACTGGATTAGGGTCCACCCAAATGACCTTCCTTTCACTCAGTTACCTCTTTAAAGACCCCCACATCTCCAAATATAGTCACCATCTGAGGCACTCAGGTGTTAGGGTTTTAACATATGAATTTTGGGAGAACAGAGGAGGCATTCCAGAGAGTGAGACTGCCTAGAGTCACTCATGGCTAGACAGCAGCTGGGACGAAGTTAGGAGCAGCTACTAAACGTGGATGGGTGCGAGCTCTGAGCCGAGGGACATGCAAACAAGTGTGCCATGGACCTTGCCCCAGGATGCTGCCAACCCAGTTGTGGGGACAGGGCGCTGCTACAGAGAAGAAGAGTCAGCCATCTAGCCTGGGGTGTGCAGAGCACAACACAGTGTGTGTGACAGGCAGGAACTGTGCTTCCTAGAAGAAGAGATAAACATCAGCTGGATTGGTCACAGGGAGGTTTTCATGATAAAAATAACCACCTTTTATGGAACTCTACTATCTGTCAGCCCTTTGTACACATTTTATCTCTAGTCTAATCCCATCCCAGGGGCTGTGGGGAGGACTCTACAAAATAAGTTACACCAAGTTCTTGGTGTTGTGCTTGGCATAAGGGAGCATGCAATAAATGATGGCTAATTATCCATCGAACAAATATTTGTGCAGTACCTGCCATGTGTCGGGCAATGTGCTCACTGCTGGGGATAGAACATCAGCCAAGATGGTCTCTGTTCCCATTGAGCTTACGGTTTATGTGCATTATCCAGTATGGTAGCCACTAGCCTGGCTAGCATAATAGTTGGCTATTAAACTAAAATGAAAAATTCAGTTCTTCAGTCACACCAGCCACACTTCATGCACTACGCAGCCACCAACTGTTACATTTTCATTCCTGCAGAAAGTTCTATTAGGTAATACTGGAAAGGGATGAGAGATAAAACCTGTATGGTAAAGGTCATGATAGAGACTTATAGGTAGCATGGAGGAACAATTACTATTCATGTTATAATCAAGATGTGGACACTGAAGCTCTGAGAGGATAAACTATTTGATCAAAGTCACACAGCTACTAAGTGGAAGAGCTGGGATTGGAACCCAGGCCTGTCTTAATCTCATGCTCCCTCAGGCTGTTTTGTGGAGGAAATGAGACAGGCACAGGTAGTCTGTTTAAAGACAGAAGATGGAGAAGCCATCCTTGGTGGGGAAGTAGCAGCTTGGACAAAGGCACCAGATGGGCAAGGCTGGCAGAGGACCGTGAGGAAACCAGTCTGGCTGGAGAGGCAGTGACTTGCTGAACTCAACTTATGTGCTTAGAAATGTAAGTCAGAGCCTGCCTGCCTTGATTAAGATCCAAGAAGCAAGGAAATTCAGCCCTGAGTGCAGAGGTTGACTCTTTGAAGGATGTTAGCAGGAGCATGGCACGGTCAGAGCTGTGTGTTTTGAAGGCGGAAGTGCTTAGGGTAAAGCGGGCTGTGACCTGTAGACGACAGGAGGGATAGAAGGAAGGGATGAGTGATGATGTGAAGCAAAAAACACAAGAGAGGGAGCCAAGAGCTTAACCCCAAGATTGATTGATTGATTGATTTTGCTTTCTCCCTTTTTAAAAATTTTAATTTTATTGGAATATAGTTGATTTACAATGTGTTAGTTTCAGGTGTACACCAAATTAATTCAGTATATATATATATATATACACATATATTCATTCTTTTTCAGATTCTTTTCTCATATATGTTACCACAGAATATTGAGTAGAGTTCCCTGCATTATAAAGTAGGTCCTTGTTGGTTATCTTATAGATAGTCGTGTGTATATGTCCATTTCAAACTCCTAACTTTTTTCCCCTTTGGTAACCATAAGTTTGTTCTCAGTATCTGTAAGTCTGTTTCTTTTTTTGTAAATTACTTCATCTATATCCTTTAAAAAATTAGATTCCACATATGAGTGATGTCATGTGATATTTGTCCTTCTCTCTTTGGCTTACTTCACTTAGTATGCTAATGTCTAGATTCATCCATGTTGCTGCAAACGGCATTATTTCATTCTTTTTATGGCTGAGTAATATTCCATTGTCTATATGTAACCACATCTTTATCCATTCTTCTGTTGAGGAACATTTAGGTTGATTCTGTATCTTGGCTATTATGAATAGCACTGCAATGAACACTGTGGTGCATATATTCTTTCCAATTATGGTTTTCTCCACATATACACCCATGAGTGGGACTGCTGGATCATACAGTAGTTCTATTTTTTAGTTTTTAAAGGCATTTCCATACTGAACCCCAAGATTTAACACTGTATAACACTGGACAATATACTTCATTTCCCTGGGCCTCATCCTTTCAGTTCTAAGGGGGCATGGCTGGCCCAGGTGATTTCTGAGAGCCGCTTCAGCAATGGTAGTCTAGGATTCTGCAAATCAGAATGACATTAGGCTCAGAAGCAGTGCAAAGTGTAGCATTGAATATGGGGACAAGGAAGACAAGAGTCAAAGGTCATCCATGGCAAAGGGGGAAAGATGTGCTACTAACAAAACAAGGTGAGTTTGGAGGTTTTTTTGGAGGGGGTTTGGTCACAGGGCACGGAGAAAGGGAGGGATAAGTAAGAGGTGGTAGGAAAATAATGGTTTGTTCATTATTTTACATCCCCCAAATACAGACTTTAAACTTCTTTTTTTTTGACCCATGACCCACAGCAGGAAATTCAACTTGTATCCTGGTCCAGTGCAGTTGTCCAGTATATATAAATGAAACAAAGTGTTTATGAAACAAATAATTACTCTTTCTAAGGGCAATGGTGTCTAATACTTTCTATTCTAGTACATTTTATTATTTTAAAAAGTTGGTTGCCGTCCATTGAATGTCCGTTATGATCAATTACTGTGTCACGACCCACAGTTTTAAAAACACTGCCTAAGAGGAAGATCAAGTCTTCTTAAGTTGGGGGCGATGGCAGGCATCCCATCAAAGAACCCAAGACTAGCTGCAGGAGTGAACTGGCGAGCCTCGGGGCTGGGGAGTCTGAAGCGCTTCTCAAGCTCTGTGAGGCAAGAGTGTTGAGGAAGGCAGAGGCCTGGGAACCAATCGGTGGCAACTACTCGTCTAGGTGATAGGGGTTAGGGGATTAACCCTCAAGACCTGGTAGACCTGAGGATGGGGATGGAAACCAGATTCCCGCAGGAATCCAGCGACCACCCGAAGGCTGCATTTCTTAAGCGCTCGCGGAATGGCTCCCGCATCTCTGACCTCATTTGGATTTCCAAAGCTCCTCCACTCACTCAAGCGTCCGGGGAGGACCGCGTGCGCCCACTCCTCCATTCATTCATTCATTCCAAACCCATCTCGGGGAGCGCCAACCAGGTGCGAGAAAGGGCGAGCCGCCGGCGGCCGAGGCTTCCCTTCCAGTCGGTTCCCCTCCCGCCCAGCTCGCGCGCACACAAAGTTCTGGCTGCCACCCCCGCGGACGGGCTCCCCCTTGCCAATCAGAACCTAAGCGCATGCACCGCCGCCCGGCGGAGCCGCCTAACCTCCCCGGCTTCCCGGGATCCGGGATCCGCCCCCCCCCCGCCAACCTCCCCCACCTCCCCGCACCGGCCCGGCAGCTCCTGCCCTGCGCTCGGCCTTCCCCGCCTCGCATCCGTGCCATCGGCGCTCGATTGCGCGCGGACTCCGCGCTCCGGGCTCGCTCGTCGCTCGCGCTCGGCCGCGGCTCCCGCCCCCGCCCCCCGCCCCCCGCCCCTCCCCCGGCTCCTCCCGCCCCTCCCCCGCCTCCCGTGCAACTTTTGCCGGAGCCCCCCCCTCCCCAACACACACAGCCATGCTGAGCTGAGCCCCGGCCGGGGACTGGCCGCGCGCTGCCCGCCCCGGCTCCCGCCCCACCGCGGACCCGCTCGGGGGCCGCGGCCGCTCGGCCCTCGGCCTCGGCCGCTGCGCCCGCCCGGCCGCCCCCCGGAGCCCCCGGGAGCCCCGCGCAGGGCCCGGGCCGCGGCGGCGGCGGCGGCGGCGGCGCCCGGCCCCCTCCCCCGGCGCCGGCCAAGTGAGGCGGTGATGCGGGCGCTGGCGGCCCCGGCTGCGCCGAGAGCGGAGACACAGGCTCAAGATGGCAGATTCCGACTGAGGCTGGGGGGGCCGAGCTCGCGCGCCGCGATCCCTTCTCCGTTGCCATGAATCGCGGACACCCCGGCCCCGATGGCCCCCGTGTACGAAGGTAAGCGACGCCGGCCCGCCGACTCCGCCGACCCCCGCCCGCCCGGCCGTCCGGCCCCCGGAGCTTTGTTCTGCCCGCGGCCCCGCACCGGGCAGCACCCCCCCACTGCCGGCCCGCAGACCCCCGGCGCCCGGCCCCCGCGCCCCACCCCCGGGGCTCGAACCGGTCGCCCGCCCCCCTCCCCGCCACCCCCTCCGTCGCCCGGCGATCGGCCGGGATCCGGAATCAGACAGATCTTATTCCCAGGGTGGAGAAAGAGGCGGGGGGGTGGGGTGGGGGGGTGTGCAAGGGTGGGCTACTGGCCGAAGAAAAGAAATTGGGTGGGAGGGGGCACCGGGAAAAAGACAGACCCGTGACGGTGCTTTTTATTTATTTGTAAGAAATAAAGGTGATGCGGTGTAGCTTTCCATCTCCACCCCCCGCCACTAAAGAAAATTACCTTTAGGGTGATCTGTTTCCACTCTCCGTCCTCCCAGCTCCTTTCCCGTTTCCCTCCACACCCCCCACCCCCCAACACACACACACACACACACACACACACACACACTCCTTTATTCTTCGCGAGCCTCAGATTTTGGGGGGCTGTCGGATCGGAATGTGCGGGGCTAGGTGATGAGAGGGGGGCAGAGAGGAAAAGTCCATTTCAGAGCCAGGCAGAACAATGAAATAGGCGAAAATCTCCCCGCATTAGCGTGTGTAAGGGAAAATGTAGTTTAGGTTTTCCCGGCGGGGAGGCTGCCAAGACGCTGGTCTCGATTGGTCTGGGTAAACCTGCGCGGTGCACCTTCTTCACCTGGCGCTGGGTCCTTTTTCTCGTCTGTCTTTAGGAAGAAAGACCAGAACGGAAGGCACAAATACTCCGTTTCCCCTGCAGTCCCCCTCTCTTTCGTTTCTCTTCAGTCAGTTCTGTCAGCTTCCAGCCAGAAATCAAACCGGAATCAACTAAGTTTTTACACTTCGATGTGTTTTTTTTGTGTGTGTGTGTGCTTGTAGTAGGAGGGATTTTGAACCAAAGGGTGTCTGATTTTTTTTTTTTTTCAGTCATTTTCCTCGTGAAAATGTCTTTCTCATGAAATCATTGAAGTAGCAGCCTTTACATACTTTGAGCGTCAGTCCATCTGGCTTTCTTTCGGTTTTGTTCAGATATCCTGTGGATGAAATAGCAAATGAGAGGAAGCAAGGGTTTGTGCGGGAATGGAGAGAAGGGGCGAGGTTTTAATCCTCTATAAATCCGGAGAGCAGTCATGGGCAGTGAAACAGGGAACGCATTAATAGTTTTATCTCTGTTATAAAGGCAGATTGAAAAAAAAAAAAAAACAACTTATCTGAAAAGAAAATCTGTTATTAGTTCCAGAGCTCCAAATGAATTAGGTTTCTGGTTGGAATAAAGTTACCAGTCAGGCCCTGGGTAACGAGGCTGTAAATAACCTATGGACTGTAAATATTTTTTTTCAGACTCTCTTAGAAACAAAGGGGCCTGTTTAGAAGGCAACAGAGAGATGTTATTCCAGGGGCTTTCCTCTTTGATTCTGAAGAACACAAGGTCCATTTAACCATTCAACAAAACAAAACAAAATTTCTGATCACTCCACCACACAGAATGGAGCCAGCCCGGTTGCTCTGTGAACATGCTAGGAGGACCCAGTCGGGCATTCATTGTTCCTCTGAATCTCTGGGAGGGGGCTACAGTCAATGCTCCCACTGTCTATGGAGTGTTAAAATGAAACAATTTTCTCTTTATTAAGTACCTCTTTGAGACTCCCTCTGCTGGACGCTCCGGGTGAGCATTGGAGAAGGAACTTGGCATTGAATTCAGAACTATAGTAAAACAGGCTGCTTTCCCTTTCTCAAGGGGCTGGGTATGTGGGTTGGGATGTATTTTGTCAACTTTGTAGAAAGCCGTCCTGGGAACCGTGCTGTTCCCCTCCTGTTCTTTTCATTCTAAATCCATACGGAATGTAGGCCATCCCCCTGCGGCTAAGACTTGGCACTCCCGTTCTTCCTACAGAGCTCTTTTAAAAGCGCATGACACCAGATAAAGACCTGTGGGTGTGTACGACGTTGTGGTTTAAGCATAATCTCAGATCTCAAAGGTCTCGAGCTCACTTTTTTTATTTGCAAGCCAGCCTTCTGTGTCCCAGCTGACCTACGTGGCCACTTCTGCCACCCCTGGGTCCCTCGGTCTTGTGTGCGTGCTTTCTGGATCATTCCTGGGCATTGTGTCCTTTGACACAATGTTTCTTCGAATCTTTGTAATTCTTCTCTTCTTCCTCACCCCTTGTGAACCAGTCCAGCATCACTGCCGGAGCTCAGGCCTGGGTCTTTTTTGAAAGCAACTGTTGGTCATGCTCTGAAGCAGACAGGTGACCCCTCTAATCAGGCATTGCACTGCGAAACCCACATTTACTTCCTGTGATGAGTGCCTCTAAAACTTCAATGACCTCCTTTTTCCCTTCTTTGGCAACGCCCCCTGGATTTAGCGAACCTGATTTTTACCACATCCCAGTCGGAGCACATGGACTCCTTGTGTGTATCCCAGAGGAGCAGGGCTTTTCCTGTGGAATTCTCCAAGAGCGATTTCTGATAGTTTTCATCCTACTAAAAGATTTGAACCCTGGATCCTTCTCAGAAGAAGGATAATGACAGGTGAGGCATTTAAGCCAGAATTCAGGGGTATATTCATTTATTTAAATAAGGTGCATTTGCCCCAGGCTAGGATTTGATGTAAAGGCCTGAGTGCATTAGTGGAGCATTCTGAACCGCTGGGTATTTAGAGAGAAGTGATCTGTTTGAAACAGGGTATGTTTGATAATACAAATTAACGGGTAGGAAAGTGTGATCAGCCTTCCACAGCCTGCTTTTAAGGATAAGTTTCTAAATAGCATATTAGTTTTCAATGGCTTGGTACTGATCAAGTTAAACTTCTTTTAAAAGGTTTATTTTCTTTAGAAGGTTAAACATTCTCCTTGCAGTTATGTTTACTCCATCAACTTGCTTAGCAAGGCTTTTTCCAACCTGTAGTGCAGAGGCCAACCACAGAGGTTTCTAGTGCCACAGGTGCTAAATTAGAGGACCCTAAATTGTATTCTACTCTCCCTGGGCTGTACCTTGTCCCCGAGTTTTGCCTCATACAGTTAGACTTCCCCAAACTGTAGCATCAAGGTCTGTCATCAGATGGGTCTGAAGACACCTACCAAGAAATGGATTCTGAATCATCTTCCATTAAAAGAATTTGATGACACATGTTCAGAAATATCTTTTCCTGTGTTTATGTTTTATATTTTTAAAAATGAGTAAGTATAAATATTGTTTTCCTTCTTACCACATTTGAGAAGTGAATCAAGGCTCATTAATTTTAATCCCTGATCCTGGACAGTGTGGTACAATACGCAAATCAGAGAAACCTGGGCTTTGACTCTAGCCATATGGCTTTGGGCATGTTACTTAACTTCTCTGAGCTTTTTTTTCTTTCTTTTTTTATTCTTTTCAAAGCCTTATTCGATTGTTCAGGGCTCCATTAGAAGCAAGTATATGTAAAGCGTCGGGCTGTAGTAGGCATTTTCTCAGTACATGTTAAATCCCACTATCTTTTGAGCTGCTTACAGGCATGATGACTCCAGGGACAGAATAAGCCACAAATAGTTTAGAAAACCAATAATAGCAACATTTCAATTATTAATCTCCTGCCATTCCTTTTCCAGTTTGGGCACCAGCAACAATAAGCCCCCTATGGCCAGGGAAGAAAGAGCCTTTTTTGACCCTCTCTGTGACCTTTCCAGAGTCTTTATTCCCACTGAGCTTCTGCTGGTTTCAGGTAGAAGATTTCTCTTCTCCTGTGGCACATTCTCTGCAGCTCTAAAAATGAAGCAACAAACGGTTCGAACTGAGTTTCAGGGGCTGCAGCTGTGCCTCTGGGAAAATATCCCAAAGTGTGAAAGATAACCTTTGCCCTTTATCAGGATCCATTGGTAACCCAGACGGCCAGCCAGGAAAGGGAGCGCCCCGAGGTGCCTTATTTACCAGGGGCCTCAGAGGTGAGACACCCACCCGACCACGAGCCAGGGACTAGATCCATGCATCTAATGTGATTTTCCTACAAAAAAAATTTTTGATGCTTTCTGCAAGTTACAGCTGCTCATATTCTTCATATTTTATTTTTTGTTTCTTTATTTCTTCCTTCCTAGAGACCGATCTTGAAGGAACTAACTTTGAGTGGAACAAAGTAGCAATGCTCAAAAGGGTATGATACGTGAACATTTTTTATTGTTCTCCAAACATGTCATTTGCCAGTGCTTTCTGGTGGTCTTATGATGACAATTCAAGCTCTTCAGGTTGCTGTCAAAGGCGAGTTTCAGAATAATGCCAGCAGATGTTATATAACATCCGATGAAGCATGAACTTGAAAGGCCCCAAATCGTAATAGTTCCATTTCGTGTGGCAGTATTGCGTTGTGAAGGGTGAGGATTGGAGGCAGAGAAAGAAAATGGAAAACCTGGAATATAGGAACGTCTTTATTTTTCCTCTAAAAGAAGCCAAGATGCCTGAAATTCATGGTAATAATTGTGGCTTAGTTTGTGGCACACCTTCTTTCTACATTGACCCACTTGTCTGCCTCACAGACCCACAAAGTAGATACCTTCACCCCCACTTTATAGACAGGGCACTTCTTTAGACTATCCATTTCACAGATGTTTGTGTGGGGTCCCTGTCCTTGAGTTCAGGGGGGATGGGAAGTGAAAATCAAAACTAAGCAAGAGCTGAACCGTGGTCTGACTCAAGATAGAATCCTTTATGTGTGTGCCTTTAAGAACTTTAACCAGTTCTTAATTCTTACATGCTCATGTTTCTTGAGGTATAAAGGGAAGACCTCCATTTCTTTATTTTCTCTAGAAAGATTTTGTTTCTTTGGGATCAAAAAAGTACTTCTGAATGCAGAAAATACCTATTACAAATCTCCTTAGAAATTTCCCTGGAAATTAACCATCTCTAATTTGCAGAAGATTCCATCTTCCTCTTTCATTACTTATATTTTATACCTTTGTAAATGCACCACATTTCTGATTTGCACACACCGCTTGGAGACTTTCTGTTTTTGGCATTTGGCATCCCCAGCTTTAGCACCAGAGGACCTATTCATCTTACGTGGCTGTCGGAGAATGAATTCCTGAGTTTGCTGCCTGGCTGAGATCCTTAATTCCGGGTAGCTTTGTGATACTTATTGGTGGGGATATAGATTGGGTGGTCACTCTGTAGATCCCTCAGGGAAGGAAGTTGTGGAAGAAGACCAACTCCGCCTCGCAGGAGCATGGATCTCAGAACAGGAGAGGACCTCGGGAGAAATGAGTTCACTCTCTTGCATTCAGGAAGGTGAATGGCCATGACTTAGAATTGTCTGTTCACCCACAAAATTTTTTTCCAGGAAAAGGCCACCCTAGGAACTCCCTCAGTGACCAATTCCAGTATTCTGTTAATCTGATCATCAAGAAATTCTTGGGTCGGCCTGAGATTTCGTCTGCTGTCATTCAAACCTGTTCTCTTTTACTCAGTTCCTTTTTCTGAAACCTTTCATATACTTGAAGGCAGTAACTGAGTCACGGTTGCTTTTTCCTCACAGAGCCTGTTTTGGGTCCTCTCCCTCTGAGAGTTCTCATTTCTCCACAAAACCAGAAAAAATGGTGGTGATCAAAGCTGGACACAGTTCTGTAATAACGGTTCCCTTCCTTCAGGGTTCTTGCCTCACGGAGAGCCCCTGGAGGGCAGGAAGCAGGTCAGAGTCATCACTGTGTCCCCTGTAGTGGCCATGCAGTTCCTAAACCTAGTAGGTGCTTCATAAGTACTTGTTGAATTGACACTTCCTTTTAATATATCTAAGTAGTACCTTTCGTCACACCAGCCCTGGACTGGTTAGTTAGCTTGCTGTCCCCTCGGTTCTGATCTTTATTTTTCCTGTATGTACTTGTGTCTAACCATCCCTCACCCTAACAAGGCCATCTTCTGTTTGACCCTTTGAATTTCACCCTTCTGTTTGTAGCTCTCTAGAACCTTACTTAACAGATCCTACATACAGAATGCGGCTGACATAAGTCATTAAAAAAAAAAAAGTTGAACTACTCTCGAAAGAAGAGGAGAGAGGGCTCAGAAGAATCTTGAAAATTTGATGCAATGTTGGTTCATTCAGGCTTAGAAAGGACACTTGTCAGATTCTTTAGAGGTTCTGAGTCAGCCAAAGCCATACCTGTTTTTCCAGGTTCTCTACAACAAGTCAGTGAGGTGTTCATGACACTGGTTACAAGTCAAACTTGTAGCTCGTATCCCTCCGTCTTTGGTCTAGGGCCAATGGAAAAGACAAAAGATGTGATGGGCAACGTCATTCAATTTGCGATTTTCTGATGGGTGACTGTACCATTAGAAAGTAAGCTACTGAAATAGTTGCCAATTTTTAAAAAAGCAGCAGACTTTTAAAACTGCAAAATAATTGTGTGGTTTTCCAGTCACTTATTTCTAAACACAGCGTTGAAGAGATTTGTAATGTTTTTGAAAGTGGTCTGTTTTAGCAATTCTTGCCTAACTTCTTTTGCTCTAGTAGGTTCTGATTAATTAAATGCCACTGTGTTTAAGCAGAATTAAGATTGATTGACTGTTGCATGTGCTAATGCTGTAAACTTCATAAAACCTTCATTGTCACAGAAAGAATGTGGTTTAATATGTGAGTGGACAAGGGATTTTCTCCCCAGGTGTGCTGTCTGTCCTCAGTGAAAGATCGTTTTGGAACCTGCCACAACATTGGGTTATGGCACTTTGGGTTTACTTAGTTACAGACTGCATCCTGATGCTGCAATGAGGTTTTTTTCCCCCCTATATTGGTACCATTTTCCTCTATATCAATATTACCCTTTGATTCAACCTATGGAGTTGAATATAAAAGGCTGATTTTCCAAGGACTTACATAATAAAAGTAATCTATCATGTCAGTTCTATAGAGAACTTCTAGTTTCATAGCATCAGGGAAGCAGATTTAAATGATATGTGTGTCTGGAGTCCTTTCAAAAGTCACATGGTAAAGCAATTGGGAACCTCTGGTTTGTTGGTAGTTGTGAAATTTTGATTTTTTTTTTTTCCTCTAATGAAGAATTAATAGAGCTCTGACCAAAAAAAAAAAAAAAAGCAGCGTGTAAGTTCTTGAAATTTTGCAGAAATTGTAGAAAGGCAGCAAGTTACACCCTCCAGAATTCTGTGTCCACTACGCACTAGAATCCAGGCTGATAGAAGGAGTTTCTGCAGGAAAGTGAATTTCAAGGAAATTTGTAATGGTGGGCGGGGCTGGTGGGAGCACACACTGCTGAAGCAGGTACAATTTCAGCTCTAGCACACCTGTGATCACCGTTACTCATATTAATGAGTATGACCTGCACTATCAGGAAGAGGTTAATCGATGGTCGTTATGTTTTGTTAAGTGAGACTGGGAATGTCTCTAATGTGTTACAGAAATGTTTGCATTAGAAAATGGTTATAAATAAACTCTTTCATTTAATTGTTCCATGACTTATTCCCCCAAAAGGATTTAAGGCCTCTTAAAAGAGTTAAGTTCCTGGAAGAGGGGAAATTAATTCATATAGATCAGTTCTGTGTCTCGACCTTATTTCCAAAGATGTCAGATAAGTGAGGCTGTCCTACCCGGAGTGACAGCGGAAGCCGTCAGATCGCTTGTGCTGGCATAACCAGGTGAACAAGCAGAGGGCCTAATGGAATTCATTTGCAAAGTCATTTTTGCTTGGCTGGAGTGGCATGCACAAAATAGACCAGTGGAGGAGATCGGTAAGTGTTTGGGATCAGTTGTCGAAAGGCTTTTTAAAACGGGTGCTAATTTGAGAGGCATTTTATAGTGCCAAGCAGGGGACTAATATAATCGAAATGATTCTTGAACAAGGTAGTTTTTCCTGGCCTAGGTGTGACAGAGGGAGTGAGGCAGCCCAAGGGTGAGCCATGTGGTGCAGGGGAAGGTGTGTGCACAGGGTGATGGACCTGGGTTGCTGTTGGGGTCACACCAAGCAGCATGCCTGACCCAAGGCTTCAGTGAATATTTATTCCTTTCCACGTTCCTCCCCAGCCCATTTGGTGGTGATCTGGGACCAGGGAAGCTTGCTGTTGTTAGCAGTACCATGATATTTACAGTCTGCCCTCTATATTCACAGCTTGCACATCCGTGGAGTCAGCCAACCACGGATCGGACACATTTGGGAAAAAAATTGCAGAAAGTTTTGAAAAGCAAAGCTTGAGTTTGTTGTGCTCCTGGCCACTGTCTCCATCACATTTACATTGTGTTAGATGTTGTAAGTAATCTAGAGCTGATTTATAGCACACAAGCGGATGATGTAGGTTATGTGCAAATGCTACATATTTTTACATAAAGGACTGCTGCGTACAAGGAGATTGGGCTCCTGGAACCAATACTCCTCAGATGCCACGGGTCGACTTTATTCTTACTCAGTAATCTCTTCTTTTATAGGCTCTCTCACAGCCTACACTGGCATCACAGTATTTCAGGATCTTACTGGGTTACAGTATAACCCCAGGGAAGTCTTCACACACTTGTGTCCACCTTAGACACTTGAGGAAACTGAGGTCAGAGCAGGGAGAAGAGGCTGCCTCGGCATCATCTTGAGAGTTGGAAGGGGGGCAGAGTAAGGCGCCCCCCACCACACTTCCCCAGCCGCGGGCACAGAAAGTCCCGGACATCGGCCACTGAGTGAGGCTTTGCTGGGCTGCACGGCCCCTGGGAGCTCCACCGGGCTGGTTCCCACAGGGCTGCCAGAACCACAGACCTTCTCCCCCGGGCCAGAGGCGAGGCCCCAGGCTCCAGTCCCCCGGGTGCCCTGCCGCCCGCAGTGCCTCCCCGAGCCCATCCCAGAGGGTGCTTTCCCACCCCCAGGAAAGCAAGGCCGTGTGCCTTCAGCACCAGTGTGTAAAGGGCCTTCTGTCAGGAATTCTGTTTCCTGAGCAAGTTCTCAGATTGTCACCTCCAGCTACTTATTAACAAAGACACACACACAAAATCACAGAAGAGAAACCAATACAATTGTGACAGGTTTCACAGAACCTCAGAGCACTTTTCAAGTCATTAAGTGGCTTTAAAAAAAAAAAATGTTGGGGATTCCCTGGTGGTCCAATGGTGAGGACTCTGCTGCTGAGGGCCTGGGTCTGATCCCTGGTTGAGGAACTAAGATCCCACAGGCTGCGCCCCATGCAGAATAAAGTTTTAAAAATTAATTGATTTTAAAAAATACTGATTTCCTAAGGTAGAGCTTCAAGTCATCCTTTCCCTTTGACCTGACCAAACTTGACCCCATCCCTGTTGTCAGGCATGCCATTTCTAACCCCAGACCGAATCCTGTTGGGGTGGCCTTCTGTCTTATGCCTGTTGGGGTGGCTTCTGTCTTATGCTGCTCCCCACCTCCCTTGGAGCTCTTCCATCCTGACGAGTAACCCATCATAGTATTTGAACACAGACTTTCACATGAAAGTTTGGCTTGACTTGACATTGGTGAATCCTGGGGCGATGGTGCAGGGCGGCCTGCAGCCCACCAGTTCCTGGGTTGTGTGTCCAGCCTACGACCACCCCCACCTCCCCTTGGACCTCGGGGTGCCTCCTGGCCACCTGCTCGGTCCCCTGCCTGGGGAAGGGACCTGCCCTGGCAAGGCCTGCAAGTAGGTGCGAGGTCTTTTGGACAGGGATTACCAGGGACCCAGAGCATAGTCTGGGAGAGCACCCGGGGAACCTGGGGACACCTCTGTCCTTGGGGAGGGGTGTGGCTGAGGCCTGCAAAGTATGGGGTTCAGGGCTGGAGCCCCAGCTGCCCTGTTGTGAGAGCTGTGCTTATAAAAGCTTGGGCAACAAAGGCGACCCGACAATATTTCCTGTTTATACAAAGTCCTGGCTGCCGATTGCTTCACTGGATGCCCTGCTCCTTTCTTTCCCTCCTCCACCTTGATCTTCTACTTAGGGTTGCTCCATAAAGCAGGGTTGATGAAACTGCCCCATTTCCTGTTCCTGGCTGCCGATAGCCTGTTCCTTCCACAGTGAAACTCACCAGCGAGCCCAGTGCATCCCGCAGCTCCTACCTCTCGTCCGTCTCTGCCACTGACACAGGCAGCCGCTCCTCTTTCTGTCCTCCCCTTTGATGTCATCTCACCCCTCTGCTTCCACCTGCTTATTATTTCCCACTCAGCTGCCCACAGCCAGCCGGCCTCCTCCCATCCCCGGCTCACCTGCCCACAGCCAGCTGGGCTCCTTCCCTCCCCGACTCTGTGTATCTTGGCCGTGTGTCTGCCTCGTTGCACTCCCGTGGGTGTCAGGGTCCAAGAGCAGGACACTGGGCCTCTCTGGGGAGCATTTGTGAGGGAGAGCTGTTTGGGAGAAGTGCTCCTCCAGCTTTGGGAACTGTCAGTCACCTGGAGGGCCTGTTGAAACCAATCCCCGGGCCCCACCCTCCCAGTTTCCGTTTCAGTAGGTCTGGGGTGGGGCTCGGGAGTTTGCATTTCTAATTGAGAGCCCCAATTTTAGAGGAATGCACTCAGAATGAGAAGTCGGTGCATATTTAAAATCAGATGGTAGTTGCTTTGATGGAGACTTGCCTTGGGCGGGTGGGAGTCATAGAGACCTGACTGCAGCTCTGATTCCCTTTCTAGCTGAGACAGCCTGCAGCTTCCAGCCTTCCTGCCTCAACTCTGGGAGGGATGAGGCTCCATCTTCTCCGGGACCCGTCTGTACACGCAGGGGCTACTTTCTCTTCTCTCCCCAGAGCTGGTCAGTCTGTAGTTCATTCAGTTTAGTGCTGGGAACCCAGAATTGAATGGGCAGGTATGTCTCCCAGTAACAATATATTATTATTATTAATCGACATAAACAGCGCTATGATTTTCTCCACTTACAGAAGAGGAAATTGAGGCTTAGAGAGACTAACTAACCTGTCCAGGATCTCATAAGCCAGGGCGGGAGGCTTCCTGACACTGGAGTGTGTTCTTGACTTGACCGGCCAGCCACCCAGCCCCACATGGGGCAGTTGGAGGGGTGTAGCACACAGTGGGGAGGATCCCCAGTAGGAAGGATCTGGGATCCTTCTTGGAGCAGGGGCGGCCACGGTGGGGGCTGATGGTGCTAGAGCATTGAAGTCACAAACGCCCGTTCCCCCACCCCCGCTCTGCTGTCCCTTTCGCCCCCTCTCCATCCATTAGGAACAAACGAGATGGTGAGTGTCAAGCAAATGAGATGCTGAGTGTCAAGCTCTTAGTCCGATAGCTGGCACAGAGGAGGGTATAGTTCGGGGAAGCCAAGCCATGAGCCCCTTTGAGCAGCTAAAACGGAGATCTGAGAATAATCTCAGAAAAAAAGTTAGGGAAAGACGATAACAGCTAACACTTACAGAGCCCTTGGAAGTTCCAGTTTTATTCTCAGTCTTCAGTTCTGTTAAATCATCATCACCTTGTAGTAATGGAGCAGGGTAGGTTATGTCCCTGCTGTGTTACACTCCAGAGGTACTAGAAGGTTCAGCCGCTCCCAGGTGGCTGAGCTGAAGTTACCCCCCATCCTCGGCTCCTCCCACTCCCCAGTAGCCTGGACTCAGAGTCCCTGCCCCTGTCCACTGGGCTCTAGCTGCAAAGCAGAAAGTCCTTCCAGTCCCTTCCTTGATAAGAGAAATTTGTAAATAGGTTGGTTCTGCCCCCGAGTGTAAATGTTCTTTGTTTCAATCAGAACCTGAATAAATGTTTTAAAATTTGAAACACTGATTCCTTTTGGTCTTCTTGAAAGAGAAGGTGGTGGGCGCATAGAACAGTCAGGTCTGAAAGATAAGAGCAGTGGAAGGACCAGCTCTGCCATGTGTTAAGCCAAACCATAAAGCTTCAGATTTGGCACGAAACTGGACAGCCCCATCAGCAGGCAGAATAGGTGCTCCAGATTTAAGGCCCTGTTGTCCGTGAGCATTTAATAGATGATGAAGGAGTTTCCACGAAGCAGTCGGGAAAAGGAAACCTGATTTAGCAAATGGGGATGGGACCACGTGATAGCAATTTGAAAAGTCTCAACGGATGGTATCACCTCACATCATTATACCAACATAAATTCTGTGTGATTAAAATGTTAAATTCAACAAAAGTCTGTTGAGTGCATTCAGGAAGCCAGGGATTGCTCTAGGTGCTAGGGGTGCAGCAATGAATGAAACACATGAGCGCCGCTACCCTGAAGCAGCCTGTGTTTTCATGGAGAAAGGTAAAATTTATCAGTGGATTAAAAAAAAATCCATTTTTAAAGAAAGCTGGGAGGAAACAGAAGTGGTATTTATTAAACCTCCAGAGGGGTTGACATTTCTAAGTTTAGAATCTGTCAAAGAAATCACTGAGGAAAATATTGGTAGTTTTGTTAGCGTAACATTCCCCAGATGTTAAAGTTGTTTCTGGTTCTTCTATCCTGAATCATTCCTCAGTGTCACTCGGGGTAACATTAGGGGTGTCTGGGTTTTAGGATCGGTTCTTCAAAGAAACATTATTAGATCAAGGCGTGTGACCTGTTATCTGGTCTTAGATACAGACCAGGCTTCCCTGGGGGCTCAGTGGTAAAGAATTTGCCTGCAGTGCAGGAGACGCAGGTTCAATTCCTGGGTGGGGAATATCCCCCTGGAGGACGAAATGACAACCCACTCCAGTATTCTCTCCTGGAAAAGCCCAGGGACAGAGGAGCCTGGCAGGCTACAGTCCTTGAGGTCACAAAGAGTGGAACATGACTTAGCAGCTGAACAACAACAGCAGCAAAGATCCAGACCACCGGGCTAACCTAATTTCCTCCCCTACGTGTTTTCATATTAAATCAAAGCACCTTGATAAAGATTTAAGTTCACCTGCCTGCTAATTCAGGAAGGCACAGGGTTCCTCCTGCTCTTGGGGGGTCACGACCATCTCCAAGGGCTTTCACACACCACTGCGACTCCCAAAGTTGGGTCTTTACCTAGAATTCTTTTTTGAGCTCCAAAGTCACAAAGCCAACAATCTACATGACATCTCTATTTGGATGTCTCACAAGCATCTCAGGCTTAATGTGTAAAACAGAAAAGTCTTCATCAACCACCCAAAATGTGTACTTCTCCCAGAAATCTTTATTTCCATAAACAGCATCTCCTTCCACCCAGTAGTTCACATCAGAAACCGGAGAGTCATCCTCAAGTTCATTTTACTTTATATTTAATCCTTCACTGAATTGTATTGATTTTTACCTCCCCAGTACAGCCATTCTTGTTTTTCACTGTTGTTACATTCTGTGAAGTCACTGCGGGTGCCACGTCAGGGGACGATGAACCACTGCCCCTAGGATTGGCTTCCTGTGAGCCTCTGGTCATATTTTCATCAGCCGGTCACTACAGAACCTTGTGTTTTATGTGTGTTTTTGTTTAATGACACCTTCTTTAATAAATACTGTTGATTGATTAGCATTGAACTTGCAGCCCACAACACTATAGCCCATGGTGGAATGAAGCTTACCTAACACATGTATTTTTCTGTAAGACACATCTCAGCCTGCTCACACTTAGAAACACTAGACACACATTCATCATGATGCTTGGGGGTCTTTTAAAAATCCGGAACAAAAAATACCCCCAAATGTGAAAAACGTGGTACTAAATAGACCATGGAAAGTAAGCTTGCTTATAGTATTGATGTTAGAGCTGAAACAAGAAGTCGGAGCTCGACCTCGTTTGACCTCAGCTGGGAACACAGGCATCAGGCATCACGCAGCCCAGATTTTTCCTGACAGTGTGTGCATGCCCAGGTGACTCTGAAACTACCTGCCAAGGATTGATTTTGAAGTTACAAATAAATATTAGCGAGATTATGGAATCTGCAAATAGCGACAATCAGTTTTACATAGTGAACTTTGTCTCTCTCCACTGCCACCCGCCAGTCCATTGGCTAGCAGGCTTTCTCTAAAGGGCCACATAGCAGATATTTTAGGCCAGATGGCCTCTGTCACAGCTACTGGGTTCTGCCCAGATAGTGAAAGCCGTTGTAGACCATGCATAAATGAGCAGGCGGGGTGGTGTTCCACTAAAGCTCTGTTTACACAAACCGACTTTGGACTGAATTCTGCCTTCAGGCTGTAGTTTGGACCTCTAGCCTCATTCAGCTTCCCAGGTGTCTCAGAGGGTAAAGAATCCTCCTGCACTGCAGGAGATGTGGGTTCCATCCCTGGGTCAGGAAGATCCCCTGGAGGTCACGGTGACCCACTCCACTATTCTTGCTTGGAGAATCCCATGGACAGAGGAAGAGCCTGGTGGGCTACAGTCCGTGGCATCACACAAAGTCAGACACAACTGAAGTGACTGAGTACGCACGCAGCCCCGTCTAACCCAGCTTCACATCTTCTCTGCACTGCCTTCTCGACCTGTCCCACCGTCCCACCCCCACCCCCCATTCATTCTTGAACTTCCAACCAATCTCCACGTTGATTTTAAGTGTAACTCAGATGTGACCACTTTGGAGTCACAGTTGGGCTGGCCAGCGACTTCCCCTGACACTTGGAGTAAACGCCCAAATCCTGGGTCACGTGGCTACCGCACAGCCCCTGTGGATTTCTGCAGCCTCACTTTAGGTCAGCCTGCCCTTTGCCCCTGGGAGACCGTCCTCTGCTCCTTCCTGCTTCAGCACCTTTGCTCACAGTCTGGCGTGGAAGGCTCGCCCACCCTCTGCCTGGCCAGCTCCCGCTCACTCTGTAGTCACAACCAAGATGTCACTTCTGCCTGTAACGTACATGCCCCCTTTCTGATCTCAGGACACCCTGCTCTTTTTCTTCGTGGCACTTGGCGTGTCCAGGCATCCGTGTGTTTGGGTGTGTTTGTTTTCCATCTGCCTGCCCTGTCGGACCGCACACTCTAGGAAGATAGGGCCTCAGCTGTCGTTTTTGTCTTCTCTGCTTGAGTTGCCTTCACATGCATTGTAGACACGTCCCAAGACTTATTAAAGCAGCACGCATGACTGTGGAGCATACTTTTGTTTGTACAAATCTTTGTATGAAAGAAACCTGGAAAAGTCACCCTTCTAGAGCCTCTAATGTATCTTCTCAATTTGAGAGTGATGATTAAAGAAAGTCATTCTGATCGCGACTCTGTCTGTGGGTGTGAATGTGTGTCTCTGTTGTCAGAGGCTCTCTCTGCCATCAGGTACACCTAATCCAGGGCTTTCTCCATGGGACTCGAGTGCTGTGTTCAGTCCTGTTGGTCTCCCTTTTCTCCGAAAGATTGTTTGAACTTTGCTGGTAACGTTTTCACACGAGGGAAGTGAAAGTGAAGTGTGCTTGACGAGGCATTTGTGGTACCCCTTTTGAACACTGACTGTAATTTCTTCTCTAAAAGCATCAACCCACCCCTCTCAGACCTTAAGTGGTATTAGTGTTTTTCCTACAGCATTGCTATAGTCTGGAGAAGAAATCTTTGTTTTCTCAGAGAATCATCTAAGCAGCAAAGCTCCAAATTGAGGAGCATTCCAAGAACTCTGCCTGCTCTCGGTGGACAGACCACTTAGCATATTTTAGGAAGATCATACATCATCTTAGATGGTCTTTCATAGATTAGCAGTGATGAAATTTAAAACCTTATTTAAAGTCTTCAAGAGATGTACTATAGAAACATCACTTATGGCATCATAAAAAGTTAGAAAAGAAAAAGGCAAGCAAAGGGCTGCCCTGGTGGTCCAGTGGTTAAGACTCCACATTGCCAGGGCAGGAGGTATAGGTTCAAACCCTGCCCAGGGAACTAGAATCCCACATGCCGTGTGGTGCAGCCAAGAGATTCAAAAAAGTAAAGAAAGGCAAGCAAACACACCCCTCCTTTCTCTTTCCTTTCTCTAGAGATTACCGCTGTTATCTTTGTAGGTCTTCTTCTGTGCATATATATGTACATATACTCTTTTCTTTTACACCAAAATGATGTAGTAAAAGATCTGCTTTTGTAACTGGCTTTTTTTTTTTTTAATGAACAGTTTCCCACCTTTATTTCAGCACATTATTTTTCCTTTAGTTCCTTGTCCATATTCCGTTTTCCATTATTGATTCCCAAATGTCCTTTGAAGCCAGTTTGTTGAAATCAGTATCTAATCAAGGGCCATGCACTGCATCTGGTCGTAACTTTCTTTTCATTTCCCCACCTGGCACACATTCTCTCTCTCTCTCTCTCTTAAGAAATGGGCCAGTTGCCCATAGAAGCTGCTGTCTTCTAGATGAGCAGGGTTTCTTCCTTGGGTGGTGCTGAGTTTGATTCTTCATCTCCTGTATCCTGTATGTAGGCTCGATGAATTTAGGTTCATCATTTGGGACTAGAATACCCCAGCGTTGATTCTGGGCACCAGCTTCAGTGTCCAGGAACCCACTCTTAGTGATACTCAGATTAACCTCTGGATGAGGGTTATGACAGCCTGGACCCTCCCCTGTCCATTCCCATTTTCCCCCATGAGACCAAAAAGTGATCTGTGAGGTGTAACTTTGGCATACAGACCATTTTCTGAGGGGTTATTGCACCAAATGATAATTCTTGGCTTCCTGAACTCATACGTTTCATTAAGTTTTGTAAAATGGTGTTTTCCCAATTCTTTCATATCCTGTTGTAAAGTAAAGCTTTTCCTCTTGCATTGGGGCCATCTGGTTGCCCTGAAATAATAGTTCCCACTGGTAAGGGAGGGTCTTTGCTAATACGCACCCTTTCCTTGGGCTTCCCAGGTTTTGCCAGTGGTAAAGAACCCATCTGCCAATGCAGGAGACGTAAGAGAGGGCATGGCAGCCCATTCCAATATTCCTGCCTGGAGGATCCCGTGGACAGAGGAGCCTGGCGGGCTGTGGTCCATAGGGTCGCAAAGATTCAGACACGACTAAGGTGTCTGAGCACACACATGCCGGCAGCCTTTAATCATTAATTGTCAAAGTAAGAAGTTGCATAATAGCCATTTAAAATAGTGAGAAATGAGTTTTCTTCTGCCTTTTTTAACCATGTAGTCACGGATTTTTCTTGATCTGGCATGTTTTAATCATTAGTCTTCTTGTTACAACTCTAGGCAGTGAGACCCCTTCAGCTAGCTCATGTGACCTCTTGACAGGACCTCTGTAGTCTTGAAAAGCTTTCCTGCTAAACGGCACAAATGCCCCAGACTCGTCTTGGACTTCGCAGTGGTATTAGACAGTGGTGTTAGAGACCACAGTTTGAACGTTAGGAGTGATTATTGCTGCAGAGATGACTTTTTTCCTAGAAAATTTCAGTGGACAGAACTGGAAAGTAAATGTTGTTAAAAATTGAGAGTTTAGATACATATTTAGTCTTAATTAGCCTGTGCTTTCACTTATTTTCCTCAATTTTATCATTGTAACTCCTTTCTCTTCTCTAAGAAAATCTTTATTCTAGAAAATCTTTATTTCTCCTTCTAAATATAGGAATTAAGTTTCAGAATGCTACTATTCATATTATTACAAATGCTAAAACTACAAAAGAAAGTTTAACACATCTTTGTAATTTTTGTCTTTTCCTTAGCATGCATCCTACTATGGATATACAGTTGACCCTTGAACTACACAAGGGTTAGGGGTACCAACCCCCACTCCACCTCCCTCAAAGTCAGAATTTCATGTATAACTTTTGACTTCCTCAGAACCTACTACTGATAGCCTGCTGTTGACTGGAAGCCTTACCACCAACATAAACAGTGAATTAACTCACATTTTGTATGTCATGTGTGTGTTAGTCACTCAGTCGTTTCTGACTCTTTACAACCCCGTGGACTGTAGCCCGCAGGCTCCTCTGCCCATGGAATTCTCCAGGCAAGAACACAGGAGTGGGTTGCCATGTCGTCTTCATGTTACATGTATGTCTATATATATTTTATGCATTCATGACATAACCTAACTTCTTGCTTTTTTAATATTTCTAGGGCTGCACAGCTCATCTGTAAGTTTTTTCAAATTGTTGCAAATCTACAAAAAAAAAAAGTCAATATGTTTACTGAAAAATAGCGGTGTATAAGTGGACCCATGCAGGTAAAACCCATGTTGTTCCAGGGTCAATTGTGTAATTAAACCTGTGTTCTGAAATCTCTAAAAGTAAATTTTTTGTCGAGGTGACTATGTCACAGTTTAGCATATAATTAGGTTCGTAGCTTTCAGCTTTGAAATTTTAATTAAGAAATTTTATAATTTAACTTCGTTGAGAGAGGTAATGCGTTTTCATGACCAAAAGGTCAAAAGTATGCCAATATTAAATGTAGATGACAGGTCTATGGGAATTTAATAAGTTATTCTTTCCACATTTTTTTGTTTGAAAATTAAAATAGTTAAATTTAAACTATATAGAAAGAATCAACTATATATGCACAATGAAATTTTTACTTTGTTCTCTCAGGATAGCCATTTTTATTAGTGTCTTGCTTGACCCTTTGAATCTTTTGTTTTGCAAATTTAAATTGTGTGAGGGTGTGTGTGTTTGTGTACACTCTTATTCATTTATACAAAAGGTAACATAAATATTGTTCTACATCTTAACTTTTCTCTTAAGAATATCTTCTGGAACTCTCTCTATATTAGTACGTAGGGATTATCCTCAGTCATTTTTATGGCCACAAAGTACCTATTTTGTTGACGTATCAGGTTAATGGAATAGTAACATAATCTTGAATTACATCCATCCCTCTGCTGTTAGCAAACCATCTGTAGTATGTCACCTTATAAACATGTCATTGCATACTCATGCAGGTGCATCTGTAGGACAGAATCCTGTAAGTGGGATTGTATGGTCAGAGGGTAAGTGCATCTGTAACTTTTAAAAGACAATGGCAAATTCCTTCCGTTAGGATTTGTATCGTGTTTCACTAGAACAAGCCATATATGAATGTGCCCGATTCCTAGACTGTTGCCCATAGACTCTGTTGTCACACTTGGATTTTTGCTGGTGGGTGAGAAATGGTATTTCAATGTGGTTTTAATTTGTATTTCTTTTATTATAAGTGAGGTTGAGCATCTTTCCATTTGTTTAAATGTCATTGGTATTTATTTTTATGCAAACTGTTTTCCTACTGTTGTTGATCTTTTTCTCCTTTATTTCTAAGAGCTCTTTACATATTGTTTGTGATATGAATTGCAAATATTCTTTTCGGTTGGTCATATATGTTTTCATTCACTGATGGTGGTATCTTTTGCCCTTTAAAAATCTTTTTAATTTTATGTAATCACTTTTACCTTTTTGTTTATAGCCTCTGCATTTGAGTCAGAGTTAGAAAGACTTTACCTTTTTCAAGTTTTAAGTTCCCTCTGGTACTTCTGTGATTGTGTTTTTCCATTTATATCTTTGTTCGTTTGATGTTTATACAGGGTATGCTCTGAGATTTGGTGCCAACCTTATAGTTTTCCAATATACAATTGTCCAAACACCATTTACTTAAAAGTTTATATTTTTTCCACAGTATCATAATGTCTACTTTATCATATATTTAATTCCTGTAGGCTCAGGGATCTATTTCCAGACTCTGTATTTTTCTATTGGTCTGTCTGTTGCTAATTATTGAGGTATATATTGTCTTTTAATATATGAAAGGATTAGTTTTCCCTCACTGTTCTTTTCAGAGTTTTCCTGGCTGTTCCCCTTGTTTGTTTTTCCATATGAACTTTGGAATCAACATGTCTTGATTTTAGAAGAAATCTGTTGGTATTTCCATTGGGATCACATTAAATTTATAAATTGCTCAGAGGGAATTAACATCTTTACAAGACATTGAATCTTATCTGAGTTCATGTGTTCTTTCCATGTGTTCTCTTCTTGTGTACTTTAGTAATGTTTAAAGTTTGCTTAAAGCTTATGTAGTTTACATCTTAAGTTTATGCTTGTAAATAGTCTTTCATTGTTTTCTAATTTGTCGTTGTTTGTATGTATGAAGACTGTTGATTTCCATATGTATTTTTAGTAGCTTTACTGAGCTGTAATTCCGCATTTAAAGAGTACAGTTCAGTGGTTTCTAAGATACGTGCAGAATTGCGCAGTCATTACCCCTCTCTAATTTTATAATGTTTCCCTCACCTTTTCCGAAAGAAACTCTGTGCCGCTTAGTAGTAGTCCCATTCCCTCATTCCCTGGAGATCACTAATCTACTTTCTGTCACACAGTTTCATATAAATGAAGTCATACAACACATGATCTTTTTTGTACCTGGTTTCTTTCATTTAGTGTAATGTTTTCAAGTTCTTCCATCTTGTAGCTCATGTCTTTTTTTTTTTTTTAATCATAGCCATCCTTTATGGGTGTGAAGCAGTGTCTCCTTGTGGCTTTGATTTGCGAATTGCTGTGTGTATTTAGTTTCTTTTCTTCACCCACTCTAGTGAGACTTAATGAGGACTGGAGTGGGCTTTCAGTTCTCAATTCCCAATGCCTAAATAGTCCCCAGTAACCTGGCAAATACTTGGTGTTACTAGATGCTTCTTAAATGAATGATTGGATCTATTATATTTCTAGACCACCTCTACTTTTAAAAATTACTGTGTGGTTTAGTACACATAAATTAATTATTTTACCCTAGGCAGAATATAATTAGAGGATGGGTGTTGTTTTTTTTTTTCTGTAGGAAAGAAAGTAGTGTGTTATATCCAACAACCCTGTGAAAACAATTTTGTGTGATATATGGTTTATGATGGCCAATGCTACCTTCTCTTACATTAGCATGAATGACTGAGAGCTGCTGAAACTTATGCCTAGGAGACTCATTATCTTTGCAGGAGGATGATATTATGCCCTAGATTCTATTGTTGGAGACTTCTTTGTAAGATACATAAGATAAACATGAGAAATTAGGTAAAGGTGTTCTGGTCCTGGGAAGGGAGTTTTGAATGAGATAGATCAGCTCAGGAATATTTCAGAAGTTGTACGTTTACCAGGGGCTGTGTTCCAGAATTTCTTTTATAAAGTGGTTGTGTGGTTACAGATCACATTGAACAATAGAAAAAAAGTGGTACATTAAAGATCAAGGTCTCAAGCTAGCCTGAAACATTAAAGAACATTAAAGAGCACATGGCTGATGAATGAGTGTAGGTGGGGGGTGCGGTGCACGGGAAATCTCTGCCTTCTGCTTAGTTTTGCTGTGAACCTAAAATTGCTGTTAAAAAAAAAGTATAATAAAAATTTTGAAAAAATAGCATAACTTAAAAATATATTTTATAGGAAAAGGGAAATAATGTCAGAAAAATAAGATTGAATACAAATTATTTCTCTTCAATATCAGCGTATGAAGAAAGATACTTTATAAAAATAGGTAAGATTGTGTGTGTGTGTGTGTGTTTACAGGAGACTTTTGATCACTCTCCAAGGGTTTCGAGATTGACAATACTGGATTTTTTTATTGCCTCAATTTTGTTCAAAAGATGTGACTTTCAACAAGGTTACCCTTATATTATTAGGCATGTATGGGTTGAGGGTGGGAGAAAGAGACAGATTGATTAATTCACCGGTTCCTTCATTTAAATAGATTTCCTTAAAGAACCTGAGAAACGGGAACGGTAGGATAGAATATGGTCCTAAAGCATCTGAATCAGCTACAAGAAAACATTCGTCTGAAAGGCACTAGTTGAGAATTGAACAGTGCGAGACAGAAGCAGTATCTGAAAGGCAGGGTGGGTCAAAACAGTAGCTGTGGACCCACCTGGAACCAGTGATCTGAGGAGCCACAGGGGGCACATGTAATCAGACCCTCAGGAAGAACGTTTTCATGCTGAACTGTCTCTACACGTGGACAGTGCTGGGGATCAGAGACTCCTTTCCTGCTGAGGTGTTGGAAACGAGCACCTTCTGGTGGGACCGCTGGAGAAGCTGAGCTTGGTGTCCTTCAGAATTCCTCCTGAGAGAGAAGGTACCAGTCCTGGTGTGTCTGACAAGTGAGGGGTCCAGCTCTGCTCATGCCCTCCACTCAGAGGTGCTGATGCATCGGTTCTCTTCTCCACCAGCACAGATGAAGCTTCAGCTGGATGTTTCCTTGACCCCAAACTAGGTGACCGCATGGAGTAGCCCCCCATTCACACTCCTCCTGTCATTGTGAGAGATTTGGATAAAGTCACTGTTGCTCTTCACATGGTTCTGAAATGAAAGGACAGGGCACCCAGTGTGCCGTGTTCTCTCTCCAGTCCTGTGGTTCAGGCCTGACCCACAGCTTTTACCTGCTTTCTTAGGATGTGGACATGGGGCTCACCTGGATACCACCCTGGACCGGAGCAGGGAGCCTGGCTCCTAGCGGCTCCCCTCTGCCCTCCACGTGGCTGAAAAGTCAGGTTGAGCAGCCCAGCTGCTGCCCTCCTGCTCCTTGGATATTCAGTGCAACCTTTAGTCTAGGCAAGGTGCCAGTCTTCGCTTCCAAGAATCATATCTCCCTAAATGGGGCAATCTGCTTCAAATGCCTTCTCGCCTGGCGCCTTCCCTGTCCCATGATTGGCACAATTAAAGCAACAGTTTCACCTTTTTAACTGCATGTGTGTATGCATGTGTGTGTTTTCATGCCTGCCCATGCGTGCATGCCCATAGCACCGGCACACCATGCTTCCACCCTCAGAGTGGTCATTTTCAGAAGTGTGGAGCCAGAGATTAAGATTTACTTTTGTGTGTGGCAGTTTAAGTTATTAGTTTTTAAAATCAGTACTTTTTAATGAAAACAACTTGACCAAAAATCTGTCACAGAATTTGAGACCCATTAAAAAAAATTTAATGAGAAAAAAAAAGATTTACTTTTGTGTTTCTCTTACTGTGCTCAACCTAAAAAAAAATTTTAAAGCAGCTCGGCTACTATGATGCACGAGGTTTTTTGCAGACATGCTGGACTGAGAGATACCTGTCTCTCTGCTTGGTCCCAACTTGGAATTTTGCTCTATCACTCATGACACCGGCTATCTTTCTCCAGTCATCTCTCCCCTTTCTCTTCTTGCACTCACCGTTCTCCATCTGAGAGAAAGAGAGTTGGGGCTGGCCTCAGCAGGACATGGAGAAGCCTCCCATGGTTGCTCATCCTCTCTGATTTCAGTTCAGCTGATAAGCCAGCCCCTTCAACCGAGCTCCTTTGGACTCTGGGTTTGCATTACCTGCCACTCGTCTTAAACCAGAGGCTTCTCTTCAGGGTGTGCCAGTGACAGCTTGCTGCCCTCTCCTGTGATCAGGCAGCCAGTTGCAAGCACTTTACTCTCAGCAGTCAACCTCACAGCAGCAGTTGAGGCCCACTGGGTGTAGAGCCCTGCGTTAAGTGGTTCAGCCAGAGACAGGAGAGAAGACGCCTAAAGAGGTACCGAGGAACCTTGGGACAGACGGCCACCCATGCTCTCCCAGCTTAGATGGACATGGAATTGGCGTTGACTGCCGGGTCATGGGGGCAAACCTGTACTCAGTTCTGCCTCGTCTGTCACCTGGGTCCCCTTGCGATTAAATCAGATGTGCAGATGTCCAGGCTGTAGCATTGGTGTTGGACTGACATTGTAACTTAAGGAATTTTCGACCTGACAGGTAAAGCCCCTCACCTTTCAGCCAAGCAGGTGTGACCAAATACCCCATGTGTTCGGCAGAGTTTTATGGCTGTGTTTCGTTTCTACTGCTAGGAAGTACAGACTAGTGAGAAGTAGGGTTTGCTTTACAGAAGATGACTTTGGAGAATCGTTCCCTCCTAAGCAAACACCTAAAGGCATGAGGGGCTATTGGGTGTCATGGTCCTGACCCCAGGGAGTTAGCTTTGGGTGCCTTTAGGAAGATGCTTGGCTGCTCCGTGGTCTGGAAGGAAGATGGCTGTGGCTTAGTGCAGAAGGATGAGGGTGAGTGAGTGTGGAAGTGAGACAGTCACAGGGCAGGGAGGTCCCGCGGTGGGGTTCCTGGATGGCACAGGAGCCTGAGTTGGTTTTGCGGTGTGCAAGGCCACGTGGCGGTGGGAAGAGCTCTGATGCGCCGTCTCTCGGGCGTCTCCAGGACAACGGTACGGTGTCATGGGGACCACAAGAGGCGCAAAGACGCAGAGTGGGAGCGACTGACCCTGAGGTCAGAGGATGGGGGCAGTGGAGAGGAGGGAGACACAGCCCCCACCTGGCCAAAAGGAAGACAGACCAGTGTGTGGGAAGGGGCGGAGGTGTGGGTGGAGTGGAGTACCTTAAAAATATTATGCTTGTTTCTGAGCATGCGTGTAGCTGTGGAAAAAATAGAAAAGACAGCGTTGTCAATGACCTGAAGAGCAGTTCATTTAAACCTGGGGGGCACTCGTACCTGGTCCAGAGAAAGCCCAGGGTGTGCTGCCCAGTGGAGTACAAATCTCCCCTGGCCTCCTGGACCCCTGTCCTCAAGAGCCGTTCATCTGTTAGTGGGTGTCAGGGTAGGGAGGGATTTGGTGCTTGTGTAGAGTTTCTGAAAGCATTAATCAGACAACCCTGGAGGCCTCCCGATGTTCCAGGGAGAATCTGGAGGGCCACGTTTGGAGCAGTGTTCTCAGGAGGGTGCAGTTCTTAGGGTGTCTGCCTCCTCCAGCTCTTCGTCATTTCTCACTTAACTCTGTGTTTCCCAACGGGTGCGTTTAGTGTCCAGCACTTAATGATGATAAAAATTATTGTGTGTGGTTGGCCCAGCAGCAGACCATGTGTGTTCATCCACCCACTGGTCCATCCATCTGTCTGTGGTTGCATCCATCCAGGTAAACACCAAACAAGGAGCCTTCCTCACGGCCCTCAGCCGTTCTCTGCCTTCTTCAGGTAGAACCGGGTACGTGCCCTGCCCAGATCAGGGCCTCCCAGGCTCAGGAAGCCGTCAGCTTAGACTCATCAGGATTGGATTCTGAGTCCTGAGGGGGAAGGTGGGAGGTGGTGGTGGAAGGGAGGGAGGGTGATGTGTGAACCAGATCCAGGCTCTGCCAGAGGAGAAGAAAGTGGAGATGGCTGTGAGGAAATCAACTTGGAGTGTCTGCTGCATCATGTTAGTTTTTTAAATGTTTTGTTCTGATTGTGTCTTTTTTTTTTTTTAAACTAAAGCAGTTTCTGAATTTGGCTCGGTTTACTATGATAATTATTTCAATTGGGTTCTATTCAATTAATTATTTATACCTCATCTTGTTCTACAAATTATGATCGGCTTTATAGGATAAATTCATAGACTATAATCACCCGTACAATACAAAAAGGAATTTAAGAGCAGAACTGGGAAAAACGCAGATCAATATAGAAGTTCAAAGCCAGGAGGAAAAAGGAATCTCAGATATGCCAACAGTGAGACCCCTGCGTTGGCTTCAGCTGGGCCTCACATCGTCTCAGAGCTTCACAGGATCAAAGAGCACTGCTTACTTCAGTAATTCTTGCCAGAGAAGGAAGACGTCCCACATCCTCAAGAGAAGCAGAGAGTTTTTTTGTTCTTTGAAACTCAATTTTGCCTGTGGACTTTTATCTAGGAAGAACTGAGTGGTATCGCGACCGGGGTGCTGAGCATCCCCACAGCAGACGAACAGCTGGGCTCTTACAGCTGCTTCTCACATCAGCCCTCAGTGGAAGCGCCAGGCATAACATCAGAGTGCGGCTCAGTCGGTGCCATTCTGGCCGCCTGCTGGTGTGGTGTGATGCGACGCCCAAAATACCCAGTGGAAGTGCCGGTCTCTGTGTCCATCAGACAGTCTTTACAGCCATCACTTCCTTTAACAGAGATATGTGTGTGTGTGTGAATAGGCATGTGTGTATATGTGTGCAAAGTGAAGTGAAAGTCACTCAGTCGTGTCTGACTCTCTGCGACCCCGTGGACCATACAGTCCCTGGAGTTCCCTGGCCAGGATACTGGAGTGGGTAGCCGTTCCTTTCTCCAGGGGATCTTCCCAACCCAGGGATCGGACATGGGTCTCCCACATTGCAGGCAGATTCTTTACCAACTGAGGCACCAGGAAAGCCTGCATATGTGTGTGTACATATGTTAATATGAGATACCGTGTGTGTGTGTACATACATGTATGTATCATGGGGCTTCCCTGGTGGCTCAGCAGTCAGGAAGCCACCTGCGGTGCAGGAGCCACAGGAGGTGCGGGTTTGACCCTGGGTCGGGAGGATCCCCTGCAGGAGGGCATGGCAACTCACTCTAGTGTTCTTGCCTGGAGAATCCCATGGACAGAGGGGTCTGGTGGGCTACAGTCCATAGGGTTACAAAGAGTTGGACATGACTGAAGCTACTTAACATTCATGCACGTGTGTGTGTGTGTGTGTGTATAGAGAGAGAGTTCACAGACACACACACATATACACACATATGAAGAGATGGTTTGAGGTTATATTCCATTGCCTACCATGTTTTCTAGCTCACTGAGGCTTTGGAAATCGACCTGGTAAAGTTGACATCTTCTGTAGAAATTAAGGACTCTATTTGAAACACTCACAGAGGAGAGTTCTATTTTTGTAAATAGGATAATTGGGTGGAAAACTGTGCTAATATCTATCTTTATTTAACCACTCCCAAGGACAAAGCCTAACAGTTAAAACCATGAGGTTATAACCAAGAAACCACCATTCACCCAAGGACAGTGTCATCTCTATGATGTGGGGACCTCAAAAAGAGTGGAGACCTCAAAAGCCAGACCACCCAGTCCCATCCCATCATCTCAAGTGTGTGAATGGAGGGTGGGAATGAGCAGGAACAGGGCAGGACCTGTAGAGGAGGGACGAGTGGGCAGAGATGCCTCCTGTAACCTCCAGGAATGTTTTGCAGCAAGTAAGAGTTTATCAGGGAGGAAGGGTTGGGGAGGGGCTTCCCAGGTGGCCCAAGTGATAAAGAACCCACCTGCCAATGCAGGAGACCTAAGAGATGCGGATTCAATCCCTGGGTCGGGGAGGGTCCCCTGGATGAGGGCGTGGCAACTCACTCCAGTATTCTTACCTGGAGAATCCTATGGACAGAGGAGCCTGGCGGGCTACAGTCCATGGGGTCGCAAAGAGTCAGACACGACTGAAGCGACCTAGCACACTCTCACAGGGTTTGGGGAGGTGTCAAATGAGGCAGTGATTGTGTCCTGACAGGTGATGTTTATTCTGCATGACGCTCGATGACCTTTTCACCCTTGTGCAGATGTGAGCAGTGATGGGCGGCGGCCTGGTGTGGGTTGTTATACAGTGTGTTCAGGACCGCAGAAGAGAGTAGGGGTGGGGTACAGAGGGAACGATCATTTATAGAGCTCCCACTGTGTAGCCGGCCTATCACGAAATGGTCAGGGGTGTGGCTTTGCCATCAGAGGGACCTAACTCTCAACTTTAAGCCTAAGTGTGCACATCCAAAAGTGGGCATAATGGTGGCGCCCTACCCTGTGAATACATCATCAGTGCTCAGTAAACATCATTATAAGATTGATGACCATCAGCAGGTCTTTCTCAACATGTGAGTTGAGTCTCATGCTCCCCATATTGTGTGTGCTAAGTTGCTTCAGTCATGTCCAGTTCTTTGCAACCCTACAGACCATAGCCCACCAAGCTCCTTTGTCCATGGGACTCTCCAGGAAAGAATACTGGAATGGGTTGCCGTTGCCCTCCTCGAGGGGATCTTCTGAATCCAGAGGTCGAACCTGTGTCCCTTTCATCTCCTGCATTGGCAGGCAGGTTCTTTACCACTAGTGCCACCTGGGAAGTCCACTCCCCATTTTACAGATAGGTTGACCGAGGCTTGAGAGGGTTAATTACTTTGTCCAAGATCTTTCATCAGTGTTGAAGCTGGGAGTCAACCCAGGTTTTCTAGCACTGAAGCCTGTTGTTTTTCTCTGCTCCATGCTGCCTGGATTTATAGATAACTCTCCTGTATCTTGCAGCTCAGATGTGTAGGCTGTGAACCAAAGCACCTTTCTGGGTCCCTGGGCTGGTGGATGACTTTCTGTCCTTGATGACCACAGTTGATAAGCTTGGGCAGTGACTTGTATGATAACTGGAAAGCAGCACTGTGATAAGGAGTCTGAGTGAGGAGAGATTTTTTTCCCCAATCTGTTTGTCATGCTACCTGGAGATCATACCTATACAGTGAGATGGTTTGATTGGATGAGTGTGGAGGAACTTCCCAGCACTGATTTGGGAACCGTGACAACTGTGACAGTTTTCCTTTGGCACTTTTCTGTCAAAGTCCAGGTTTTGGGATTTGGTTTTGGACCTTGTTAAATCTAGTATCGTGAGCTTGAATTGCCCTGATGGATAATGGAAACAGCATTATGTGGAATAAGCTTCCGCCTGGGTCACCACCTGCTCCCACAAACCTCAGTAGCTTCTTATGAATCTTCTCGTATTAATAGGAGAATGGAAAACAGATGGTGTGCCAGGAGGAGTGCTTTTTCTTGGAGGCTTGAGGGCCCATTATGGGTTGAATTGCATCCCCCTCCAGATTCCAGCAGTGAAGTCTGAGTCCCCAGAACATGACTTCATTTGGATATAGGATTACAACAGATGTAGTTAAGATGAGTTCATACTGAAATGGGGGACCCTGATCCTGTATGACTGGTGGTCGTTGTTTAGTCGCTAGGTCATATCCAACTCTTTGCAACCCCATGAACTGTAGCCCATCAGACTCCTCTCTCCATGGGGATTCTCCAGGCAATAATACTGGAGTGGGTTGTCATGCCCTCCTCCAGGGGATCTTCCCAGACCAGGGATTGAACCCAGGTCTCCTTCATTGGCAAGCAGATTCTTTACAACTAAGACACTAGGGAAGCCCCTAATATGACTGGTATCCTTGTTAAAGGGGGAAATGTGGACACAGGCATGCACCTTGATAGAACATATGTGAACAAAAAGACAGACAAAATCACTGAAAGACTTCAGGTGATGCATTTTCAATCCAGGGAACACGAAAGGTTTCCAGAAGCCAGCAGAAGCTCGGAGATGGATGTGGAACACATCCTTCCTCAAAGCCTCAAAAGGAGCCAGCCGCGCTGACTCCTTGACCTTGAACCTGTCATCTAGGTGATCAGTCAGTTTCTGTTGTTGTAAGTCACCCAGTTTCTGGCCCTGGGTCCCAGTAGCTCTGGCAAGCTCAAACAGAGCCTGTGGAGAAACAGCGATGTGTAAACCCAGGAGAGGACCAAGAGTCAGTCATACACTTGGGTTACTGTTTCCACTGGTGCCGGAGTTGGATGCGGGGCTGAAGGGCTCAGGACATAGAAAGAAGAGAAGCACAGACAAGCAAACCGCCTTCTGAAGAACGTGAATGCTTATTGTGTAAGGGCCATTGTTCTGAGGTGGCCTTTTGCCTTGCTGGATTTTTTTTTTAAGGAAAACAATTTGTCCTTTAGGGTTGGAAATATATTTTCTTCAGGACATGGTGATGGTTTAGTTTCTAAGTCGTGTCCAACTCTTGGGACCCCATAGACTGTAGCCTCCCAGGCTCCTCTGTTGTGGGATTCTCCCAGCAAGAATATTGGAGTGAGTTGCCATTTCCTTCTCCAGGGGATTTTCCCGACCCAGGGATCAAACCCAGGTCTCCTGCATTGGAGGCAGATTCTTTACCCACTGAACTACAAGGGAAACCCTTCACAACTTAAGGTGATGGTTTAAAAAAAAAAATTGGCCCCCTCTAAGTTTAAGTTTCACTGTGCAAAAATGCTTTGTCCAACAGAACTTTCTTACTGATTATAGTGTTCCAGATCCATGCCCTCCAGCCTGGTAGCCCCATGCTCCTGTGTGGCTGTGTGGTACTTGAAATGTGGCCAGTGTGGCTGAGGAACGAAATTTTTAAAATTTTAGTTTCTCCCTGTGGCTAATGGCACCATGTTGAGCATTGTGGATCCAGAACATGAGAGTAACAGTGGGAAAGGACCCAGAGGAGAAGACTGAGGTGTTGAGTCTTTACTGAGGTTCAGGGGAAGGTTGGGTTAACTGGTCACCCTGGGTTTGCTAGTGCCCCCCATGTGTGTCCTTGTCCTCACCTAATGGGGCTCTGAAAGTGTGAAAGTGCTAATCTCTCAGTCGTGTCCGACTCCTTGCCACCCCGTGGACTGTAGCTTCTGTCCATGGGATTCTCCAAGCAAGAATACCGGAGGTGGATTGCCACCCCCTTCTCCAGGGGATCTTCCCAACCCAGAGATCAAACCCGAGTCTCCCGAATTGCAGGCAGATTCTTTACCATCTGAGCCACCAGGGAAGCCAGTGGGGCTCTGGTGGGAGTCACAGAGAGGTAAATACAAGCAAACATCTCTAGATGCTTTGCTAAAAAGATGCTTGATACAGGACTTCCTCTCGGAGTCCAGATCGTCTTAGACGGTGCCATGCTCGGTAGGGAGATGGGGCAGGTGAGCGAGTGGGAGTGGAGGGGGTGGGGAAGCTGGGTCTGTGGGTCCAGGTGAACCTCGAAGTCTCTTTCAGGTTGGGTGTACTTGCCCCGTCCCGCCCGGAGGGACGCGTAGACCCAGCGTTAGGAAGTCGGTGATGCACAGGTTAGAACCCCTTCTCTGAGGGCGGGAGGGCCCCTCCAGGAGTGTTCTGCGCTGGATTTGCTGTGTGCAGATGCCCAGTGAGAGTTCCCGAGCTCAGCACCCCCACCCCTCCCGCGGCACTGATGGCTGCTGGGTGGAACGTGCGGGCCGGGGGATGCTAGTTTGGAGAGAGTGCACGTGGGAGGTTTTCAGACCCTAAAATGGAACCACAGCCGGGTGCTCTCAGATCCAGTTTTGAATGGAGCAAGAACGGGTCCCCGTGACTGTTCAACCAGCCCCGGACAAATGACTGTTGTCATTGTCTCACCACTAACTTTGGCTCAGGGCCCCATACCGTTTAAAAATCCTCCTTTTTCCAACTCTAGCTATCATTTTGATTTCACAGAGAAGCAAATGGTTCATCAAGTCTTGTGATTTTTCTAAACCCCGAGTCAAAGGAGGGGTGTCACGCGGAGAAGCTCTATGTGAGGGTGCTGCCTGTCTCTGCCCTGCCCCCCCTCCGCTGCAGCAGACTGGACTTTGTGTGGGAGGGCGGTGGGGTGGGGGAGGCATTGCAGAAGGAAGGGGCGGATTCTCCTGACCGAGCTGGGAGCTGGTGGATGTTCAGCCGAAAGTGTCTAGGCCTTGGAGGGCTGCTGCTGCTGCTGCTGCTAAGTTGCTTCTCATGTCCAACTTTGCGACCGCATAGACGGCAGCCCCACAGGCTCCTCTGTCCCTGGGATTTTCCAGGCAAGAACACTGGAGGGAGTTGCCGTTTCCTTCTCCAGGGCATGCATGTTAAGTCGCTTCAGTCATATCTGACTCTGTGTGACCCTATGGACAGCAGTCCACCAGGCTCCTCTGTCCCTGGGATTCTTCAGGCAAGAATACTGGAGTGGCTTGCCATTTCCTTCTCCGGCTTTAGAGGGCAGGGGTTTTCATTTGAGAGAGGTTAGGGAGAGAAACGGGGTTGAAGGAAAACTGCTTGTCAGCACACTCAGTAGCTTGTTGTCATACCTGGGGGCTTAGAGACCTCAGTAAGTAATGGTCCTTCATCATGGCTCACGCTCACACAGACAATGTGATGGTGTCTTAGCCCACCGAAGCACAGGCTCCCTCTTCTCCAAGAAATCGTGAACTCATTGCAGACAGTATTGATTTGATCTGGTCTTTGAAGGATGGGCTTGATTCGGATGGGCATCCAGGGAGCCCAAGGGTCCTCCAGGGGGCGGTCCCCAAGTCTCAGCTGGCGACAGTGGGTGACTGACTTGATCCGACCAGTGCAAGTTACAGGTCATGGGGTTTTTCATTTGAATGCAGCGTTTGACTGTAGTAGCTGTCAGCAGATGGAAGAGTTCAGAGGGACTACACTGAAATAATTAATAATTTGCAGGTGCAGCCCGTGGCCCCGGCCAGTGTCTCCGTGTGCTGTTCCGTTCCAGCAGAATCCATGCTCCCAGCCCCATCTGCTCCGCTCTTCCCGGCTCTGTCTTTTATTTAATAACCTCTCTGTGACCTAGTCACGTGAGGTCACCCGCCTCCTCTTCTCTTTTCCTGTGTCTTGCCGCCACTTGCTGTGTAGGATTTTATTGGTTGTGGGTGGCAGTGACCTCTTGAGTCAGTGAACATGTATTGAGTCTGGGACGGGGCTTGCGGGGAGCCTGCACAGGAGGAGGGAGCACGCTTGGGCCCAGTGAATGGGGGGTTAAGAGTCGTGGGCTCCAGGCGCCACGCCAGGGACGTGTGGAAGGCAAGCCTGGAGAATGGTGATGATGGTATAGTCATGGGAGAAAGGGAAGACAGGAGGAGGAGGAGGAGGCTTGTGGGATCGAGGTTATGAGATTGAGTCGAGACTTTTTGAAAACTTAATTTATTTTTGGCCCTGCTGGGTCTTTGTCGCTGCACAAGCTTTCTCTAGTTGCAACGAGCAGGGTCTGCTCTAACGGTATTGTGCAGGCTTCTCTTGCGGTGGAGCACGGGCTCTAGGGCAAGGGCTTTGTAGTTGTGGCACATGGGCTTAGTTGCTCTGAGACATGTAGGATCTTCCTAGACCCGAGATCGAACCCTTGTCCCCTGCATTGGCAGGTGGATTCTTAACCAGGTCCCCTGGACCACCAGGGAAGTTCCTGATCTGTGACATTTTAAGTGTGGGACAGGACATCTCCGTGGAGCCAGTGAGCAGGTATTAGAGTATTCAAGACCCCAGAGCTGTAGCAGGAATGCCTTTGATTTCAGCTCCCTGGTGATTCAGGCGGTAAAGAATCTGCCTGCGATCCAGGAGACCAGGCTTCAATTCCTGGGTCGGGAAGATCCCGAGGAGAAGGGAATAGCAACCCACTCCAGCATTCTTGCCTGGAGAGTCCCATGGACAGAGAGGAGCCTGGCTGACTACAGTCCATGGGGTCGCAGAAGAGTTGGACACAGTTGAGTGAGTAGCACTTTCACTTTTCCTTCCCTGCCCTTCTCAAGTGGTTCCCCGAAGAGTCACTTCAGATTATGGGGGGAGGACGTTCCTTAAGTCCCCCAGAGCTTTATCCTCACACTCAAATGCTAACTCCTGAACTCCCTGCTCCCACTAAGTAGTTCAAAAGCTCTGAGGGATCCTTGGAACAGTCACACCCTGGTGGGACTTTTCAGAGCCCTCCCAGGGTCGGGAGAGAAATTGCAGGGTAACTGCAAAATAGCATGAGCTCTAACCGGCTTGAGTGATCTCCTGGCTGGATTGCGGGGGTCAGCCAGCACGTTTGAAGGTTGCTGAATACCTGTTGACCCATGTGCCCCAACTGGGTGAACTCCGTCTGCCTTTTCATTCCTGACTAATTGCAGCAAACAATACACCCGCTCGTCTTCTGTAAAAGGAGAGGGGTGAGCGTTCCCACCAGCCTTGCCGCCTTGGTGGGGCAGGTCAGTTGACTGCCTTGAAGCTCCACTTATTCATCTGAAAAATGAAGGGACTTGGCGAGATGCCCTGCAATGTGACTTCCAACACTAGCATTTTTATGTCGGGCAGTGATCCTTTGTCTGGGGTGTGCTATTTTTTCCATAGGAGCCGTTCGGCTGTTGCCGGGTAGCTTGTCATCTTGGCAAGAAGCAGCATGATGAGGTGGCCAGAATATAACCTTTGGAGTCAGTGACCCGAGTCAAAACGAGCACCCCGACCCATGGCCAGCCGGGCACCTCTTGCCACTTTGGGTGTTCCCGCCAGCCCTCAGGTCTCCTCACCTGCAGAAAGGGAATGAGGACACCCGGCAGCTTCACTGGGTGTTAATATGTATCGAGCATTCCCGCCAGCCCTCAGGTCTCCTCACCTGCAGAGAGGGAGTGAGGACACGCGGCAGCTTCACTGGGTATCTACCCTTTGGCTCTTTTTCCAAACGGTTTTATTGAGATACAATTCATACAACAGAAGATTTATCCTTTTGAAGTACAACTTAATTTTTAGTACATTCACAGAGTTGTGCGTTGATTATTACACATCTGACTCCAGAGCACTTTTCTCACTCCCGCAGAGAAATCCCACACCCGTTAGCAGTCACTCCCCGTCCTCCCCTCCCCCTCATCCTTAGACCGTCTCATCTGCTTTCTGTCTCAGTGGGTCTGCCTGGCCCGGACGTTTCATATAAATGGAGTTCTAGAACATGTGGGCTGTTGCGTCTGGCCTCTTCTGCTGAGTGTAACGTTTTCACGTTTCGTTCCCGTTGTAGTGTGTATCAGCACTTCCGTCCTTCTCATCACCAGGCAGCGTTCACCGTATGGATGCGCCGTACATACCGCGCCTGGTGGGCCTTGCGTTGTTCCCACTCCCTGGCTGTTACGAGTGATGCTCTGATCACTGGTGTACGAGTTTTCGTGTGGACGTGTTTTCTCCCTTCTCTTGGTGTCTCGTGATTTTGATTTGCATTTCTTTATTGACTAGTGTTGATGAGCATTGTTCGTGAGCTTATTAGCCATTTGTGCATCTCCTTTGGAAAAATGTCTACTCAGATTCTTTGCTCGTTAAAAAAATTGGGTTATTTGTCTTTTTTTATTGTTGAGTTGTAAGGCTTCTTAATTTATTCTAGATACTGTTCCTGCCTTTAAAATCGGCATGCAGTCGATGTTAATTGCTCTTACCAGGATTCTCAGAAATCTGTAACCTTTTAGGTGATATCTAGAACTAACTGCCCAGATATTGAATGTCAAGTATCCTGAGTCTTTTTTTTTTTTTAATATATATTTATTTATTGGGTCTTAGTTGCATCACATGGGATGTTCATTGTGCATGCAACCTTTAGGTTGCAGTGTGTGGGTTCAGTTGCCCTGCAGCATGTGGGATCTAGTTCCCTGACCAAGGATCGAACTCACATCCCCTGCATCGGAAGGCAGCTTCCTAACCACTGGACCATCAGGGCAGCCCCTGAGGTTTTTTTTTCCCTTTTGGTCTTCCTTGCTGGGCAAGGCTCTCTCTCGTTGAGGTGAGCAGGGATTGCTCTTCCTTGCGGAGCACAGTCCTCTCATTGTGGTGGCTTCTCCTGTTGTGGAGCACAGGCTCTGGGCCACGCAGGCTCAGTAGCTGTAGCACACAGGCTTTAGTTGCCCACAGCGTGTAAAATCTTCCCAGACCAGGGATTGAACCCACATCCCCTGCATTGGCAGGCGGATTCTTATCCTCTGTACCACCACGGAAATCCAGTATCTTGGGTCTTAAATCCTATACTTCTGTCTCTTGTAAAGCTCTTAGCACAGAGTCCTCAGCCTTTTTGATCCTCAAGCCCAAATTTGGAACCTAGAATCAGGGGTAGTGATTGAGGGTCTAGAAAGGAGTTCTGGTGGGACCCATGGAGCAGTGGCTATTTCTAAGTCTTGTTTTTTTTTCTGGATGGAGAATGTAGAGGTGGGGGGTAATTGTACAGCTTTCTTAGCTGCTGCTGCTCTAGGGTATCCTTTATCCTGTGTTGTGGGCACCGGGGTGTCAGGGCTGAAGACCACGTGGAGGTACATCTGAGAACGTCATCTTCTTTCCATAGTGCCGCTGCCACGGTGAGTCACGTGTTTTCCAAGAACTATTTGGCAATTTCAAGTCGTATATAAAAATGTCCCAAGGAAAGTCACGGGTCTGTTTTAAAGAGAAGGGAGTTTTATGGGAAACCCTGGAAGCTACTGAGAGGACCTGGAAATGATTCTGTGTCCTGAGACCCATACTCAGCATCTGAGACATGTCCTGTCCCTGCTGCTTCTATGTCTTTGCAGCCACCGTCCTCTCTCCCCGTTTCCCCAGCCTGGCATGGGTAACCACTCCCTTTCTGCCGACTCAAATCAGATCACCCCTCAAGGCCCAGCATGGTCTCCTGCCCCTCCAGAAGCCTCTCGGGGCCTCTGAAGTTAGGGTTCCCTTCTCGCCACACACCAGGGGAAGGGAGCCTCCCAGAGAAGCAGAGGCCTTTGGCAGTCCCGCCTGGATGGACCCCTTGGGAGCGAGCACCACCAGTTTTCAAAACTGTCAAGTCACACATCTGCCCTGAAGACATGGCCTTACCTGGGATGTGGATTTGAAGGGTTTTGGACAGATATCATTGATTTCTCCCCTTAAGTCAGTTAGGAGAGTTTCAGATCACTTTAATGCCCAGGAAATTCCCTCTAGAGGACAAAGCCAGTCCAGTTGCATTTGGATGATGGCTTCTTACTTTTAAAGGGTAGGAGGACCCTCCAGATACGCAAGTCCACTGTCATGCAGCTTGTCTCTGTCTCCTTGCTGCTTCCCTGCACATGTGGACCTGCCGCTGCCTGGCTGCCACCTTCTTGATTTCTCAGAAAAGCCCACTCTACCCTCAGAAAGTGTGTCATCTACTTGGAAGGGTGAGGTAAGTCAGAAAATTGTCCATTGTTAGAGCCAACGCATTCCTTGGAGATTATCCAGTCTAATATTTGCCAATCTCCCATGTTGACTGAAAGCCATTAAGTGCTTTATGTGGAAAAGGAAAGGTTTCCTTTGATAAATGACTCTGGGCTGTGGGGCATGTTTGTGTGGCCCTCTTGGAGACTCGCAATGTGCAAAGGCTCTGAGAAGTCCTGCAACAAAGACAACAGCTTAATTTTATTTAACCCGGCCTTCCTTAAACCATTTTGATCACAGGTTTTGTTCTTCTTTTTCCATAACAGATATTTATAGCTCCCAGGTCACTAGGCACACTTTGGGAACCGTTACCTCGTTCACTGACAAGGAAACCTGTGTTCAGAAATACTAGATGACTTGCTCAACGTGAACACAAAGCCAGACTTGAAACCAAATCTTCCAACTCCCAATCCATTGTTCTTTTTACAAATAATAACCATAGCATGCTTGAAAGAGGGTGTTTAAAACATTGTCATTCACATTATTAATGAAAAACCCACAGGCTTTAGGATAATAGTGACCGGTATGTGAACCCTGGTCCTGTCATTTTACTAGACTGTGACCTTCAGCTAAGCCTTTTAGTCTCTCTGTGTCTCTTCGTTTGTAAGGAGAGGGTGACAGTTACAGCCTCATAGGGTTGGTGTGAGGAGGAGATGAGATGGTACACAGCTCGAATCTGTGTTCATATCTTTGATTCCTCAGACTTTTCTCCTTAGACCAGGTGCTGAACCCCCCTTGTCTATGATTTTTAAAGGCTTAAGCATATTACAGACACCGAGAAATCAATAACAGTGATCATAGTGGATGGTGTTGACTTATAGGATAAAGGCACGTGGGATAGCAGCAATTATCTATGGAAATGCAGAGCTGCATTGAGCTGCTAAATATTCATGGAATTAAGGGGTCACTGGTGGAGGGATGGGCTTGAACGTGTAGATTGCAAGGGGCCTGATGGGCAGCCTCTGTCCAAGGTAGGAGCCGTTCAGATCTCAAGCCCCCCGCCTTCCCTTTCTCCATCCCCACAGCAAGGAAATGTGGTGGAGGTTCCTTGTAAAACACACAGCAGTTTGCTTTGAGAATACAATTTATTTTAAAACATTTGGCAACAAAGTTTGTCCCAGGTGGGAGAAGTAAACCTTCATGTGACAGGTTGTGGGAGAATGGGGCAGTGCAGGGCCGAGTTCAGGATGGCAGAAGGGGCTCCCAGGGCTGTGACGGAGCCCAGGTTTCCCCAGGGCAGAAATCATCCTCACCTCCCCAGCCCATCCCCCCAATCACAAAACTTGCCCATGTGACTTTTGCACTTTTGCAGAGGAATTTAGTATCTGTGGTTTTCGGTCAAGATGGGAGATTGGAAAAGATTAGATTGAATAATCTCCAAGGAAACTTCTGGCTCTAACAGTGGACAATTTTCTGATTTATTTCACCCTTCCAAGTAGATGACATGCTTTCTGAGGGTAGAGTGGGCTTTTCTGCGAAATCAAGAAGGTGGCAGCCAGGTACCGGCAGTCCACACATGTAGAGAAACAGGAAGGAGACAGAGACAAGCTGCGTGTCAGTGGACTTGCATATCTGTCTAATGTGAAGCTCGGACATTTGTTTACCACCAGCCTGGAGGGAACACAAACGAGCCTGCTACTGGGTTGCCAATTGCATCAATGAGGGCAGCTTTCCTGGGATCAGCCCCAGCCCTCGGCCAGGGGTGTATTAGGACTAACAGGCGACAGGCCCCGAAGGCCCTGTCCCTTTGACACCCCCCTCGCATCCCCACCCCCGCCACCGTCCAGTTGCTCCCTGGATGCCCCGAGGTCCTTGCCCCCTTCTCTCTGCCAGTTTCCTGGCAGGTGGTTTGGGGAGCAGTCTGCGGTCGACAGTAAATCACCCTCCCCGGGCTCTGCCGTGGCGAGGGGACCGGCGGAGGGGGTGCCGGCTTGCGTCGTGCTGCAGCTGCTCTGGGCACACAGGCCCCTTCGCCTGGCACCAGCACGCGACGTGCCAGCCCCGCCTGCCCCGCCAGGTGCTGGGACGGTGCGGGGCTGGGCGTGCTGCTGGCACCCAGCACGTCACAGCTTCCCTCATTTATTTACCTCGAATCAAACAAACCCCGGCTCCTGCTTTGAATGGCGACTGCAGTTTCACAGGATGACAGAAGGGCAGCCGTGTCTGCGGAACTGCCTGCTGTGGGCTTTCCCGAGACCGCTGTCTGGCATGGCTCTTGGGGACTTCAGAGGCCACTCTGGGAAACAGCCTGGCGGTTCCTTAAAAGGTTAAACCCAGAGTTAGCACACAACTCAGCAGGTCCACTCCGGAGTCTCCACCCAAGAGACCTGCAAACGTCTGTCCACACGGACTCCCAAACACGAGTTCTCAGCAGCGTTGTCCAGAAATATAGCCAGAAACTAGAAACGACCCAGATGTCCATCAGCTGACGAATGCGTCAGCGAATGTGCTGTATGCAGTCCATGGCACATTGGTAGTAAAAAGGAATGAAATGCTGATACATGCTACGACAAGGGTGAACTTTTAAAAATGAGGTTAAGTGGAAGAAACCAGATACAAAAGGCCACATTATCTGATGTAATTTATATGAATTGTCCAGAATAGGTAAATCCATGGAGACAGAAAGCAGATTAGCTGTTGCCAGGGGCTGGGGGAGAGGGAACAGGACTGCTAATGGGTGTGGCATTTCTGTTGAGGGGAGTCAGAATGTTTGGAATTATTTAGTATATAGTGATGGTGATCGCCCAACTCTGAATAGACTATCAGCCACTGAACTGTGTTTTAAAAGAAACTGTGTTTTATGATATGTGATTGTAGGTCAGTAAAGCTTTACTTAGAAAATGGCTCTGAACTTGCCGTTGCAGTATAGTGCTCTGTGGACATAGATGTATAGGCTAGAAAACAAATGAAAAGAGCGGAGAAGAGAAGCACCAGGTGGCGGGTTGGGGTGAGACATGCTTTGAGGGGACATCGAGTGTCCTCTGAAATCCATGACATCTGTTCAAATTTTGGCGGTACCCTGAACTTCCTAATTTCAACCCCCCATCTGCACATAAGTTCCAGTTGGACCCAGAGTTCAGATGAGAGTTCACCCTCACCTACTGAAAACACATTTTATTTGGAAATAATTTTAAACTTAACAAAAATAAAAATAATGCGAAGAATAGCCCCATTCTTTCACCAGGTTCTCCGGTCATCATTCTGCACCATTTGCTTTTATCATTGCATTCACTCACACGTTCCCTCTTTCTCACTTCCACTGTTGTCACACGTGTGTGTGTGTGCATACATATTTATATATATGTAAATGCTACTTGCTCTGAGTGATTTGAGGGTGAGTTATAAATATCATGGCCACTGATTTCTGCACCATCTAATACAGTAGCCAACAGCCACAGAGGGCTATTTAAATTAAAAGTCCATAAAATATGGAACTTCCCTGGTGGTTCAGTGGTTAAGAATCCACCTTGCAACGCACAGGACTCGGGTTCAGTCCCTGGTTGGGAAAATAAGATCCCACATGCCGCAACTAAGGCCTGACACAGTCAAATAAATAAATATTTTAAAAATATTTTTTAAGAAAGTAAAATGTAAAAAAGTTCCTGGGTCACACCAGCCGCACTTTCAAGTGTTTGGCAGCCACGTGCAATTGGTGGTGACTGTGTGGGTCAGAAGAGGTTTCGGGCGTTTCCAGCCCTGTGCAGAGCTCGAGTGGACGGCCCTGCCTCCCCCACGCTCCTCGTGTGTGCCCTGTGTCCTGAGGACAGGGCGCCGTGCAGTTCCCAACTCAGGAGAACTTAGCCCTGATTCAGAGCTCCCGTCTCAGCCACAGTTCGTACTCCAGTTTTGTCAGTAGACCCAGTGATGTTCTCATTCCTTGTGGAATGAGGTCTGCAGTCTTGTCTGTGGCACAGATCGGCCTGGTCTGTGCTCGGGGGAAGCATGTGAACCACATAGAGACGGTTCAGATTTGTGTTGGGGGTTCCTTCCCTGTGGCTCTTCTTTTCACAAACTTGAATCCTTTCTCTAACTCATGTGCTGGGGCCAGCTTGCACTTCCTTAGCTCAAAAGTGACCTTGCAGGAAACTTCCCTGGCAGTCCAGTGGTTAAGATTTCACCTTCTCATGCAGGGTGTTGCTGGTTCGATCCCTCATCAGGGAGTTAGGCTCCCATGTGCCGTGGGGCCAGAAAACTAAAACATAAAACAGAAGCAATATTGTAACAAATTCAGTGAAGACTTTAAAAATGGCCCATATTAAAAATCGCTAGATATCTTTGTCACGGGCCGGAGAACCCCCTTCCCTGTTCAACACTGATGTTGGGTGTCTGAGCAGGTGAAGAAGCACTGCTCTTAAAGCAGCAGGAAAGATTTCCTGTGAGACGAAGACAACTGGCCTCCCCAGCAACTGCACTCTTTTGCTTTTATTCTGATAACTTTCCACATTTCAGCCTGCAGTCAAAAGCCTCATCTTGTTGCCCGTTTGTTTTCTGTTTTGTGGCTGAGTCGTGATTCCGGGGCTCTACATCACTTCGCAGGGCGGCTGGGGCTCCGAGGAGCCTCCTGCCTGAACCCATCATGGAGTAGAGGCCAGGGGGTCCCCGCCTGGGGTTGCCCTGCCCACTTGCCCAGGTGCTTCCAACCCTGGCCCACCTTCAGCCCACTTCACCCCCGTCCAGGGAAACGTGGACTCTGGTGATCTTTCAGCCATACTTTGGATAAGATGTGGGGGAAACAAGCAAATTGCAGAGCGGTTTCTACTGGTGTTGGCTCACCCTCCAGGGGGTTCCTGGTGACTTCATGGAATTTTACGGCAGAGTAAGAATAGAAAACAGATTCCTGGGTTGCTGACTTCACTTCCACAGGGCACCATTCCCATGACTCTTTATCATGTGGAGAGCGTGAAAGCTGGGAAGCAAGAAATCTACAGGCTTATGCATTTCGCCTTTCTTATATTTCTTTCCATTTGCCCCTTAGAACGTATGCTCATACCTTCTCCCACCTTGTAGTTTGATTCAGCATTTCTTAGAAAAATGTTCAGCAGAAAAAAGATAAGAATCACCGAAGAACTCAGTGGGGATCTTACATGAGCTGTATAGCTTGAGCCAAGAAAGAAAGAAGAAATGGAGTCCTGCAGAGAGAGTGGAAATGGAACTGATAGCTTCATTTTCCAACTGAAAAAGAATGCAAAGGGCTTGGCTGGCAGGGTCAGGACCTTGAGGCGGGGCAGCAGGCGCAGTGGAGTTTCTGCCCTTCCCTGCCTTCTGAAAACTGACCCGGGAAGGACTTGCAGTACCAGGTCCCCTCCCCATTTGCAGGAGTGAGCTGAGTGCATTTGATGCTGGTGAAAGACTCAGAGCCCTGGCACTGCCTCCAGCCATCAGAGGAGAACATAGGTTCATGTGCTCTGCATTCACGTCTTCTGTATAACACGAGGTACCCTAGGGACTTCCCTGGTGGTCCAGAGGTTATGACTCTGTGCATCCAACACAGGGACTGCAGGTTCAGTCCCTGGTCAGGGACCATCCCACATGCCTGGTGGGGCAGCAAAAAAAATTTTTTAAAGAAGTACCTAATTGGCCAAATTGTTCTGATTGATCCGTGCGTTTCTTTAAGGGTTTCTGTATGTCCTCCCTCAGGGTTGCAGGTCTTCGAGCTTGAGGACTAAGGTTCTGTGTTCTCTGAGAGCGTCCCAGCTTCAGCCGAGGCCAGCATCACAGGACAGGGACACATAGGCCCAGCCTGAGCACTGGTTTGTTTCAGGCCTTGGAGGTAACACGCACTGAGTATTGGGCAGGCTAGGGGCTGGCAGGAGGGCGGTGGGGGTGGGGGGTGTCCTTTGCCAACGAGTGCCCCCTGCTTTCTGCTGACGGGGTTTCCTCGGGGAAACACTGCAGCCACCCTGTCCCTGGTGTGTCCCAGCTCTTTCTGGCAGCGGAGTCCTCATTCCCTGGAAGCCCCTGTGTTCCCAGGGCCCACTGCCCAGGCGGCCTGGCCATGCCCACCAGGCCATGCCTCCCTCGGCCACGCCAGGAAAGGGACCAGCCTTCCCCTGGGCTGTCACTGTGACGCAACATTATCGTGGACGCCTCTCCTGGCTTCTGCCTTCCCCACCGGTTGCCAAGGTCTTTAACTGCCCCTTGGTCTCTTGTCGGTGACCTTGCTTTAGTTCCACACGATGCCACGGTTCCTCCAGGATCTTACCTCCCAGATGCGCCTCCAAGGTGAGCAGTTTGCCTCCAGGCTTCTGCCCCAAGTCTGTTTTTCCATCCCATAGCCCTGCTATCCTTTCCTCCCCAGCTCTCCCCTCAAGCACCTCTGCAACCCCTTACCCTCTCCCGGATACAGGTGAAGTCTGGCACAAAGGCCCTCCGCATCTAACTTCAGTCTCTCCAGGTTCATTTGCACTGTCCCTGCAGGAGCCCCCCCCACAGTCAGACCCTTCTTCCTTGTGCTCCCTCTAGATGGCTTCTGCCCTGCTTTTGTCTTAAGTGATCTAATTTTTACATTGTACCTGCAAAAACTACCCCAGGTCCTGTGGGCTTATAAAACTTAACACCAGCTCTCATCTTAGTCCCTAAGCCCGATGTGCATCCCCTGGCCTCTGTGCTCCATTGGCCCCCTTCTTCCTCTTGGGGTGTTCTCCTGTGCCTCCACCCTCCCTGTGACCCCTCTAGCCGGTTGGTCAGTAACGGTTATGCCTGCCTTCTGCGGTCAGTTATCTTGTCTCATTATCACTCATCTTGTTGGTCTCTTGAAAAACAGTAGTGTTGTTTTGCACACTGCCTGTAGCCTTGCTTCAGCACTCCAGGCGGTGCCTGGACACAGCAGGCGCTTAGTCACTATTTCTAGATGCCCACCATGGCCTCTAGAATCCTCAGCTTGGCAGATCTGGAAATCTGACTTCGTAAACTCATCAAGCATTCTGAGGGTCAGCAGGACCGATGCCTGCAAACCGATCTTAGAGAAGACTGATTCATCTGAATCATTTTAAGAGAGATCTCCTCCTCGGCGTGCATCTACAGGGGCATTCCCTGAGTCACAAGGTCCTTTCTGGAGTCCCAGTTGGAAATCAGAGACTGCTTACCGGGCACAAAATTTGAGCACTAGGCATTCTGTGCTTTTCCAGATCCCTATAAATTATGAAAACATTCTCTGCTCTAGGGATATTTCTCTCTCAAGAACCAGTAACTGGCATCTAGATGCAAATACCTTCTTTCCCCCTCCAAAACAATGAAAAATCTCAGACTTTTATTTATAGACTTCACTGGGACAACGTCGCTTATTGTCACATCAGCCCTCTTTATTTTGAGATGTTCTGCACATTATAGTTCCCAGATTTATAGATATTCTGGTTACTTATATTTTAGGCTTATCATGTTTGAGTCACAAATAAGATGACATCTTACCTCCTGGTTTGTAATTGTTGGGGATTCTTTTAGGATCTGCAGATCTCTATTTATGAAATAGTGCAGCGTAACCCGCCTGCTAGGGGAGTCACAGATGCTGTGGCACACGTCTAGGCGTCTCAGTCCCAAATCCCATATAAGTCAGGAATCCAGAATAGTGTTTGTTTGGCCATTAATGAATCAGTGGTACCCTGGACATGTGAGCAGTGCTATTTTTAAACCCATTGCTGACCTCAGTGATAAAGAGGGTACAGACTGTGCCTTGCCAGGCTTGTGAGCTTACCATGAGTAATACCCATGGTTATTATGATGTCAGAACTTGAATATTCTTTACCAAGTACATAACCATTGCATCATGCAGCTGGGGGCAGGGTGTGAAAAGTCCATTTTCCCCGGAGAACGCGATAGCATAAGCTGGTTCTCCCACAAGGGCGGGGAAGCCTGAATTCTACAGTGCCGGACTCCTGCTTGGATTTGGAGAACAGCTTCCCGTTTTTGTCACCGGGAAGTTATTTGCTTCAAAGTTTCCAAACGAGGCATTTGTGATGGGTGATCCTCTACCTCCTGCTTCCTCAGGAAAGTACCAGCTGGGGATGAGTGGGTGCACACCTGAGGTCACTAATTGCTGTGAGGGTCAGGGCTGTCCCATCATTGGACACATTGATCTCAGGAAGCATTTTCTTTCTTCTTTTTAAACTAATTTTTATTTTCACTTGTAAATTCTTGTTTGTTTGTTTGTTTTTTTTAACTGGAGGAAAATTGCTTTACTGTATTGTGTTGGTTTCTGCCGTAGAACAATGCGAGTCAGTCGTAATTATACCTATATTCCCTCCCTGGGGAGCCTCCCTCTCCTCCCTGCCTCCCACCCCTCTAGGTCATCACAGAGCACCAGGCGGGGCTGCCTGTGTTATATCCGTCCCACTCTCTTCTTCCTCCTCTCAGGAAGCATTTTCACAAAGCACAGAAGTGATGCTAAACTTTGGAAGCTAAGGATTGAACTGTTTAGAATTTTTTTAAGTCGTCTCTAGAAATGTGTGCTCTGATTTTGATGGGTGAGGATGCTGAGCACTGAAATGTAATTACATTCAAGCTCATTAATCCAGACTCATTAGGGAGTCAGCATCAAGGAAAAGCACAGTACTAGTTAGGATGGACTAAGTTATACCGCGGCAGCAGACTTCTTCCAGCATCTCAGGGACTTAAAATAACAAAGGTTTGCTCCGTCATCTTGCTGCGGGTCCCCCTTGGGTCAGCTGTGGTCTTAGCCCCTTCTCATCTTCATTCACTTCCTGCTCCCACCCCTGAATCATCACTGGTTAGTTTAGCAAGGGATAGAGGGATCAGATAGGCCAATTGCACACTGGCTGTGAAAAGCTTCTGCCCAGAAGTGGCACTTCTCACCTGGCTACTTTCTATTGGCCAAGTTTAATCGTATGGCCAAGACTTACTGTAAGTTACTTGGCTTTAGCTACTTGAGGTATAACAGGAATTTTCAAAGTGAAGAGCTCAGGACAGTTTATTGGGATAGAGAAGAAAATATTGGGGGCTTCCCAGGTGGTGCTGATGGTAGAGAACCCGCTTGCCAGTGCAGGAGACATAAGAGACACAGATTCAATCCCCGGGTCAGGAAGATGCCCTGGAGAAGGGCATGGGAGCCCATGCCAGTATTCCTGCCTGGAGAATCCCATGGACAGAGGAGCCTGGTGAGCCACAGTTCATGGGGTCGCAAAGAGTTAGACACGACTGAAGCAACTTAGCATGCATGTACAGAAGAAAACATTAGACTATGTATATTTTATTTCATCCTTTTAAATATTCTATTTTTGTGTTTTTAAGAAACATAATAGTAAAATAGAAGTATATAATTTATTAAAAATAAATATCACATGTGTTAGGAGTGGTCATTTTTTTTTTTTTTTACTGATTGTCAATCAGAAATGCTTAGGTCATAGTTTATACAGTAGATACAAATGTGCAATGAGTGTGTTGTACATAGAAAGTGACTTCCATTTATGACCTGGAGCAATGCTTTTAAAAAAAATTTTTTTTTTCAAATCGAAGTAGAGTTGAATTACAGTGTTTTGGGTGTACGGCAAAGTGATTTAGTTATACATATATATTCTTTCTCAGATTCTTTTCCATTATAAGTGGTTATAAGATATTGAATATAGTTCCCTGTGCTATACAGTAGGTTCTTGTTGTTTATTTTATGTGTAGTAGTGTGTAGGAATCGTGCCTTTCATTCAAATGTTACATGGAAAAGAAATGGAATACATTTTTAAGGTTAAGTAGGTAAAAATATGGGCTTCCCAGGTGGCGCTGGTGACAAAGAACCCACCTGCCAGTGCAGGAGACGTAAGAGACACAGGCTCGACCCTGGGTCATGAAGATCCTCTAGAGGAGGGCACGGCAACCCACTCCAGGATTCTTACCTGGAGAATCCCACGGACAGAGGAGCCTGGCGGGCTACAGTCCATAGGGTCACAGAGTCAGACATGACTGAAGTGACTTAGGATGCATGCACAGGTAAAAGTAGAGTTTTTAATCTCAATCTTCTGAATCCATCCAGTTTCCTCTGTGTCTTCCTCAGAATCCTTGGAAGTTGCTTTTTTCCTAAGCAGACCTCCCTTTCCGTGGGGAACAGCATTTGAGACAAGTGACAAATGAGCTCTTATCCCATTTCATCATGTGTTTGCCTTGTCCAGTCATTCAGAAATAGCGTACCGAGTCCTTGTCCAGCCAGGCATGGTGCTGAGGAGGCCCCTGGTACCATGTGAGCTCCGTCCATCACAGCCAGCCATGCATCAGCCGGGCTGCATGTTCCTGGGCCTCAGCCGGCCAGCTGACCTCTCTTTTCTCCTCTATCACCAACATAGAGCTCACCCTGGGCCAGACTGTGCTGTGAGAGCGTGACACTGACGCCTCCCCTTCACACCAGAACCTAAGAGGCACCCATTTCAGAGATGAGAAAACTGAGGCTCAGAGAGGCTACATCACTTGCTGAAACTTTGCAGCCAGCAAGCAGCAGAGCCCGCATCTGACACAGTGGCCAGGAACTCAGAAATAACCTGAAATGAGCCTTCGGAACACAAACCCTGAGTGTTGGGACCAGCTATGTCACCAGCTGCCATCCTCTGTGCCCCAGAGCAGGACACATGAGAGCTTTCTGACGTCTTCGCTGTGCTCCGGGGGGGGGGACGGAGCAAGACCGGGTATCACCGGAATGGGTACCTCCCCTCAGGCCGTGTGCCAGTGGCCGGCACTGTGGGGTTGCTGGGTCATAACGACACCAGGACTGGTTTGATGACAGTGACTCACAGCATAAAAATGTCCTTGCAGCAGCCCAAAAAACCCGCTACCATCTACACGGTGTAGAACGGGCTACTGGTTGCCTGGCCAAGGGATCCCTGTACCAGCTGATTTTTATATCTGCATCATCCACACACAAATACTGTAAATAATATTGTGCTGCATTTTTATTATGCTTTATAGTTTACAAAGCACATCTCAGTGTTGCTTTATTATTCCTCCTATGCTCACAATACCATTTCACTGCAGTCTATTTTCTCACTTTTTCCCCATCTTTCATTTCTCTTTCCTTTTCCTCTTCCCCGACCTTTCACCTTTCCAGCATCCCAGCCTGCTTTCCCCACCATTCCTCCGGTTTTTCTTCCCTTTGCACTGTCAGGAAATGCTTCTTCTATCTCTCCCAAATTGATCGCTAGTTGAGTTTCATCAGATGTCACTTTTAAAGGCAACTGAAAGTAATGAAAAAATTCTCTAAGGAGCAAGGGAGCTGTAACATAGAGTTACTGTTGTAAACAGCGGTCACCATTTAAATCAAGTAAGGATTATATTACTGGGCTTTTAAGAGGAGGAAGGAAGGAATTTGGTCTCTGAAGAGAACCCAGGGGAAAGAGTTCTACACACTTGGCCTTATGGCCATGGCTGGGTCTGGATGTGGTGGTTGATGGTGGTTTAGTCACTATGTCATGTCCAATTCTTGCAAGCCCATGGACTGCTGCCTGCCAGGCTCCTCTGTCCATGGGATTTTCCAAGCAAGAATACTGAAGTGGATTACCATTTCCTTCACCAGGATCTTCCCCACCCAGGGATCAAGCCCTGGCCTCTTGCACTGCAAGTGGATTCTTTACACGCTGGGCTACCAAGGGGTCTGGATGACATCTTCACAAAGTTTTCTTTGCAGGTGGATAGCAGTCTTATGAGCGAAGTGTTCAAAGAAATACAGAAACCCGAGTACAAGAGGCAGCAAGCGACAGGTGTTGCACTGAGCGTGGGATGTCCTGGTTTCTCTGAACGACAGCAAGAAGCTGAGGTTTCTTGAGAGGGCAGGTGTGAGGAAGTGTGGCAGGGACTCCTTAACTGTCACTTAGCTGGTGAGGACAGACTGAATTTTTCTCTGCCTTCCAGAGAAGTCATGTGGTTGTAAAGTCACACGTCAACATGAAGAACAAGTATATTTGTTCAAAGAGAGGGAGTGTTTAGCACCACCCCCCACCCCAGGACCTCAGTACCAAAACTGAGATGAGGGTTTAGACTGAGGATGCTTCTACTGTCTTTCAACTGGGAGGCGGCGAAGACAGGCTGTCAGGGCAAACTGCCGCTCGGCCAGCGTGAGTCTGCAATTGTTATAAGTGCTTTATCGCAGCTTGAGCACAAACATGTTTCTTCAGTGAAATGCATCTTGGATTATATTCCAGAGGGTATGCGTTTCTGAGGACTGCTGTAGCAAAGTGCCACAAACCAGGTGACCTGAACCAACAGATACTTATTCTCTCAGCTCTGGAGCCCGCAGGTTGGAAACCAAAGTGTCAGCAGGGCCGGGCTCCCGCCGAGAATCTAGGCAGAAGCCTTCCTTGCCTCTTCCCAGCTTCCGGGGCACGCTCCAGCCAGCCCCAGCATCCCTCGGCTGGCAGCTGCCTCCCTCCAGGCACTGCCTCTGTCTTTATAGGGCATTCTCTGTGTGTGTCTTCTCCTTTTCGTATAAGGACACCAGTCTTATTGGATGAGAGCTCACCTTAACACCTTAACTTGATTGCACCTGCAGAGAGCCTGTTCCTAGATAAGGTCATGTTTACAGGCACTGGGGGTTAGGACTCCCACATACCTGCTGTGGGATACTTACTAATATAATTTACCTAGAGTAACAGAGCAGCATAGAATAATGTGTGTGTGCGCACACTCGGTCATGTCCGGCTCTTTGCAACCCCATGACTGGAGCCCACCAGGCTCCTCTGTCCATGGCATCTCCCAAGGCAAGAATACTGGAGTGGGCTGCCATTTTCTTCTCCAAATATAGAGTAACAGATATACATAAGTTGTTGGGTACAAAAGAGTTGGCAGCAGCGCTGTAATAAGAAGAGCAAAATGAAAAAGAGTAAAATAGATTTTCAGTTTTGATCCTGAGTGCGCCAAATATTTCTGAAGTGAAAGCTAGGTTCACAAGACAAGTTTGTTGTGGGCTGGGTAAGGGGTGGATACCCATGGGTAACCCATGGGATGGGTAAGGTTAAGTAAAATGCATAATTGGGTAAGAGGTGTTTAAGAATAACTACTCTTTTTGGCCTGAAAGAGAGAAAAAAATAAAAAACCTACCAGATTTTTAGTCTTGATTTGGACTTGCTAAACCATTTCTGAAGGACAAGCAAATTCAATTGAAGGCTTCCCTGAGCATCACCAGACATAGGGGTGGCCCTGAAGAACAGAAGTGCTTCATCCTCACCTAGTTTGTTACTGATTTATCTCTTGAGTGTACTAAGGTCTCCCTCAGAAATGTTTGCACACCCAGAACCAGAGCTAGAGGGACTTTCCTGGTGGTCCAGTGGCTTACACTCCACGCTCCCAGTGCAGTGGGCCCAGGTTCAATCCTTGGTTGGGGAACTACGTCCCACATCACAGCTAAGAGTTCTCATGCCGCAACTAAAGGTCCTGCATGCCACAACGAAAATTAAAGATGCTCTGTGCCAGCTAGTCAAATAAATAAAATAAATAAAAATAAATGTTTTTTTTAAAAGAAACTAGAAACTTAGTTTACTCTCCCATTTTGGTGTTATTAATATGTGACGTTCAATTCTCTTTTATACCAGAATGACTGCCATTATTCCTTGATACACATTGCAGAGATATTCCTGCATGACTTTTTTTGGAAGCCCTGCACAAGTCACCTAAACTTATGCAGAATTTAACTTAAAGTATTCACTTAGCTTTTGCTAATATTTAACTAACTGACATCTCCTCTGGGGTCCTTTGAGGCAAGACGTAGGGAAGTCGCAGAGTGGACTGTCTTGGCTCCAAGGAGGGAGAAACAAAGAAAGTTCTTAGAATATAATGACAATATGTCCTGAGAAAGTTACACTGTAGCAAAATACCATTAAGTGTTGAATTGTCTCCCCACCTGTAAAAATTCTTGTGTTTAATTCCTAACCCCAGGACCTCACAAGGTGACTTCAGTTAAGGGGAGGGTCTTCACAGAGGTGGTCAAGTTACAGATTGTTGAGCCTGGGCCCTCGGCAATAAGCCCACCGAGTCCTAACCACTGAATCTCCAGGAAGTTCCCTTGAAAACAGAGTTTTTGAGTTTTGAGTGTATATATATATATATATATATATATATATATATACGTGTGTGTGTGTATAAAATTTGTTTTCCTCTCATTGATCTTCCAGTTTCCTGAAACAAGCATGCATGTTTTATCATATCTTTATTTCCTTCACCAGAATTCTCTTGGATTGGCAATTTTCAGATTGCTTATGAACTCTTGGTAACATGGCCTCTAGCTAATCAATTTGTAGGCTGCCTGTACTTACCCACGACAGTGAAAGGCTGGTGTATCCACAGTGACTTATGGCTTAGTCCCAAGCAATGAAACAGAGACATAGAAAAGGGAATTTGGGAGGCATGAAGCTTTCAGAGGTGAAGCTGGCGACTTTCAGAAAGAGAAAATCAGTCTGAACATGGAGAAGGGCTGATTTGGATGAATAACGAGCCAGTAGGTAGATAGGTATGTGGAGAATTTGCAAACGGTAGGAAGAGGATACTTTCTCAACTGAAGAAACACAGCTTATGGTAGAATTTGCAGATTCAAAGAAGATGACGTAAAGGAGTTTGAATCCTAAGAGAATCTTATTTTTTGGGAAAACAAGGATCATAACACAGTGCATTTGGTTCTTCTCCCAAGGGAGCACCCCTTCCTTCTCTCCTCCTGACCCTGTGGGGGGGAAAAATGGGCTGGTGGCTTATTCTCAGCCAGGCCCTGTAGCCCTTTTTCTGTTCCCTTAATTGTTTATTTGTTTGTTTGTTTTCATCGTTTTATCTTTGACGTCTCCGTGTGACTCATAAACGTCTGTGCCCCCAAGGATTACTTTATTTGCCATCTGTTCTACTTTCTACACCGTTTCTCCTGGGGAGCAGCTTTTCCCACGTGGATTCCATGTTCATAGATGTGTTGGGGACAGCCCTCAGGTCAGCGACCCCTTGCCCATTCTTCTATCCTCGTTTTTCTCCTGGTACCTATAGAACATCTCCGCTCTGTCATTACTAATCCTACAGTGAAATCTCTCCCCGACCAAGCTCTCCCTAGTGGACTCTGCTCTCATCTTTGGCAACACCGGTTCCGGTCGTGAAACATGAACCTTTGATTTCAGTCTTTTTCCCTTTCCATATTTTTGTCACTCTGACCTGCTCATCTTTGTCGAGCCATATTTTGGGCTCCACCTCTTTGCCCTTGGGCTTGTGCATGGACTGGTTCAGGGTCACCTTGCCCTCTTCCGCCTCTGATTCATGCTGTACAGGCTGAGCCCATCTTATTGATTTCCATTCTCTTTCCAAATGGTTTATCTTCATTTGAGATTCAACTCAGCAAATGGGAAGTAGATGCTTGATCGTCAGTGACCAGCAGGTCCTGACACTGTGACTTTGGTAAATTCAGCACTTCCTTGTCTCAGAGTTTCAGTATGGAGGGTCGAACACTGAATATTTCAACTTAGATCTCCTCTCACTGTTTGTCATTCAACTTGTTTGAAAACACATTTGATTATCACGTGCCCTAAGAGAAACAACACTTTCAGACCACTTCCCGTCTTCAGTGTCACCATCCATGGAAGCCCACTCCTTTCGGCCCCCAGACGTTAATATTTGATTGCGCCCTCGCCGTTGCCCTTTCGGCTCGTCCATCAGTGTGTCTTGCCTCTCTTCTCTGCACAGTCTTAGTTTCTGCTGTTTTCTTTCTGTTCTTTCAGGCAATTCTTTAGTCCAGGTCCTCACTGCTGGGAAAGCCCAGGTCAGCTCACCCAAGACCAGTGTTCTGTCCACTATGCCACTATGCATCAGAGAAGTGAAGTTTACCTCTTTCAGGAGGTAAATTTATGTGAATAGTTTTGAATGGTTGTATTTCTCCAGTGTCATCCTAACCAGAGGATAGAGAAATGCCAGTGACTTGGGAGCACTGTTGTGGGGTGCATTGATTTCCCAGGTGGTGTGCAGTCAGCCTACCCCCTACTTTAGATCAGTCTCCTCTCACTCATCAGGTTTCATTTTTTCTTGGCTGTTATGGTACCTGTCCCCTTAGTTGGTGCTTTGACTCCAAGACTCTAAAGCATGAAGAAGAAGAAAGGGTTAACAGCACGGATTTGTGAGTCAGGCAGACCTCAGTTCAGATCCCAGCCCTGCTGGTAGTGGTAGAGTGAGCTTGGACAAGCTAAATCATCTCTTGGACTACCGTGGTGGCTCAAACGGCAAAGAATCTGCCTGCAATGGAGGAGGCCTGGGTTCAATCCCTGGGTCGGAAAGATCCCCTGGAGAAGGGAATGGTAACCCACTCCAGTATTCTTGCCTGAAGAATCCCCATGGACAGGGGAGCCTGGTGGGCTACATACCATGGGGTCACAAAGAGTCAGACATGATTGAGCAACTAACACACTTTCACAGTCAACTTACCTGTCTTTAAAATGGGAAATGCAGGAGAAGGAAATGGCAACCCACTCCAGTATTCTTGCCTGGAAAAGTCCATGGACAGAGGAGCCTGGCAGGCTGCAGTCCATGGGGTCACATGACTGAGCATGCTTGCATGAGGGTGGAGGGAGATGGGTTGGTAGCAATAAACTGGTAGAACTAAAAGACATAAGAAGAAATGAAATGAGAAATGCACCTGACCTTACAGTTGTGAGGTGTGCACACCTAGAGTCTGACACAGAGCAAACCCAGTCACAACAGTTGCTCTCCAACCTGTTAATTGCATGTTAGATGATAGTAAAGTGAGTATCTAGTGGTAGGGCTTCACGCCAGCTTTTTCAGTATTTAAAAATTACTTCTAGAAGGTTGAAGTTATCAGAAGATGACAATTCTGGATAAGTAGACTGTTGGGGCACCAGTGTAAACTAGTAGTTACGTTGGGAATGAGCATTTGTTAATGTATGACTACTAGTAAAAACTCCTAAGTTTGCTGTTTCCAAGCAAAGCCTCATCTTCCTGAGGGTAGGGGCCATAGTGCTGGCTGCAAGCTCCCAATGCCCAGTCAGCAGGAGCTGGAACATTGCCCTTCAAAAGACACATCTCTCTCACTGCAGCTCAACTCTTATTTTACCTCCCCTGTAAACCCTTGCCTAACTGTTTAGCCCATGGTGATTCCCACCTCTGAACTCCTGTTGCATTTATTTTGGCAAGTTGCTTATGTTGATCAGAATTGGCAGATGTCCTTTTTACTTTGCATTGACCTTGGCAACCCCATGAGATTTTAAGCTCCTTTAGCACAGAGCCAATGTCTTAGATATCTTATGCTTCCTTTTGTACCCAATTCCAGCCTTTTTATAGAGAGAACCCTTAATGGAATCAGTAGTATTGTGATTGTCCTTATTGATAAAGAATTCTGTAGAGCTTGTGTTTGATTCTAAACTGAGTTCTGGTGGGATAGACTATACATTTAACGTTATACAGCTAGCAGATAATTAGACTTTGATGGAAAACCATATACAAATTTCACGGACATTTAGTATACACTGTTTTGAAAATATGTCATTTAGAAATAGGCTAACCTGAAATTATTTTTGTACTTGTGAAATAGAAACTTGACAAGTAGGATTACTGTCATTAAAATTTTATAAATAATGTTATATATGTCAATGAAGAAGTTTTTTCTGTTAGCTTTCAACCCCCAGAGGCATCAAATTATGGTAATCAAGGATTATACTGATGAACTCTTTTCTAAGTGTTTTTAAATGTCCATTCAGATGCATTTTTCTAACATTCATATATTTTTAATATTTTTGAAATATTCTGTGATTTTATTATGTCTTATGTGCATAATGTGATTCGTAAGAGAGATGTAGCAGTCAGCTAGGTATGGGAATTAATCCATCCTTTGAGTTCTGGATTCCAAAAAAAACGAAGAGGTCTGTAGCTTCTATCGAATGCTGTTTGGTAGAAGTGTGTGTCCGAAGGCCTGTCAAGGTGGTGAAGCCGGCGCCTTTTAAACTGCGGTGTTCTCTTTTTCCCTAGGTTGCTGTTGTTCTGTTGTTGTTACATCATGTGGTTTGCAGGATCTTGGTTTCCCTGACCGGGGATCAAACCTTTGCCCCCTGTAATGGAAGTGTGGACCCTTAACCACTGGACCACCAGGAAATTCCCAAACTAAGATGTTTGTGATTCCATTCTCTTTAATAATGTAACTGGATTCTGGGTGGTGATCTGCAACACCAAAATTAAACTCTACATCCTGATAAAAATGGTGCCACTATTTGGCTTGTAATTCCTTCCCTTGAGCTTTGAGCTTCAATCCCAGTGCAATTGAATTCAGTTTAATTTTTTTTTTTAATCATAATTGAACCCTCACTCGTCCCTGTAGTTTCACCAGAGTCTGATCTTCCAGTAGATAATTCTGGGGTGGTGAAATGAAAAGGAAATGTACTCATGTGAAGCAACTCTTCAGCTCATCTAATTGTGAAATATAAAATTATGAAGAAACTAAGCAAATAAATGGGAAAAAATGAGCTAAATAAACCAATCCTTTAACAAATGACCTTTTAAAAATGCTTGTGACTTAAGAGCTCAGAAAGATCATGAAAATTTTTTAAACTATCCTTTTTTTTTAAGGTGGAAAAAAATTATTCTTAACCCTAGAAAAATAAACTTCTCATTGAACTATTAAGACAAAGAAGGCACATAGAATTACCCAGATTTGAACCTCTGGGGCCAAGGTCTGTTTTTTCCACTTTATTATAGGTGCTTTACTAAATCCATCACTTGACTTCCTAGTTTTCAAACTAGGACCTTTGTAAGAATGAAAGTAAGACGGGTGCCCTCATTAATCGAATTGTTGTAACAGGGGTAGTTCCAGATTTTCCCAAAGTCAGACGTATGTTTACTCTGTTCATGAAAAATCTGGCCTGGAGCCTGGTACATGCTAGGTGCTCAAGACTTTAACTTCTGGAGAATCATGAGACTCCTGAGTAATAGGGTTTGAAATCAAGTGTGATCACATCTATGGACATCAATGGCTTCTAACTTCCCTGGTGGCTTAGGCGGTAAAGATCCACTTGCAATGTGGGAGACGTGGGTTCAGTCCCTTGCACGGTGTAAAGAACCTGCCAAAGCAGGATACACAAGAAACGGATTCAATCCCTGGGTCAGGAAGATCCCCTAGAGTAGGACATGGCAACACACTCCAGTATCCTTGCCTGGAAAATTCCATGGACAGAGGAACCTGGCTGTCTCTAGTCCATGGGGTTGCAAAGAGTCGGACATGACTGAGCGACTGAGCACACACATTTAAAAATAGTATTTCGAAGTGCAGACTTATATGCATGCTTTTTTAAAAAATATTTATTTATTTATTTATTTATTTATTTGACTGTGCTGTGTCTTAGTTATAGCATGTGAAATCTAGTTCCCCAACCAGGGATCAAACCTGGGCTCCCTGCATTGGAAACAGAGTCTTAACCACTGAACCACAAGGGAAATTCCACATGATTTTTTTTTAAATGCAAAATGAGGATGTGAATAAAGTGACCAAAAGAGAGCCCAGTGCTTTTCTCTGCCTTTAGTATACAGGCTGTCAAACATGCACCCTAAGTATCAGGAGCCTGGATTTGTTTGGGGTGTGTGAGAGGTCTTTTGTCTTTGTTGGTAAGAAGAAATACCTTCTTACAAGTCATGGGCTTTAATTCTGCTGACTGTAGGATGTATCTTAATGCCTATTTTATAGGGGCTATATTTCATTTGCCCCATGCAAGGAAGAATATATTACATACAGTTGTATTAGTTGACTTAAAGTTTAATAAATTTAAGTGCCTCTCACTGGTCACTTTTATAACATCCACATAAACTTGTATCAGTAACATTAAAAAGCACACAAGGCCCTGATGAATATCTAATAATCAGTGTTGATGATTTTGACCTCGTTATGAGACAGATGATAACAGGGCTAGGCCTTCTAGAAGCTGGAGTTCTAAATTACGGTGCCTGGCTGTGCATTCATTTGAGTGACAGTGTGACCATCATGTCAGGAGTTACCTTGGGGGAGGCTACGCAGACTTTTGTGAATTGGTCTAGCTCTCGTGGCCCCTCTAAGGAGCAGGTGTTGAGTTTTGCAGATTTATCCTACAGTTATTTCCCAGGTTCCTCCTCATGAGCTCAGAAGCCCCCCTCACACCCTAGTCTCCCATGGAAGGAGGAGAAAAAATTCTCTTTCTCTTCCAAGAGGCAAATAGGAAGGGCAGAGATGACTTAAAAAGCAATTGAGATTGTGCTATAAGATCAAACCGAAAATGTCCATTAACCCCCCCTGCCTTTTCTAAAAAGAAAATCGACCAATAAGGAGGGTGGCAGGCCTTGCAGAGTACAGAATTCAACACAGAGAGAAATGAAATGAAACAGGACTTGCCTGGTGGCGCAGTGGATAAGAATCCTCCTGCCAACCAGTGGGACATGGGTTTGGTCCCTGGTCCGGGAAGATCCCACAACTTTGTTGCTTTCCTCAGAGCAGCTAAGCCCATTCACTACAACTGCTGAAACCCACGGGCCCTAGAGCCTGTGCTCCTCAACAAGAGAAGCCTCCGAGCATGAGTAGAGTGTAGACCCTGCTTACTGCAACTAGAGAAAGCCCATGCAAAGCAACAAAGACCCAGTGCAGCCAAAAAGAAAAAAAGAGATGAGGAAATAGCTCGAAAACTAAGATCATGGCATCTGGTCCCATCACTTCATGGGAAATAGATGGGGAAACAGTGGAAGCAGTGTCAGACTTTATTTTGGGGGGCTCCAAAATCACTGCAAATGGTGATTGCAGCCATGAAATTAAAAGATGCTTACTCCTTGGAAGCAAAGTTATGACCAACCTAGACAGCATATTAAAAAGCAGAGACATTATTTTGCCAACAAAGGTTCATCTAGTCAAGGCTATGGTTTTTCCAGTAGTCATGTATGGATGTGAGAGCTGGACTGTGAAGAAAGCTGAGCACCGAAGAATTGATGCTTTTGAACTGTGGTGTTGGAGAAGACTCTTGAGAGTCCCTTGGACTGCAAGGAGATCCAACCAGTCCATCCTAAAGGAGATCAGTCCTGGGTGTTCATTGGAAGGACTGATGCTGAAGCTGAAACTCCAATAGTTTGGCCACCTCATGTGAAGAGTTGACTCATCAGAAAAGACCCTGATGCTGGGAGGGATTGGGGGCAGGAGGAGAAGGGAACTACAGAGGATGAGATGGCTGGATGGCATCACCGACTCGATGGGCATGAGTTTGAGCAAACTCCAGGAGTTGGTGATGGACAGAGAAGCCTGGCGTGCTGCAATTCATGGGGTCACAAAGAGACGGACACAAGTGCGTGACTGAACTGAACTGAACTGAACTGACTGAGAGTGGGAAACATAAACACTGTCGCCTTTTTCGTCCCCATTCTTGGGGGATCTGAATAAATCAAATGCAAAAGGTGTGGATTGGGCTCCCTGGGGACTCCATTAATCAGGAGGTTTTGTTCAAGAAAAATATTCTCAAAAAGAAGTGTTTGCATAAGTTTGGTTATTCCTGTAAGATTAAGACTAAGCTATGCAGCTACCAGCAGTCTTTTATAAACCCTTATAGGTTGGAGATTTAAAAATAAATTATTGTTGTTGTTATTATTGGAGACTTTCTTTTGCTATATTTTCTTTGAGCAGTTTGCTTTGCAGAGCAAAATGACCTCTGCTAAAGAATAAGGGTAATAAGACTGTATTGGCAAACCTCCAGCTCCAAGATAAGTAAGCTTGGGGATGTAATGTACAATCTGATGACTGTAGTTAACAAGCTGTATGTATTGTATCCTTGAAAGTTGCTAAGAGAGTAAATCTTAAATGTTCTCACCACACACACACAAAAGGTAAGATGTGAGGTGATGGAAGTGGTAACTAACCTTATGATTATCATTTTGCAATATCAGCGCATACCAAATCATCACGTTGTACACATCAGACTTCCACAATTTCATGTCAGTTACATCTCGTAAAGCTAGGGGGTTGGGAAATAAGACTGTATCAGGACTTGTGACTAGTTCTTAGAACAGTGGCTGCTGATCTTATGAAGGGGCAGCAGTGGCCATACCAGGCCAGGCTGGTGTGGCAAAGGGCATCTCTAGCCATGCAGATCTCTTCTCTGATCCTGGGACTCTGTCACCAGAGACAGCAAATGACAATTTCCACAATTTTATGCCCCTTGGCTGTCATCCCAGTAGCAAACAAGTCGTAAGCCATTCTCTTCCCCTTTGTAAAATTCCACTTCTACATCCTGGCCTTTCCACCAAGATTTTTTGAAACAGTGAAAACAGAGAATAGAATTGCATCTCCTTTATGTAACTTCAGCATGTTTCTTCTGCCACCTCTGACCTCTTCACTGCACAGCCTGCCCCCTTCCCCCAGCAATTCCTTGGCCTTAGTTCTCCTGCCTTGAAATACCAAGGATGAAGAAGTTAGGGGCAAGCTTCATATCAGAGAATAAAGGAAATGCTTACTGCTTTGCCTTTTCAGGGATAAAGTAACCAAAAGCCAAGGGATTGATCATTTATATATTGTATAAAATATCTGGAACAGTTGTTCATCACTCAGTCATGTCTGACTCTTTGTGACCCCATGGACTGCAGCATGCCAGGTTTCCCTGTCCTTCACCATCTCCCAGAGCTTGCTCAAACTCATGTCCATTGAGTCAGTGATGCCATCCAACATCTCAGCCTCTGTCATCCCCTCCTCCTCTTGCCTTCAATCTTTCCCAGCATCAGGATCTTTTCCAATGAGTTGTCTCTTTGCATCAGATGGCCAAAGTATTGGAGCTTCGGCTTCAACATGAATCCTTCCAATGAATATTCAGGGTTGATTTCCTTTAGGATTGACTGGTTTGATCTAGAATAGTATGGTTATTTAATACTGATGTATATAGAATAGACATTTTCTGTGCTGTTGTAGAACTGAGGGGGAATTGACTTGAACAAAAAGTACAGCAGGAAGAAACAGGCTAAGTTTTTTATTCTGAATGAGCAAGCCAGAATAGTCTTGTTAGGCAGAAGGCTGTCTACAGAAGTGTAGTCATGTCACACAAGTAAATATTGGAGTTCAGGAACCAAAGACGACAGGAAGCCTCTGTCAGATCTATGTGGTCAGGGTCAAGGTAGGGTTCAGATCAGGTGTTGGGTGTTGGGCTGAGGTTGACCCTGGGAAGTCAGAGCACATCGAAGATGAAGTATAGATAGAACACAGTTGCTGACACCAGAACAGGAGCTACCTAGGCTCTGCCCTGGTTTGGGTGGAAAAGTATAAGCAGGTTTTTCTTTATTCTCCGGAGAGAGGCCAGGTTCCATAGGTACTTGTGACTGGTGATTACTCTATTGCTAGAGAACTAAGCTCTCCTGGAGGCCTGGTCAGATAGAGTGCTTCATTCCATCAACTGAATGCCTTCTATATATAACAATCGTGGCTTAATGCTGGGGGAAAAAAAGAAGTATGGGGTGGGAACTGTACCACGTGCCCTCTGAATGTAGCCTGGTTATGGAAACATGACTTAAACATGGAAAAAGTTACATAGCACAAAAGCTAAGTCATTCAACTCAAGACAAGATATTCTGCAAGGTAGAAATGAATTTGTGAGCAAATGGGCAGTGCACGTGGTAAGTGGCTTAGAAACGGAGAATTGGGAATATCACTGTGGTTTGGTGGTGTCCGGGGAGAAGAGGCATCTGAATTGTTTGATCTTTGGATAACTTGAGAGAAGTGGTGAAGGCATGTCAGATGGGGGTAGGAGGCGCTGCATAAGAGCATGGTGGTAGGAAACAAAAGAGACAGTCTAGAAACAGTGAGTAGAACAGCTTAATTAAAACTGAGGGTTCAGGAAGGTTAATAGTTGGAGGTAAAGCCAGCAAAGCAGTTCAAATCAGAATGTGAAGGTGTTAAGAGTCCTCAAATTTATCTTCTAGGCACTAAGGAATCATTGAAAGTTTTCGGACAGAGGAGTGACATGCTTAGAAATGTTCTGGGAAGATAATCTGGTGGCTGAATATGGGCAGCTTGGGGGAAGAACGAGCGCTCAGGTAGGCCAGATGTCTGGGCTTGCTTTGCTCTGCTGGAGAGTGATAAATGTTTTCACTGTGGAAGTGGCAGCAAGAGCAGAAACAAAGAGATGGTTACAAGGGACATTTTGGAGGATGGAGAATAAGAGTCCATGCCTTCTTGTCCATGGAGGCGAAGAAGAATCATCAAAGGCAAATCCACAGTTTTGGAACCAAGTGACTAGAAGAATATTTTATGAACAGCCATGGGGACATGATCACGGAGGTGAAATGGCTAGATTTTTAGGAAAAGATAGGGAGTTCATCTTTGAAAGAGCATCTATGATACTGTAGCAGGAGGCAGAAATAACCTTCCTGTGAGAGCAGTTGGCCTGTGATGAACGTGTGGGGGTCGCCTGCATAGAGATGAGAGCTTAACTCCAGAGAGAGCAAAGTCCAGGCATTGGCGATGCCCGCATTTTAAAGGAGGAACAGGAAGCAGCCAGCACAGTTTGCAATCAGATGCGGGATGGGGAGTTTACAGATTCTCAGGGCACACAGATAAGAGCATCAAGAAGGAAGTTGTGGTCAGCAGTATCAGATTGGTCAGTTGCCGAGAGGGCAAAGAGAATAGAAGCTGAAAAAAGGCCATTTATTGGGCAATTAGGAAGTTGTTTACCTCTAAGAGGGCACTCCTGTCCAGGGTGTATGTGTGCATGGGTGGAGAGGGATTAAGGAGTGAGCCTTGAAGACAAGGGAGCATCAACCACTGATTACAGGTGAGAAGAAGGGAAGGATCAAAAGGGACGGATTCAGCTGGTACTCCCCTTCCAAGCTGAGAGTGTCCATGTGCACAATGTGAAGGCAGAAGAAAAAGACTGTCGTTGATTCTTTTGGCAAAACTGTATTAAGTACCTGCTAAGAACTTGGATCCAGTTAACACCGAGAAATTGAAAAGCGAAAGAGAACAGACCATGGAGGGAATTCAAAAGGAAATGGGAGAGGCTGAATCCTGAGAATCTTTTAGTGTCAGAACAGGGAGACCCTTCTCCTGAGACCGGAGAGATGGAAGAGAGGATGGAGGGCAGGGATAAATTCAGGGGTGTTTTGAAATGAAGAGAATAGACGTGGAAAGCAAGGCTGCTGGCCTCAGGCTTCTGGACGATGTGGAACGTGGGTTGTTGCTGAGGGAAAAGGTAGATGAGATCAAAGGGAAAATGTTAAATAACCACCCACAGGCAATGCTAGGGGGTCAGAAAGACACACACACTGGGATCACTTAACACCGATGATGCTCAAGAGAAGCCACACTTTCTGTGTGCTTTTATAGGAAATGTTTCTTAACTACACTTTAGAAGATGGGCAGTGTTTATTTCTGCTTTTACCTGTTAAGACTTACCCTTCCTCATCACCTCGTTACTTTTCCTTAATTCATTGTCTATGAATTTTTGTCTGTGTCCAGGGTCTCCATAGTTATAAATTGCACAGCTCTTCCATAGTTATGGTCTTCTAGATTACTGAGGTTCCTTAAATTGTGGGTGAGGTTTTGATATGAAATAATAATACTTTCTAGCTAAATTGATCAATACATGACTTTAGCAGGAAAAGTGAGTAAATAAAGCCCATGAATTAAGCTACCCATTCCCCCTAGCCTCCCCTTCCTCCCCCCGCAAAAAAAAGTTGCTAAAATGATTCAGACTATCTCAGTGAAAACGTCAGACCAACTGCTGGTCGATTCAGCCCTACAGAATGATTTAAGGTGACTAAGACACCAGGGGGTAATTATGGTTCATCCGGAAGCTAGCAGATCACGAGTGGCTCTGTGATTGGACCTGTGTGGGAAGCTTTTTCCTCAAATGAGCAAGCCTGACACTTGCAGGGCCTGTGTATGGCCAGGGAGCACCCAAACCGTGTGAGACAGCTAAGTATGCGAGAGGTAACCGGGCCACCTGAGGCAGCCTTCAGTTTTAACTGGGTTGGCACCCGGTGAGAACTGAGGAAGAGTTTGTTTCTATCACAGACAATATTTATTAGGAAAAAACCCAACATGATGAACTAAATTCTGGTATTCTAATTCCATCTCTGAGATTTGGCCGTATTCCCACCCTACAAGTCTTCTGGAACTCCTCGGGCCCATAGGCTTAGTGACCAGACTGTGCTTCTGGGTGGAGTAGATCCGATTTTCCAACCTTTTTTTTTTTTTTAATTTATTTCTGTTTTGGCTGTGCTGGGTCTTCATTGCTGCATGCGGGCTTTCTGAAGTTGCGACGAGTGGGGGCTCCTCTCTAGTTGCGGTGCTCGGGCTTCTCGTTGCAGTGGCATCTCTGGTTGTGGAGCACAGGCTCTAGGGCATGCAAGCTTCAGTAGTTGTGATGCATGGGGTTAGTCGCTCCGCAGCATGTGAGATCTTCCCCAACCAGGGATCGAACCGGCGTCCCCCTGCGTCGCAAGGCACATTCTTCACCCCCGGACCACCAGGGAAGCCACTTCACCCTTGCTTTGAAGTGGAAAGACAGTATTCTCTAGGACCATGCTACCGGTCAGAACCCAAGGGGCAGTGTCAACGTTTATTCATGCAACGGCAACTCATATATCTCTTTCTCCCCCCGCAGGTATGGCCTCACATGTGCAAGTTTTCTCCCCTCACACCCTTCAATCAAGTGCCTTCTGTAGCGTGAAGAAACTGAAAGTAGAGCCGAGTTCCAACTGGGACATGACCGGGTACGGCTCCCACAGCAAAGTGTACGGCCCGAGCAAGAACGCGCCACCGTCCCAGCCAGCCGCCGCGACCGTCAGCGCCTCCCTGCCCATCCCCAACCCCAGCCTCCCGTACGAGCAGACCATCATCTTCCCAGGAAGCACCGGGCACATTGTCGTGACCTCAGCCAGCAGCACTTCCGTCTCCGGGCCCGTCCTCGGCGGACCGCACAACCTCATGCGTCGCAGCACTGTGAGCCTTCTTGACACCTACCAAAAATGTGGACTCAAGCGGAAGAGTGAGGAGATCGAGAACACGAGCAGCGTGCAGATCATCGAAGAGCATCCACCCATGATTCAGAACAATGCGAGCGGGGCCACCGTAGCCACTGCCACCACCTCGACTGCCACCTCCAAAAACAGCGGCTCCAACAGCGAGGGGGATTACCAGCTGGTCCAGCATGAGGTGCTGTGCTCCATGACCAACACGTACGAGGTCTTAGAGTTCCTGGGCCGAGGGACGTTTGGGCAAGTGGTCAAGTGCTGGAAACGGGGCACCAACGAGATCGTGGCCATCAAGATCCTGAAGAACCACCCGTCGTACGCCCGCCAAGGCCAGATCGAGGTGAGCATCCTGGCGCGCCTGAGCACAGAGAGCGCCGACGACTACAACTTCGTCCGCGCCTACGAGTGCTTCCAGCACAAGAACCACACGTGCTTGGTGTTCGAGATGCTGGAGCAGAACCTCTATGACTTTCTGAAGCAGAACAAGTTCAGCCCCTTGCCCCTCAAGTACATTCGCCCGGTCCTCCAGCAGGTTGCCACCGCCCTGATGAAACTGAAAAGTCTAGGTCTTATCCATGCCGACCTCAAACCGGAGAACATCATGTTGGTGGATCCATCCAGACAGCCGTACAGGGTGAAGGTCATCGACTTCGGTTCCGCCAGTCACGTGTCCAAGGCTGTGTGCTCCACCTACCTACAGTCTAGATATTACAGGTAAGGCCATGTGCCCTGAGATAAGAGATGCTGAATGCCCAGCGGCACTCACAAGGCGTTTGCCGTGTTGGTCACTGCCGGGGAGATAAAATTGCTGCTCTCAGTGGTCACGATTTAGTCGGGAAATTAGGACGTGCACTTGGAAATGATGATTAGAAGTCACGTGAAAACAGAGCCAAGTAAGATTCTTGGCATAGATGTTCAGAGTTGGGAGGGATTCCTGGCAGGGTGGGGGCTGGGGCTAAGAGCAGAGGCATGGCAGGGGAGTCAGGTCGTCATGGACAGATAGAATCCAAATGCGGATGAAGGAGAGAGAGGGACACACATTATGAAGTCACTCCAGCAAAATGCAGAAAAAGACTCACAGTGGACCAGGAGGACCACCCACCTGGCCAGAACAGAGGATCCATGGAGGGGTGGAAGACCTGATCACAACGATAGGTTGGGACCAGGATGCTGGGGTCTGAGCTGCCAGACTACGGGGTTGCAGTTGCGTCTGTAAACATGAAGCAAGCACTGAAGCATTTGCGTAGCAGAGGGTAATGGGTGAAAGTGATGCTCTGAGAAGGTGGCTCTATGTCTCTGTATAAGGAGGAGGCCGGGGGAGGGTCTGTAGCCTGGGGACCAGTGGTGATGGGAGAATTACAGGTTTGGGGTCAGGAGGAGGATTGTAGCATCCTTGGTGGGAAAATGTGAAACTTCCATTCCTTCACTCAACAAGGATTTATTTCACGTCTTTCATGAGCCAGGCACAGTGCTGGGGACAGGAACACAGCCAGCACAGCAGGCGCAAGGCCCTCACCATCCTGGAGTCTGTAGTATCTATACAGCTTCCCACCCTTGGCTCTGTGTCAAAGTCACCAGCGGGTGGACGGAGATTTAAAAAAAAAAAAAAACACACCTGATTTAGGTCCCAGTCCCCACAAGCTGAACGGACGTCTCTGGGGGAGGTGTCCTGCACGGGTGATTGCGGGTGACTGCCACGGCTCTTCTGGGGCTCCCAGCACACAGCCAAGGTTGAGAGGCACCGCTCAGGAGGGACCCAGATGAGAGCACTGGCTCGGGTCAGGGCAGCCTCATTGCTCTACTCACTAAAGTGTGTGGCTAGGCTGTTTGCCTTGTTCTCTTCCTCCTTCGTTCCTGACCCAGAAACTGGGTGGGTCCAGGCACCAGCTGTGTGAGGCTGTTGGATGATGGAGCTGGGACATGGCTTGGGTGCTCGGCTCTGAGTCCGGCACGTGGTGGACGCCCAGGGCTTGGATAGGAACGGGAGCAAGTGAATCTGTTCTGGGAGATGGCAGTGGGCTGCGCTCGAGGGAATGTTTGAATGGTCCGAGACTCTTGAAGGTTGGCAAGAAATGAAACTAAAACCCCCACGAGAAGCTGGGGGCCGACAACACATTTAGGAGGTTGACATGTGGGAGGTAAAACCTGAATCCCTCGACTTCATCCTGCCTAGGCCCCGTGGGCCCGGCCCTCGAGGGTGCACACACTTTCCGCTCACCCGTCCGTCCCGGCCACGGAGGAGGGGAGTGTGTCTGAGCCACGTGGGCACAGCCAGCCCATCAGCCCATTCTGAGGCCGTCCTGGCGCCTCCCGGCCTTGTCTGCCCATCTGCCCACCCCTCCCCCTGGCCAGATCTGCACAGGTGCCCTCACCCCAGGGTCTCCTGTCCCAGCCCGGCCCTCACCCTTGGGTCTCCATCCATGGCCTCGTGCCCCCTCCCCTGGATGGTCTGTGGCCACGAGACAGGTATCCCCATGGTCCCCCACCTCCCTCATCTCAGTCCTGACTCAAACAGGTTTGCAGGCCATTCCACCTGTTCCGTCCACCACCATCCCCCCATCCCTTCTTGAGCATCCAGGGAGGAGCCTCACCTCCGTGTCCCCTAGGTTTCTGGAGGGGTGAATCTGTATTGCTCACCCGGTTCCTCTCCACTCACCTGCTTCTTAAACCTCTGTGGTCAGCTGTCGGACCCTCCGCCCCCAAGCAGAGAGGGAGGCTGTAAGGCTGGTGCCGTGGCTGCCGCAGAAGGGGGCCTGGGCCTCCACCCCAGGGGAGGGTGTGAAGGAGGTGGTTGGGCAGGGCTGGGATGGCAGGCGTTCTCTTGAAGTGCCCTTCTCGCAACGTGCAGTCTGGGTGGCATCACGTAGGCTCATCCGCCCGTCCGAGGGATTTTCAGCTCTGTGGCCAGCTCCCCGCTGCTGTTGTCCCCCTACACTTGGGGATGCCGGACCAGCATGTCAGAGGCCACTTCTTCCTGGGTCTTGGCCTGAATTTAGGGTGAACTGCAGCAGAGTCAGGATGCTCAGGCTTTTATTATTTTGTTAAGTTGATGCTGTTTAGTAAAGAATACTGGCTTTATTCATGTTTACTAAAAATCAAACCCAGCAACTTGTAAAAAGGCTTTTAAAAGCTCTGTTTAAAAGGCAGTGCATACTTAAAACAGGCATCCCTGGTTCCTCAGCTGGTAAAGAATCCGCTTGCAATGCAGGAGACTCTGGTTCGATTCCTGAGTCAGGAAGATTCCCCTGGAGAAGGGAAAGGCTACCCACTCTAGTATTCTTGGGCTTCCCTGGTGGCTCAGATGGTAAAGAATCCACCTGCAATGCAGGAGACCTGGGTTCAGTCCCTGGGTTGGGAAGACCAGCTCAGTTGGTAAAGAATCTGCCTGCAATGCAGGAGACCTGGGTTCGATTCCTGGATTGGGAAGATGCCCTGGAAAAAGAAATGGCAACCCACTCCAGTATTCTTGCCTGGAGAATCCCATGGACAGAGGAGACTGGCAGGCTACAATCCATGATGTCAAAAGAGTCTGACACAACTTAGCAACTAAACCACCACCAGCTGGAGGAGGGCATGGCAACTCACTTCTGTATCCTTGCCTGGAGAATCCCATGGACAGAGGAGCCTGGCGGGGCACAATCCATGGAGTCACAAAGAGTCGGACATGACTGAAGCGACTTAGTATGCATGCGTAGTTGCTTTAGGGATCCCACTTTCAAAGGGGAGAAGGTCTACATTTCCTGCCCTGTTTTTGAATGGACAGTACTAAATGTCTCATCCCACCCTCTTCCCCACCTAGCGACGTGGAAACCTTATGATGTAGAGATCTTCCTGTCCTCCTGGAGGGAGAGGAGGTACCTAGAAAAGTAGGTGGGTCTTGGGAAGCAAATAGTTTTCCCCAGCTATTAGGCATGTGCTTGGTCAAGGTCCAACACGTTGCTGTAGGTATTCTGTGGGGCAAGCCTGACAGTGTGTTTCTTAGGAAAGAAAGGCTGCTTGTTTTCATTGTTTGATGCATGGGTAACCCCTTCCAACCTGACCTTCCAAGTTGAAGGTCAGTTACTTTGTTAAACCAACCGACCATACTGGCCCTCAGGCTTTATTGTGCATAAGATCACCTGGAGAGTTTGTTAAGAACCCACTTATGCCACAGTCCTGCCCCAGACCCACTGCACCCCAGTTCTCCAGAGGGGGACCCCCAGAGACGTCTTCTCGTTGCACATGTCCCAGGACTCACCACGGGGAATCAAAGGTGAGCTTGTACAGGTGGTCAGAGGCCCACTCAGGGAGAAAGGAATTTCCTTAGTGGAGTCCCCTTTCAAGTGCTCACTCCCCAAGGAGTGGATGTGGAGGCAGTCCCGGGCAGGTCTGTGAACACACCTGGGAAGCCCCTGCTGTTTCCATGTCTTATCTTCTGGGTTGTCTTCCAAGACTCCCAGTGGGTGCTTGAAACTGAGGATAGTTCCAAACCTATGTATTCCAATCCCCAGTGCTTAGTCCTCAGTCATGTCCAACTCTTTGCAACCCCATGGACTGTAGCCAACCAGACTCCTCTGTCCATGGGGTTTTTCAGGCAAGAATACTGGAGTGGATTGCCATTTACTTCTCCAGGGGATCTTTCCGACCCAGACGCTTCCCTGGTGGCTCAGTGGTAAAGAACCCACCTGCCAGTGCAGGAGATGCAGGAGAATTGCAGGAGAGTTGGGGTTGACCCCTGGGTTGGGAAAATGGACAGAGGAGCTCCTCCCTGGACAGAGGAGTCTGTCGGACTACATACAGTCCATGGGGTTGCTCAGACTTAGATATGACTTAGTGACTAAACAACAACATTCTTAACATAGATCTTAGCAACCTCAGCATACCTTTTTTCCTTCCTTATTAAATGGAGAACTTTCACCTTTCCACTTAAAAGAAGCTCTTTATGGCTTCTCTTCGGTATCTCTGAATTGCCAGCGTATTACTCCTTTTGTGGTTTTGACTGTTACTAAGTAAAATAAGGGCTACCCGAACACACGCACTGCCATACCACAGTCAGTCCAACCGTCAGATTGGCCACCCGGAGACGTTACTGGGGGCTCATGGGCAGAACATGCCGAGCGAAGGGAAGGTTCCCGTCCTGGCTGGGATAGAGTGGAACTTGGTGAGCTATTATCACGCTCCTCAGACTAGCAGGCAATTTAAAACTTAAGAATTGTTCGTTTCTGGAATTTTTCCCTTAATGTTTTTGGATTGAGGTTGACTATGATTAAGGGGGAGGGACTACTGCATTTGATTCTGTATTGATGCCAGTTATTTTTCTTTTTTTTGGAGCAAGCAGTAAATCGATGCTTGGATATTTCCACTGTCAGTGTGACCGGCAGACTGCAAACAAGACTAAATATTAAACTCTACCCAGGAAAAACAAAAAGACATGCCATTCAGGCAGGAGATAGTGATTAAAATGTGTGAATGTTTTGTTTGTTTCTGCTCCAAGCTGTTCAAAATACTCTTGTCTAGATTTCATTTGAAATACTTAACACTATTACCAGGACCAAACACATAAAAAACGGCCAGTAATCTTTTCCTTTAGAATAATCCAGCCTTTTTTGCCTGGTTCTAAAGGTTTCAGACACTATCTTCAAATTGGGGGCAGAGATATATTTTAATTCGGTTCAGTTCATCACATGTGCATTGGGTGCCTACTGTCTGTCCTGTAGTGGATGCACTGAAGGGTAGGAGAGATAAGACACAAGATTTCCAATCTGGAGGAGTTTATGGTTTCTCTGAGGAGATTAAAAGACACAAGCAGATTGCCTGGAGTGTAATTCTGATACTTTGATATTGCAAATGTTTGATCACTCAGCAGATACTCATTGAGACTCTAGGGAACCCGTGATGAGAAAAACCGGTAAAAGAGATTCAAAGTCAATGAAAGATTTTGCAAGATGGATTAATAGGGACGATTTATAGAGCACAGCTATATATTGAAGGACTGTTGAGGTCCATCTTGAAGGAAATGTGAGAGGGGGGTTGGGGGCAGCCTGAGAGGCATGAAGACTAGAATAAATAAGGGAATATGGTGGGGATGGGGAAAACGACATAAGACCTGCAAGTAGTCAGAGGCCTGGGTTGGAAAGGAAGGGTTAGGTGAGGGAGTCCGGACAGTGGAGAATTTTAATTGAGGCTTCAGGGGCTTGGATTTAACAAAGGAATAATTCAGTGACATTAAGAATATTAGTGAAGTTAATCAATTGAAATTGTGGGAGAACGCAGAGGCTAGGAGACAATACTAGTTATTCATGAATAAAGGGAAGAGGCCATAGATTATAATGGGGATTCCCCCACCCCCGCCAGTATAAATGTGAACACTTTTTTTTTTTTGGCTGCTCTGGGTCTTCTTTGCAGTGCAGGGCTTCTTTTGTTCTTGAGCATGTGGGATCTTAGTTCCTCTTGTTGTTGTTCAGTCACTAAGTCATGTCTGACTCTGCAACGCTATGGACTGACTGTAGCATACCAGGCTCCTCTATCCACTGTCTCCCGAAGTTTGCTCAGACTCATGTCCATTGAGTCGGTGATGTTATCCAGCCATTTCATCCTCTGCCACCCCCTTCTCCTTTTGCCTTCAATCTTTCCCAACATTAGAGTCTTTTCCACTGAGTCAGCTCTTCACGTCAGGTGGCCGAAATATTGGAGCTTCAGCTTCAGCATCAGTCCTTCCAGTGAATATTCAGGGTTGAATTCCTTTAGGATTGACTGGTTTGATCTCCTTGCTGTCCAAGGAACTATCAAGAGTCTTCTCCAGCACCACAGTTCAAAAACATCAATTCTTCAGCATTCAGCCTTCTTTATGGTCCAACTCTCACATCTGTACATGACTACAGGAAAAACCATAGCTCTGACTATACAGACCTATGTCAGCAAAGTGGTATCTCTGCTTTCTAATACATGTCTAGGTTTGTCATAGCTTTTCTTCCAAGGAGCACACATCTTTTAATTTCATGGCTGCAGTCACCATTCGCAGTGATTTTGAAGCCCAAGAAAATAAAGTCTGTCACTACTCCCACTTATAAGGGAACAAACCTGCATCCCCTGCCTTGGAAGGCAGATTCTTAACCACTGGACACCCAGGGAAATTCTTGTGAACATTTTTAATGCCTTTAGATTCTGGTATTGTGATTGCAGAGTTGGCTAGAGGGACTAGGTCGGTTTGTTTGTTTTGATGTCTTTTGTTCATGGACTCTGCTTTCCCTAAGGCACAGTTGTGAGGCTCTGGCCTCCAGAACCTGGTTTCAAGTCCCACCAGTGCTATTAAGTAACAGGCTCTGGGAGGAGAGTTGAGAGATCTTAGCTCCAGCCCTGGCCCTGTGCATCCCCAGCTGACTGTGTTCCCCTGAGTTGGTGTATTGATAGAATATCCACTGTGAGCCGTCCCCACTCCCCCATCTGGATCCCATTATGACCAGGGCCTGTGCTTCGTCCATGGCCAGGGGACAGTTTCCCCTCCTGTGGGCTGACCTTGATCTCATTAGCTCACATGAGGACCCGCCATCACCTCCTCCCCATCAACAGGGAACACGGCATCTTCCAAAATGCCTTAAGTCACTTCAAAAAAGGGGCATAACTTAATAAAGCCATAAAAATAGTTTCCAAAACTGCAAAGCTCGTGCAGATTAAAAAGGGTAAAAGATTCCTGAGTGGAAGTTAGGTTTGACTGGAAAGAAGAGCTCTGAAAGCAACTGCAGGCGTTAGATTTTCAGTTAATTTGTCTTTCATTACTAGTAGATGCAACAGGAGAGGGTGCTAGTTTACCCTTGAGAATATTGAGTGAAATCTTCAACCCGCTGGCAGTCTCATTCACCCAGACGAAGGAGGTGGTTTATAAATATGTGAAAGCTTTTAGAGTTGCAATTTCTTTTCTGAGGAGAAGTAATCAATAAGTTATCTGGGCTGTTAGGTTATCTTTGGTTTTCCCTTGCTTTTCTCTCAGACCTTGAATTGTATGGTGAAATGATTTGAAATTGGATTTTGCTTTAGTATGAAGTAAAGTGAGAACCCCTCTGGTTTTTTTTGAGTGTATCTCTACCCCGGTATTCTAGTCCTTCTTACACACACACACACATATGCACAGTCATGCAAATAAACCCAGATGACACAATATAAGCCCACACATGACTTAGGCACACCTTGTGAGCATCTTGGTGACAGAAGCTAGCTCCCAGCTCTAGCAAAGATGCTGATGTACACGGATGCCTGCCACATGGAGAAGGACACACATACCCACAACTTCACAGACACGGGAAAACCACATACATTCAAGATCACATGAGCCAACCAGAGTGACCCTGAAGGCCAAAGGCCCAGGTGCAAAAGCAGTGCTGATGCCCTGGAAACTTGACCCAATTTTCTGCCTTGCTGCAGAACTACCATCCACACGTCCCCAAACCTGAGGATGGTAGGGCTGGAATCATTCTTGAGCTGAGGGTATGAACCAGTCATTTTCAAAGTGTGATCGAAGGACCCTTCTCCCGCAGTACCAACCAGGTGCCTGTTAAAAACGGAGATTCCTGGGTTGCAAAACAGATCTAAGAAACAGGCTCTCTGGGGGTGGGGCCAGATGATTTAAACAAGCTCTGCAGCTCTTTCTTTTTTTTAAAGCCACTTTATTGAGGTATGCCTTGACATACAAAAAGCCTTACATGTTTAATGTGTACAACTTGATGAATTTGGAGGTAAAACTATCACTGCAGTTAGTGCCCTAAACAGATCTATCACCTCCAGGAGTTTCCTCCTGTTTTATTTCTTTATTTACATTTTAAAAATTATTATTTTGTCCTTTGAGAACTGTTGCTCAAGTTGGCTTGGATCCCAGAGTCCCTCACCCCACAGAGGGCATTACTACTTGCCCCGTCAAAATGGGAGCGGTGGGGCCACTGTTGACAGCCTGGCGTGGAACTGTTGACCTTTCACCTCGGTGGCTGACAGCCCCTCCTCGGGGCCCAGTTGTTAGATTCCTTGTGGTCAGACCCTTTATGTTTCAACTGTGGTGACAGTGAAGATCCAAAAATAGTTGGCGCATGGGACAGGAGGGGTTTATGTGGGTTGGTAAACTAACAAGTGGGTGGTCGGGAGTGGGGTGTGATGGGGGTGGGTGGGCATGGAGAAGCATTAATGCATGGCGGAGACTTTAATTCACATGGCTCTTTGCATAATCTGCGATCGATGTAGCATTTACGGCTAAGTAGTTACTGAACTCTCCCCATAGCCACAGCTGGGTTTGAAGCTGTAATCCTCATTTCTGGATCCAACAAGTAATTTTTTGAATTCCGAAGATGTGCCAGACACTGTGCTTTGTGCTGAGGTTTCAAGAGGCGAGTAGGAGTGCCCTCGGCTATGCGGCTCTACCCCCAAGCCTGTCACGGAGTGAGCTGTCCCCAGGGAGGCAGTGGGGGCGCGTCGGGCTCCTCTGTCCTGGTCCGCCCCGGCGCAGATGTCTTGTTAAAACCCGAAGGCAGACCGCGTTGCCTTTGAATGGCTCTGTCCGGTCTCCCTGGGTGCCCTCCCCAGGGAATGCCGCCCTCCCCACCTGTCTTTGCCCCACCCCCAGCAGTGGATCTCTGCCTCACAGCTGGAACAGACCTGGCCATCCTGCTGCACCCCCTCACCAGGCTTCCAGAGGAGGAGGGAACGTCCAGCCTCAGCCTCTGCAGGGCAACTCCAGTCAGGACTTCCCTTCCTCCCTGGGTTCCATCAGCTGCTGGCTCACGGGGCCTTAAAACCAGATGGAGGAGCTGGGCTGTTGGTGTTGAGTGTTGGGCCCTGGCCCTCGTTCCTGGGTAGAGATGGAGATGGTGACATTGCAGAAACAATTGTCGTGGGTTAGGTCCCCAAAGCAGAGCCCAGGGCAGAGCTTGAGTGCTGCACGTCTATGTGGGAGAAGACATCAAGAAGCTGGGGGGTGGGGGGGTGATACTGCAGGGAGTTAGGGGCCTGCTATAGGCCTCAGGGATCTTGCCCCAGGCAAGGGGAGGCTGGGGTTCTGGGGCTCCCCACCCAGAGACTGAGGGCCCTCAGGGGCATTGACCGTCCTGTGCCTTTTCGTGGGCCAGGCTTGTTCGAGTTCTGGGTGGGCTTCAGCAGACGCAGGGGAGCCCGTGAGGCAGAACAGACCACATGACTGTGGCCGAGATCAGCGGGAAATGTGACACGGGCCCCAGGAGCCACCAAAGTGTGAGCTCCAGCCCCACGCCCAGGGATCTGCTTTGTCCTCCCCACCAGTTGCAGGTGTGACATTTTTAAATAGAAAGGGAATATAGGCGAAATGCCTTTGTAGACAAATTTAAGTATTAGAGGCTAAGAATTTGGAACTGAACTCCAAATTTTGATTTTGGAGTTGAAGAATCTGACTTAAAAGCTTAAAAAAAAAAAAAAAGAATGAATCTTGCCTTCACCCCACTCCCTTTTGATCTGTCCAGCCTGCTGGCTAGACATGCAAGATGGGCCAGGCTCTGAGAGCGCAAATGCCTGAGCAGGGGGAGGTGCCTGAAGCGTGAATCTGTCAGAAGCAGTGGGGTGCGGGGAGGCGGGTTCTCTCTGTTGGTGCCCAGTAGCGACTGTAGGTGCTGGTCCCCAGGGCACCTCTGTCAAATGAATGGGCTGGTGACCAGCTGCCAAATGGATGCGTGGATGGGTGGGTGGATGGGTGGATGGATGGATGGATGGGTGGGTGGATGGATGGGTGGGTGGGTGGATGGATGGGTGGGTGGATGGATGGATGGATGGATGGATGGATGGATGGATGGATGGATGGGTGGATGGATGGATGGGTGGGTGGGTGGATGGATGGATGGGTGGGTGGATGGATGGATGGATGGGTGGGTGGGTGGATGGATGGGTGGATGGTTTCAGTGGCCTCGTGTGTTTATAGCTCAACTCATACTGTTATGCACCAGAAGCCCCCCACATGCCCAGCTTCTTATAGTCTCTTCCTACAAGTCCTCTCACCGTTGCCCTAAACCTTGGACTCATGGCATCCAGCATCCCCGAAACCTGGATCATACAGGTCCACTTAATCAACCTTTTGGGGAGCAGACACATCTCACCAAAAATGTTCATTCCATCTTGCTTTTCTACCTGTGAGAGTTCAATTTGAAACCCGAGGACAGCTGACTCGGCTTTTAACAGATTAGTTCCCTGAAATCAGCCAACATCTGTCATGTCCCATTACACCTTTACAGAAAATTAGAAATGACTTCCCCGCACAGAGAAGGGGCCGAGCACAGCACGACCTGACCAGGGAGCCTTGCGCGAGTGCAGACAGTGCTGTCCTCCAGGCCGCTGACCCCTTCTCTGCTTCCTGTTTTGGGAGATGTTCCAAACATGCTCATCGCGGGCCCTGTAACTTTGTCTTCTTCCTTAGGAGCTGAGTGTGCAGAGGATAAAGTAAATCACCCACCGCTCAGTGTGTGCCCGGCACGTGGCAGGCACTCAGCCCACGCTAGCTGCTCTTACTGCTTTCCCTGCTGCTACTCTTAGCATCATTGTCATCATTCTTACCGTCCTCACTCTGTTGGCAGAGACCTGGATGTGAATTCCAGATCTGCTGCTTTATAGCTGTGTGACTTCAGGTGAGTTCCCAAACCTCTCTGAGGCTCCCTGTTCTTTTTCTTACAAGAGAGATATGAGAGCGGTTCTCAAGGTGGTTCCAGGGACCAACCAAACCAGATGGCTGCTGTGTGGCTCACCCGTGTGCACCTTGCCTCGACCATTAGTGACCATCACGCTCCCCGCTGGGCCCCCTTGCTGGTTTATGTGCATCTATTTTCTTTGACCTGGTATCATTGTTAGCTGTAGACACCCCCAAACTCCTTGGGGTCACATGTCATTTCTTTCTCATCTCTTGTACATGTGGAGGCCCAGCACCTCCTTCACGTTCAGCACGCGCTTAAGGACTGTGTTTGGTGGGCTTCCTCTGGTGTCAGAAAGAGACAGTGTCCAGTGCAGCGGTGAGGGGGTCAGTGTTTGAGGAGAGGAGCGACCTCTCTTCCTGAGTCAGGAGAGAGACACGGGTACAGTGTTCTCGACTTGAGGGCACCGGCCCGGCACGCTCCTGCCGCTGCTCACATTCGCTGCTTGCAGACAGCCGCTGCAGTTCAGATCTTCTGCTTGACTGGGGCACACGAGCCTCAGGGCGGTGGGGAGCCGTGTACCAAAACCTCGGGGTGGTGGGGAGCCGGGCACGCAAGCCTCAGGAAGTTACCATGCATCTGCCACCTGCCATGCTTCCTGCATCCACTCTCCATCTCCTCCAACATCAGGAAGGTCCAGGGGCCAAGACTAGAGTGATAGGCAGCACTCTGCTCAAGGACTCCCTGAAGGGGTGGGTGTGTGTGTGTGTGTGTGTGTGTGTGTGTCTGTGTGTGTGTGTGTGTGTGTGTGTGTGTGTGTGATATCTGTGGCGTGTTTGGATGTGTGAATGTGTGTTGATATGTGTGGCATATGTGATCTGTGGTTGGTGGGTTGTATATGTGATGTGTGTTGTGTGGGAGGTGTGTTGGTGTGTGTGTGTTGGTATATGTTGTATACGTCTGTGTGTTGTATATGTGGGGGGTGTATTGTGTACGGCGTGTGTGTTGGTGTATATTATATATGTGATAAGTGTTGGTAGGTGGGGGTGTGCTAAGTTGTGCGGTTCAGTGGCAGGAAGTAGGCTGGTCTCCACGTTTGCCATCCCTTCAGATCCGGCTTTGTGTGGCTGCAGAAGTGTACCCTCCAGTCACAACCTAATTTATGTCATCATTAACCATAAAAATCAGTTTTTTGGCCAGAACATGAGGGAGAGACCGTGGGTAGTGTTTATTTACCATCCACTGACCTCCAGTGAAGGGTTTCCAGTCTTCTTCTCTTTGTAAATTAGAACTTATATTGGCAAATAAAAATGCACTAAGTGTGAACCTTCAGAATAGAAATAGCTCTGGCATCGAGAGTCAGATGTTGTCATTGTAAAAGGTAAATATTCACGGCAGGGAGACCTTTGAGAGGTGGCATGGCTCTGTGTCCCGACTGTCGAGGTGGTGACGGGTTAAAACTCATAGAACTTACACAGAAAATTTTTTAAATTCTGAATGAACATTTAGAATCTACCCCAAAGCTCTCCAAGGAAACTGTTAGTAATATTAAACCCTTAAGCTTTATCTTGCGTCGTTTCTCTTCCTGTTTTTGTTGTGCTGTGTTGTTTGGGTAAAAGAGATATCTTTGTCCATCCTGTAACAGGAGGGCCAGTAGGGCGAGTCATTACTGGAAACGGCCGGCCCCGGGGAACTATGAAAACAGCTCTGGGGAATAAACAGCTGCTGATGACGGAGTGTTTCTGTCCCAGAGTTTCTTTACATGTGCTGTTCCATGTAGTTCATGGACTTGTCCTCTAAAAGTGAAGGACAGTGACCGTTAGAAGCAGAGATGTGAAGGACTGTTACCTCTGAAATCTCAGACTCCTGAAAGAAGATGAAGAAGACGTTGTGGAATCTGGTCATCCAGCCTCACTTGTGTCTGCGGAGCCCTGCCCTTGGCTCTTACTTCATTGTGGCCTTGGCCAGCAAACCCGGGAGTGAAGCAACATGGTTTTCAATGAAGTAGCTTTCCTAAAAACCAAGCTTTTCCCAATGGCAAGCCTCCCACCTGTGAGGACATTGGCTTTTCACCGAGGGGTGACTGGTTTTGTAGGAAGGGTCTTTATCCCCTCAAAGAGAGGGCATCTGTGCGCCATCTTGGATGCAGTGAGTTCTGCTGGGTGCGTTCTGAGTGACAGGCCTTGGAGACGGGGCCCCTGTCCCCAGTGGTGATCCCAGGCCTGATGAGGCTGGTTCCCAGCAGCATAACCTGGGCCACGCACCCCAGTGACTGGGCCATGGCCCAAGGCCACACTCTGGGCCCCGAGCCACAGGCCCTTCCGTTCCCGCCCCACTGACAGGAACTTTTCACTCGTTTCCTTGGGAGAAACAGGAGTGTCCACAGCATGTAAATGTCATTTCACTGCGCCCTCTGCAGCTCTGAGGAGCTGGTTGAAGACGGGTTTTCTCTGACTTTTCTGCAGTGGGAGGTCGGAGCTCATGGCCACCCCTGCCCTGTCTCCCAGGCCTCTGTCTCTCTCTGTGTCAGTTCCAAGGAGCACCAGGGCATCCTTGCTTGCTCTTCCTTGTGTCCTTTCCTTCTCAGAAGATGCCCCCTGTGGCTCCTTCCTTGATTCCGTGTCCCTTCCTGTTTCCTGCCGCACTCCCACGTCCCGCTTCAGAATCCTGAGTCCTGTTCCAAGGCCCCAGCTTCTCCCTTGCACCCCCCAACCCGCGCCCTCAGCCTAGCATCCCTCCCCCACCCTCCCCAACACCCAGACCCTGAAACCTAGCCCTGTCCCACTCCTTTTGTGCAAGCCAAGTGCCAAATCCACCACAACTAGAAATAACCTCTTCCTCTGGAAACATTCGGACACTGATTATTATTCACTCGTCCATTTGACCTCCAAGGAAATGATACACTTCCTGGGACCAGAGTCTGGCTCTTAGACCCCGTGAAAGAACCAGGGCTGAGGTTAACAACCCATGTTCCAGGGAGCCGGCATGACCAGCCACCACTGGCGCATCTAGGGAGGTGAGATCGAGACAGAGACCCGGGTCTCAGCATCCCGCCTACCGTGTGACTCCTGGTGGGTCTCCTAATGTCCCTGACACGCCATCTCCTTAGTTGGACCAGGTGACGTAGCACACCTGGGCCGTGGGCACCTGGAAGGTCTGTGTGAGTTCACCCCTCTGTGCTTAGCCTCATGCAGCCCTGCGAGTCTTGGCCATGGCGGAGACCGTCAGTGTTACTATTTCTAACCATGCCCGGCCTTTCCTTTCTATCCCTGGCTTTTCCTTTTTCTTCTCTTCTTCTACCTGTGTTCCCAAGGTACTCCCACACTAATCCAGGTACATCAGCAGCGGTGGGACGTCTCAGGCACCGCCATAAGTAGACTCTGAAGACACGATTAAGCGAGACCCTGGCTCTCAGAGTGTTACCAGTTAATTGCTTTGCTGCCCCCACAAGAAATGTACTCATGTTACTTCTCAGTTTGGGGCCATGCAGACCCAAATGAGGTTCCTGCTGGTGCGGACAGAAATAGTAAGATTGAAGATAGATTTTTTTTCTGAAAATGAGCCATTAACATTTCCCCCAACTTTTCCCAGTTGGTATTCTGTGTCATGGTTTGTATAGAAAGACCCGTATCTGCATCTCGTTGCTTTACTTTACAAGCTCTGTTCAGCAAGGGATGTCAAACGTGTGTGTGTGAGGCTGCAGACCCGTGCGGACACACCCCCCAGGTTTGGGGGATGAACCACAGCTTCTCTGGAGAGAGCATCTCTTCGGAACACACCCATTTGGACAGAAGTCTCAGGAACACGAAGCCATCAAAGAATTCAGTGAAAGTGCCGAGTCTGCCAGACCCTGTCTGGGTGAGAGCTAACAGCTTGTATTTGCCTGGGCCTTTGGTTATGATGACGGCTTGCATTTTCTGCGCCCCAGGGACATGGCTTTATGTGACCATAACACCAAGGGTAGCTCTGGCAGCGTTGTTACCATCTCACTGTGTGGTCAGTGGCTTGTTAGGGGTCACCCACGTGTTGGTGACTAGCCCCACGGGTGCAGCCTGCATGTCCCACTCTGCCCGGGTGATTCCTGCCCGGTTGAGGCGCCTTGCCGCCACCAGCCAAGGAACCTAGAACAACGTCGGATGCAGAGGCAGAGACCCGGTCTGCACGCAGGCCCAGGAATGTATTTGATGTGAGCAGCCTCCTGTCCCGGCTGATGTCTTTCCCACTCTCCTCTGGAGGGACCATGGAGCCACGGTTGGTGTTCCCGCCACATTGGGACGCGCCTGCTTGCTTCCGCACCCAACTCTCGGATTTGCATACTGTTTGCTTTTGTTTGCTGTTCCCTCCCTGTCCTGGTGTTAGTGGACAGCATCCTTGACACGCAGGACAGGAAGACATCCGCGCACACTCAGAAATGAATGAGTCTGAGTGGGAGAGCCCACGGTGCAGGCACGCGGTTGCAGCGCACGTGCACGTCCTTTGGGGGTGTCCCTGGCCTGTGCCTCGCCCCCTCCATGCCTTCGGGGACAGGTCAGCCTTGGCCCCAAGAGCTTACACTGAAAAATGTAAACGGGCCTGAGCTGAGGTGAAGGGTCCCTCCACACAAAAATCTAACTTCTGGCTGTGGAAGGAAAGCACGCACAGTCTAAGCAAGGAGGGACCTTGTACATATTCATGGGATCCTTCATTCTATCTAGCCATCGAGACTCACCACACTTAAATACTTGCAATTTTGCCTGCACAGCATGAGAATTGTTGGGTTTGTTTTGCCACAGAAATTGAACATCTCTAACGAAACATGACAACTTCGCCTTTCTTAGCAGGTGGTGGGGGGTGCTCTTCTGCAGGGGATTTGTTCCCTGCCGCCCCTGGGAAATGAGATTGTGCCAGGTGCTGGCCAGGGAGATGGAAGAGCCCAGCTCTTCGTCTGGGTCTCAGGGTGCTTGCTGCCCAAGCTGCCCTGCAGTAACAGAGCACCACCCCCCCACCCCCCAGTCCTTAGGGCGGCCATTGGATAGAAGCCAGGGCTTATTGTGTTTCTTATTTATTATACCCCGGTTCTTCAAGGTCTTAGACTTCATTTCTCTATTCATCTGTCTCTAGTCACTTTGCTCTCCGGTGCATCGCTCCCTTGTCTGCTATAAATTCTTGTTGCTTTAAAAGTCTGTATTTTAGGCCTCCTTGCATTTGATGGAACTTTTGGACTTATGTTTGTTTCGTAATTGTGTCCTAGGTATTAGTCCTGGGCGACCAGCGAGATTGTTAATGTCCTGAGGGTTCTGGTGATTAACATATTCTTCCATACTTATGAGAGGGGGTTGAGGATTAGAGATTTCACAAGAACTGTTAAAGGAAAGCTGTTGCATAAATTCCCTAAGCCTTTCATAGCCGCAAAGGTCAGCATTAATCGTTTCAGGGCTTTTTTTTTTTTTTTTTTTTCATAAATTAGATGTTTTAAAAGAACTATTTCAGGAGGCTTCATACATTGCTGGTGGTCAAATAAAATGGCACAGCCACTGTAGAAAGATTTGGCGGTTCCTCAAAACTGTAAACGTAGAATTATTCCAGAGGCACTGAAAGCAGATACTGAGACAAATACTTATATGTTCATAGCAGCATTATTCACAATAGCCCGCAGGTGGAAACAGCCCCAATGTCCAGTAGGGGATGAATGTTTAAACAGATTATGGTGGATCCCCACAATGGAATATTATTAATAGTCAGCTATAAAGAGGACAGAGGTACTGACACATACACACTGCAGCATGGGTGTACATCCAAAACACTGTTCTGAGTGAAACAGACCAGACATAAACAGCCAAGTGTTGTGTGATTCTCTTTATATGAACAGAGTGTACTAAGTTGCTTCAGTCGTGTCTGACTCTTTAACCCCATGAACTGTAGCCCGCCAGGCTCCTCTGTCCATGGGATTCTCCAGGCAAGAACACTGGAGTGGGTTGCCATGCCGTCCTCCAGGGGATCTTCCTGACCCAGCGATTGGACTCACATCTCTCGTGTCTCCTGCATTGGCGGGCAGGTTCTTTACCACTAATGCCACCTGGGAAGCCCAGCAACAGGGCAGATAAACCCATAAATACAGAAGGCAGATTAATGGTTGATGGGATAGGGAGTGGGGAGAAATGGGTGAAACTGCTGAGTGAGGAAGAGGTTTTTTTCTTGGGAGGGAGTGATGGAAATGTTTTGCACCTGGGTAGGGGTAGTGATCAAACAACACCATGAATATACTAAATACCACAGAATGGTGAATTTTATATTATGTGTATTTCACCTCAATAAATTACTTTTTAAAAAGAAAGGAACTTTTTCAGGCTAAAAAGTTGGAGTGGGATGAGATTTTACTGGGACCCAGAATTGTTAAAAAATGCCAGCTTGAATCTGAGTAGCTTTGAGAACTGTATTTGTGTGGTAGCTATGGGAGCTGATTTTAAAATCCTTACAAAAGTAGATTTTTTATGTTCATTTATACTTTTCTGGTGCTGGGCCAAAACACTGAAGTATATATATATATATTTTTTGACTTGGCAAGAGAAGGAACAGCTTTTATTTATTTTTTTAACTATTTATTTGGCTGAGCCGTGACTTAGTTGCAGCATGCAGGATCTTTAGTTGTGACATGTGAGATCTAGTTTCCTGAGCAGGAATTGAACCTGGGCCCCCTACACTGGGAGTGTGGAGTCTTAGCCACTGAACCCCCAGGGGAGTCCCAGGAACAGCTTTATCTTTACTCTCTTTGAGGTCGCTGGACACCCAGAGTATAAACGTGGAAGTCGATGCTGCTCTGAGGAAACTGATCTTACCTGCAGAGCAGGTGCAATGTGAGCAGTGAGCTGGGAGTCCTAGAGCCAGGCTGCCTGCCTTCCTCGCTTGCGCTCGCTCGCGCTCTCTCTCTCTTTCTCTCTCTCGTGCGCGCACACGCGCGCTTGCTCTATCTTATAAGGGAGACTAATCTTGGTCTTTAAAAAAAAAGACCTTTGTTTATGACACTTTTAGTATTCCTAAAGTATATGGTATTGTTGGTTTTTAGAGCTGGCAAACCTGAAATAAAATTCTAGTTCTGCAGCTTCCGGACTGTGTCCTTGGGCAGGTTATTTAACCTTCCTAATCCCTTCATCAGGGACAAGAACACCGTCTTAGAAAAGCGTGAGGATTAAATGAATCCACGCACTCGGGCCTGGCCCGTGGAAGTGCACAGAAATGTCAACTTCTCTGAAGAGGAAACCGCTGAGAGTGTGTCCCCGGAGGAATGAGTACCCCAGGGAGACACAGGTCCCTTCCTTTCGTGCTTGCCTCCCATCTGGCCCTTTCCCCCCTTCCTTACATCTCTGCCTCTTCTATGTCACACCCTTTCTTGGCTCTGCACTTTAAAGGAAGTGCCACGGTACCTGGGTTTTATTTGTTTTCACATCAGCTGTCTTCCCTAGTAAAAACTTTGCTTTTCACCCTCCCCCACCCCAAATTGCCACATAGATGATTAAATTTTATTGTCACTAGCCTTTAGATGAAAAATGAATTTGCATCTTACCACATGTATATTTAACATGTGTTAAATATATACATATTTTAATATGTAAATGTTAAATATAAATGTATACATATGTTAACATGTATAGTTAACAAATCCTTTGAACCTGAGACCAAAGTGAAAACTTTCGACAAAACATTAATTGGCACTGTGAGCAGGATTTGTGAGACAAAATGCCACTCTTTAAGAAAAAAGAGATTAAGGTTGATGAAGTTTTTATTCCCAGATGGGAAGATTCACCTTATTACTCATTAGCTAATACATGGGACATATTCTCTGGATTATGTGAGAATTGGAACCTTAAATTAAAGCAGGCCAAATCTTTAGAAGGCTTCCCTGGTAGCTCAACTGGTAAGGAATCCGCCTGCAATGCAGGAGACCCCCCGGTTCAATTCCTGGGTCAGGAAGATCCGCTGGAGAAGGTAACCCACTCCAGTATTCTTGGCCTTCCCAGTGGCTCAACTGGTAAAGAATCCACATGCAGTGCAGGGGACCTGGGTTCGATCCCTGGGTTGGGAAGGTCCCCTGGAGAAGGGAAAGGCTACCCACTCCAGTATTCTGGCCTGGAGAATTCCATGGACTATAGTCCATGGGGACACAGAATCAGACACAACTGAGCGACTTTCACTTTCACATGTATATTTATGTATTTGCTTTTTCTGCCCCTACCATCCACAAAACCAACCTAAGTTCCACAAACATTCTCTTACACCGATACTCCTTGCCTTGGTGTCTGCTGCTCTGCAATATGCTTTTCCCTCCTGGCCGGTTTTCCCACATTCATAATAGGTCTGCTCTTCTCTAAGTCTTGACTTACGGCTTTTCTTTCCCCCTTCATTCAGGAAGCAGTTACTGGATACCTTTCATAAGCCAGGCAGTGTGCCATGATGAATCCAGAAGTAGACCGCTCTCTCAGGAAGAATCCAGTAAGGAAAATTAGAAATCTCTATGATCCAAGTTAAGCTGCCTTAAATGGGAGATTTCACTAAACTCTGTTTTTATAGCTCTTTTACTCCCCAGTCATGCTGCCCCATCATTTGGGGTAATTTGTCCAAGCCATCTTTTTCAGGGGATGTTAGTGACAGGTTTTGTAAATCTTCCTTCCCTAGAGTTTTCTCCTTTTTTTTAATTTAATGTGGCCCATTTTTAAAGTCTTTATTAAATTTGTTACAATATTCAGTTCAGTTCAGTCGCTCAGTCGTGTCCGACTGTTTGTGACCCCATGAATCGCAGCATGCCAGGCCTCCCTGTCCATCACCAACTCCCAGAGTTTACTCAAACTTATGTCTATCGAGTTGGTGATGCCATCCAGCCATCTCATCCTGTCGTCCCCTTCTCCTCCTGCCCCCAATCCCTCCCAGCATCAGGGTCTTTTCCAATGAGTCAATTCTTTGCATGAGGTGGCCAAAGTATTGGAGCTTCAGCTTCAGCATCAGTCCTTCCAGTGAACACCCAGAACTGATTTCCTTTAGGACGGACTGGTTGGATCTCCTTGCAGTCCAAGTTACTCTCAAGAGTCTTCTCCAACACCACAGTTCAAAAGCATCAATTTTTCAGCACTCAGCTTTCTTTCTAATCCAGCTGTCACATCCATACATGACTACTGGAAAAACCATAGTCTTGACCAGACGGACCTTTGTTGGCAAAGTAATGTCTCTGCTTTTTAATATGCTATCTAGGTTGGTCATAACTTTCCTTCCAAGGAATAAGTGCCTTTTAATTTCATGGCTGCAGCCACCATCTGCAGTGATTTTGGAGCCCCCAAAAATAAAGTCTGACACTGTTTCCACTGTCTCCCCATCTATTTCCCATGAAGTGGTGGGACCAGATGCTGTAATCTTAGTTTTCTGAATGTTGAGCCTTAATGTTGAATTTAATGTTACAGTATTACTTCTGCTTTATGTTTTGGTTTTTTGGCAGTGAGGCACATCCAGGATCTTAGCTTCCCGATCAGGGATTCCGGGGATTGAACCTGCACCCCCTGTGTTGGAAGGCAAAGTCTTAACCCCCAGACCACCAGGGAAGTCCCGACAGTTTTCTCATGAGCGTACACTCTTTCTCCTCTCAGAAGTTTGTATTGGTTGTAACAAATCGTCTGTCCCGTAAGTCACTCAGTACAATAGCTCTGGTTTGTTCCGGTTCTGTGTTCTTCTCTGGCCTCTCAGAAAACTTTCTAAGATCCTCAAGCTCAGATAGATCCACTTCTGTGTCGTGAGTACAGAGGTTTTCGTCCCGGTAGCCGTGATGTCAGGTAACTGGGCTGACGTTATCAGCTCTGTTTCATGGTTGGGGTGGCCCCATGAGGTGGTGTGGTGAGATCCCCTACACCTCCCACAGAGGCCACCCAACCGGCTGGGGCTGAAAGGTGGCTTTGGACCTCTCGATGGCCGTTCAGTTACGTTTAGGCCTCCCCCTTCGCTCTGGAACCGCCGCTGTGATGGGCACGCTGGTGGCAAGGGACCGCTGTTCCCAGAGAGCCAGCTGCCAGCAGCCTCCCCTTCTAATGCTGGCGGGCCAGAGGGAGGCAGCGTGAATATTAATAAACCATACGTCACTTTCATTACTTTTTCATTAGGTTTTCATGGAGACGGTGTTGGCGAGTGAAGCCCAGGCACCGGGCTGAAGACAGGCATTTTGTTTTCATGACAAAATGGCGAAGACACAGCCAGAGAAGGGCATGTTTAGGAGCAGCTAGCCAGGAGAAGCTGGCTTCTAACATGGGGTGACCCTGGGGATTTTGATGTTGTGACTGTCATCCAAGGCAAGGCGGATAAGTACCGTCGTTCAGCAGTGTTTCAGGGAATTGCTGATGTGGCTGCGGCAGCATCTCGCCCCACACGCGATGCCCCGTCGCTCGCCCACGGTTGACTTGGGAACCTCGCCCTGCGCCCCACTCACCGTGCACCCCCCAGCCCTCATCCCTCACCTTCTCCTCAGCAGCATCTTTCCACCAACCCGGAGCAGACACTGCCTCCCCCACCCTCGCGTTTCACCATCTGTCTCCGTTCTTGCATGACCACAGACAGCACTGAAGTGTACACAAGTGATCGGGCCAGCAGGTGACTGTCAGCTTGCCCTGACCCCTGAACCCTCGCCTGGGGCCCTTTGAGACCCAGGTAGACCAGAGCGGAGTGCCCACATGTCTCCAGAGACAGGAGGTGGTCCTACCTGGAAGAACGTGCCTTTGGTCCCGCCCTGGGGGAAGACGGCCCAGGGAGCTCTGAGCCAAGTGTGGCTGGGGTGTCACGGTCAGGGCACGTCCTGTCTGTGGGGAACATGGGCCTGTGCCTCACTGGGCCGAGGGACAGAACCTCACTCCTGCTCATCTCTGCTGTCTGGTGGCACCCTGATGGCGCGCATGTCTGGGCAGGACCGACCATGTGAGAGCTGTGCCAGCACGAATTTTATTGAATACATCTCTCTCGTGAGTCAGGAAAATGAAATGAATTTTGGCTAAGTCAAAATTAAATCGTCTTATTTCAGCAAGGTCAAAAGAGAAGCTTGAGAAACCCCAAGTGCTGAGGAATACAGGACACCTAGTCTTAACCATTCTTGATTACTTATTGAATAGGGGGAAAAAAAGTATGTTCGTCCTTTTTCAATTCCAGATTTTTTTCCTCACTTTAGAATGAATTATTTTAAGGAAAGCTTGCACTTTTTATGCACATAAAAGTGGCTTATTTTTAGGTTGGATTATTTCGCTTGGATTATCATTCCTTTCATGTATTTGATTTGCAGCAAGTATTCATTAAGTGCTTACTGCATGCTCCATACTGTATTTTAGTGCTCCAATGAATGTGGATTTTTTTAAGAAATGCTCGTGTGAGTTGCACAATATTGGAGACAGAAGAACATCCTGTATGTATAAGTTTTCCCAGGTGACTGAAACTTACCGATTTCAATACCATACTTGAAAATGTTTTCATTTTTCTGGACAAAAATCTAACAGGAAGACATCAAAGCACCCACTGCCTTCTTATATGGAATAGAAGACAAAGGGGGAATGGCTCTGACGTATAATAAATACCTGCTAAAGGCCAGGGACTACCGTCATTATCCCCATTTAATAGATGAGAAAGCTGAGTTTCAGGGAACCACCCGCCACATGTCACAAGGCTCGTAACTAGTGCTGCTGGAATTGGGTCCAGAGTGTCAGACTCCCAGACACAGGTTCCTCCTACCAAAGGGTGCTCTCTCCCCAGCTGAGCCTTTTCTTAACCCCTCAGGGTTATCCTTATGATGTGATGAAATGTGCTCAACTACAGACATGCACTTACGTATTCTATGTAGATGTTTCATTCTCTCTGCTCCAGAGTTAAAAGGCTCCCGTTATCTATATTCATTGAGTTCTTAAAATAATAACTAGAGCTGCCATTTGTTAAATGCCTATTATGTGCTGGGAACTTAACATACATTATCTCTTTTCTCCACGACTCTTGCAGCTGAGTATTATCCCCGTTTCATAGATGAGGAAGTGGGCTCAGAGAGGTTAAGAACCCCCCACCCCGGGATCATACAGCCACTCAGTGATAGAGCTGGATCCTTCTGCCTCCAGAGCGTCCATGTTTTCTCACGGTAACTGTCCCCTGGTCCTCCCAGGGTTCAGCCATCTCTGCTCACTGCTGTCAGTACGCTGACCCCTCCCGCCTGCCACAGTGACCTTCTAATCTGTTTGTGACCGCAGAGTCAAGTAACCAGACTTGTTAAAGGTATTACAAAAATATTGGCATAGGAACCAAAGGACCTGGATTCTGACCTCAAGGCCAGATGTGTGACCTTGAGTAAGTCATTAACCTCCTGAAGTCTCAGAGCTGGATGCTCCTAGTTTCTGCCTCCCAGCTGAGCCTTGATCACACATGTAGGTAAACTCTGTGTGTTCCCTCCACATAGCGTGTGTAGACTAAGTTATGTTTGGTACAGATGCATGCCACTTTTTTTTTTTTTTGATGCACATTGATATTCTTGTGATTCATATATTGAAAAACATTACTTGGTTACCATAGCTTTTTGGCGTTTGGTATTTTCCCAACTGGAAGATAATAGAAGTATAGTTACTATCATGTGGCTCTTACTGCCCCACCCCCAATTTACAGAAGAGGACAGAGTTTTCCTCAATGTCCGGGACATTCCCCCTGATGCCGTGGCCAGTGCTCCCTAAACACAGGCAGGGGGGCCTTAGTTGATATTGTCCCTGGGCCTTTAACCCACCGATGTCTGCTTTTGGTGCTCCAGACCCGCCGAGCGCAGCTCCCCCCCAAGCATGTGCCCTGCTGTCCCTTTGAAATCTGTCATCTCTGCTGCTCCCTGTCCTCGGGTCCCTGCCATCAGGCCCCTGTGCCCTGGGCCACTTCTGTCTCTGACCCCGTCAGGGAAGCTCTGTGTCTCTCAGGATTGCTGGCTCATTTCTCCCGACCCTTTCCTCCTCTTTTTCTGATTCCGAGTTAGGTATCTGTCCACCCCATTAGTCTCTCACAACACTCAAGCCATAATGCGGGAGTTCTGAGCCAGTTGAGTGGAGGTCAGGCATCACCTGCAGCCAGCGGGAAGTGGGGGACCGGCAGGGATGTGCAGCTTTGCATGGGGACAGCTCCGGTCTGGGCTCATTAGAGGGAAGAAAGTGAAAGAGTTAGTCGCTCAGTCGTGTCCAGTTCTTTGCGACCCCCTGGACTGTTACCTGCCAGGCTTCTCCATCCATGGGATTTTCCAGACAAGAATAACTGGAGCGGGTTGCCATTTCCTTCCCCACTCAGGGATCGAACCCAGGTCTCCCACATTGCAGGCAGACTAGCAGAAAGAATCCTGGACAACTTCAACAGTCTAGCAAATACATATAAATGATATTGTATGAAAATAACTTGGGGCTGTTTCACAGGAAATATTTATTTTCTTTTAAATGGGATAGCAAAATGATTCTTTCTCATAGGAAAAGATGTGACGTAAATAACTCCAAGGTGATGGTGCTTGTACTGGCTAAACTTTAATCGTGAGAACAGGGGTCTGTTTTGTGGGTGAACTTCATTGTGATTGGGTTAGGCAGCCTCCTCAACAGCAGCAGAGTGGGGCCACCTCTCTCTGCCTGTGCCCGACTTGGTTGATGTTCACTTGTAGGGAGCAGGCCTCCCTGACAGAATTGCACCATTTCCCAGTTCTTGGGAGAAGACCACAGGGTCCAGGGCTGCTTTTATCCCCCTTCCCTGGCAAATCTGGCAAATCTGGCGTTCACCAGGCACCTCCTGACTATAACAGGGTTGTTGCTGTTCAGTCCCAATGTCTGACTCCTGTGACCCCATGGACTGCAGCACACCAGGCTCCTTTGTCTTCCACTGTTTCCCAGAGCTTGCTCAAATTCATCTCCATTGAGTCCATGATGCTATCCAACCATCTCATCCTCTGTCTTCCCCTTCTCCTCCTGCCTTCAATCTCTCCCAGCATCAGGGTCTTTTCCAATGAGTCGGCTCTTCACATCAGTCCTTGCGATGAATACTCAGGGTTGCTTTCTTTTAGGATTGACTGGTTGTATCTCCTTACAGTCCAAGGGACCCCCAAGAGTCTTCTCCAGCACCACAATTCAAAAGCATCAATTGTTCAGCTCTCAGCCTTCTTTATGGTCCAAGGCGTAACAGGATTATTCTTTAGCTATTGTGCTGGGTCACCAACTGGCAATTATGTTTTCATGTTGAGAATTTCTCTTCATATGCCTTATGAATATTGGGGTTTGACTTGCAGTGATATCTGAAGACATGAACTCTTAAACTAGAAGTAGGCTAGGGAGTAGAGATGGGAAAGAGTAAAAAGAAGAATAGATAAAACTAGAAGTATATTTTAATACACAAAAGCTCCAGAAAGTACCCCAGAGTCTTGTAAGTTAATGGACCTTTTCACCAACTTTTTTTTCAGGTTCTGTCCCGGTAATATTAAATATACACATGAGCAGAATGCCCTTTGTAGTGAACAGTAATATTTCTAAGTTGGTTGTCCATGTGTGGGTCAGGTGGGAGGTGGGAAGAGGGATAGTGATTGTACATGGGCGTTCGTTTCTGATGTTAGAAAAATAGTGATCATCGGAGACATACAGGTGATAGACAATGATTACCTCATACCACATTATTCAGGGAAGTGTTTGATGCTAAAATTGTAGGTTGGAGTTGAAAATAAGTTAGAAGACCAGCCCTCTGAGATGTATACCTGTAGCTGGGAGCAGACCCCTTGTGAACAGCCCCTAGGAGAGAACCAGACAGCATCCGACAGCTCCCACCTCCTGACTCTGGACATCTGACCCAGACTCTAGAGGTGGGAGACAAAGAAGCCAGTTCTCCCAGACTTTCCTGGCTTTTCCAGATTCAGGCTACCCTCAACTGCTTCTGACATGAAGAAGTCAGATTGTCTCTGGTGGCTTAGACAGTAAAAGAGTCCACCTGCAATGCAGGAGACCCAGGTTGGGAAGATCCCCTGGAGGAGGGCATGGCAATCCACTTCAGTATTCTTGCCTGGAGAATTCCATGGACAGGGAAGCCTGGTGGGCTACAGTCCATGGAGTTGCAAAGAGTCGGACACGCCTGAGCTTCTGAACGACAACAACCCAGTGAGCAGCATCGGCCACAGGCGAGCTGGAGAGGGTGAATGTGGAGAAGTTCGAGGAACCTGCAGAGCCAGCAAAGAATCTGGTTAATGAGAGTCTTCCACGCCAGAGCCCCCCGGTCAAGGAGGAGCAGGACCTCAGCAGGCCGGGGCAGTGAGCAGGACGAAGCGTGTGTGCGTGGCTGTGAGTATGGGTGTGTACACGCAGTGGCCACTGGACTTGTCCCTGCAGACCCAGCGGGACATCTGTGTTTGTCAGCCTTGGCAGCAACTTACAGCGGACTGGGATGATAGGAACCCGTGTTGCTGGAGAACAAGGGCAGACTCACCCCCAGATGTGCTCAAACTCCGCTCTGCAGCACAGGGCTAGGAAGGGCCCCAGATCAGCTGCTTCTCAGAGACTTCTGCCCTCTCTGTGGGAAATTTTGTCTCATCTCATATCTAGATTGTTCTCTCAACCAACCAGCCATCCACCAGCCCCCAAACTGCCTCACATTATTGAACATAAACCTGTGCTGTTTTGGCCAGAATTTCATTTATGTTGGAGCAGGAGGGGCTGATCATTAGACCCGCTCTGTGCTGCTTCATGTTTGCAAGTTGAGGAATCCAGGGATTTCCTACCCAGTGCTGGCCTGTGGGTCCTGGCAAGGGTGCCTGGTGGTGGATGGGACACGTGGATCCAGGGACTGAGACAAAGGTGGGGGCATAGCACCCATAATACCCTTTGTTCAAACTAAAACCAAAATTCTTATATAACATCAGATGTTCTCTGTTCAGCTCGTTTGTCTGTTTTCTATATCAGTGTGCTCCGTATCCCAAGCACCTAACAATGCTTGGCACATTATAAGAATTCAATGAATATATTGCTGAATGTTACAGATAAACTTTTTAAAGTGGTAGACATTTAGAGTTTTGAAGAATACATAAAATTCCATCACTGATCACTTATCTTTAACAGCTTCGTTAATTCCTGGATGAGTGCATATGTCTCTATGGACACCCCCTCCGTCTTCTGTGGACTGGCCTCAGGGCTCTGGATGGTCTGGCGTGAGAAACTCAGTTAGCGCCCCTTTCTCCCCTCATTTGCACAGAGCCCTGTTTCACCTCGTGATGAGTAGCCGTGGCCTAGTAAAGGAATCATTTCATAGACCAAATGACCGGAGTTTGCCCTCCTGCTGGAGAGAAGGGAAGAATTTTTATCTTTTTATATTTATTGATTTTTTTTTTTTAAACTTCCCACCCCAGCTATTTAGAATTATTACCTGAATTTTATAAGAGCCAAAGTCTGGTTATAATTATTTCCTTTGCAGAGGCTCTAACTCAGAGTCTGTTGTAAACTTCTCAATGGAGCTGTTTTTTTGGATGCTGGAAGAACACATATATTTTACTATCCAACATTATTTTTTAAAGTGTTAACATTTTTGAATAGAGTTAAACTTGAGTTTCTTTACAGTTATTCATGATACTCACCAGGTTGCCATGCCCCAACTTGTCCAGGTGAACAGCCCAGTCCCTGGGGGTCCCGAGAAGATCTACCCTTATTCCATAAAGTTTCCCAACCACTAACCTTGGCATTAATTCAGAAACAAGAATATTTTCTACTAAGGTCTTGAAATGATATTTTATTAGTGACATGAATTGTTGAAAATATTTTAGACATGTTTAAAATGTTTACATATTTAACATGTTTAAAAGTAATCATTGTACATCCATGTTAGTCACAGCATAATTCAGAATAGTCAAAAGGTAAAAGGGACACAAGTGTACATAAATGGATGAAGAGACCAACAAAATGCTATGTGTGTGTATAGGAAGGAATGTTATTCACACTTAAAAGGGAAAGAAATTTTGACACATGCTGCAATATGGATGAATCTTGAAGACATCAAGTGTAATAAACCAGTCACAAAAGAACAAATATTGTATGATTCCTCTCATATGAGGTACTTACGGCAGTCAAATTCATAGAGACAGAAAGAGTGGTTGTTGCCAGGGGAAGGGAAGAGGGGAGATGGGGTGTTGTTATTTAATGGGTACAGACTTGCAGTTTTACAAGATGAAAAGAATTCTGGAAATGGATAGTGACGGTGATCACACAACAATGTGAATGTACTTAGTGTCCCTTACCCGCACACTAGCCTTCCCTCATAGCCCGAGTTCAATTCCTGGGTCAGAAGATCCCCTGGAGAAGGAAATGGCAACCCACTCCAGTATTCTTGCCTGGAAAATCCCATGGACAGAGGAGCCTGGAGGGCTACAGTCCAGGGGGTCACAAGAGTTCGATACGACTTAGCAACGAAACCACCACCACCACCCACACACTAAAAAAAACACATACATATATGTTTGTGTTTATAGGTATATGTGCGTGGATAGACAGGCAAATATCCTTTCTCCAATTCTGAGCCTTGTTAAATTTTCACAGCTCTTCTCTAAAGCATCTGCAGCCTTCAAAATCACAGGCGGGGAAAAAAAAATCTCTGTGTGTGTGTGTGTATTGTGAGCAGCCCAATGGAAGCCCACATAGGAAGAAACTGAGGCCTCCAGCCAACAGCCAGAAAGTAACTGAGTCTTCCTGCCAGTAGTCATGTAGGTGAGCTTAGAGGCAGATCATGTTAATTACAGCCTCATGAGAGACCCTGAACCAAACCACGCAGCTAAGCCGCTACTATATCTCCCACCTACAAAAGCTATGAGATAATGACTGTTATTTTAAGCCACTGAGTTTCATGGTAATTTGTCAGCCTTGCAACAGATAGCTAATATGGGGTCTTACGGTATTTTTATCTCGGTACATGTAACCCGTGTGTGTGTATGAAACACACAAGCTTGATGTGGTCATAGTGGTCGTAGTCCAGACTCTTGAGTTTGAAAGCCAACCCCCACAATGGGTAATACTCGGTATCACACAAAGAGCAAGGTTTTGTTCAGTAGTTACTGAGTGGCCTTATGGGATGGCATGTCAGTGGTGAGTGTGCCTCTTCTCTAAGTGGGGAGGCATGTCCCCCGTCCACCACCAGAAAGCCTCCTCCTGCTGCCGTGTCGCTCCCCTGAGGCCTGGACCTCTCCTCCCGCCTGCTCCGCATCTGGGGCCTCTGCTGTCCTGCAGATACAACTGGGGGACAAGGGCCAGAGGAGGGTCTTTGCAAAGCACACAGCTTAGAGTGGAGAGCTGGGGCCGGCAGTCAGACTCCTTACTGGAGCCATCTGGCACAGTTCTGCCCCCTCCATCAGAAGGAGGAATAGATTCCTAGTAATACTTCAGGAAGGATTGCTGTTGACCCTGATCCTAAGTTTTACCGTTAGGCACATTCGAATCAGCAGTAGACACGCACGGAGCACCCGCCGTGTGCAAGCCAGGGTGCCTGTTGTGTGGAGAGCACAGAGGAGCAGAGCCTTGTTCCCGCTCTCAAGGGTGTCCATGCCTCTGGGGGCCCAGGCTGAGTACATTCATTACTGCCCTGACCCCAGAAGGACCCTGAGAAGGTTGAGTGAGGAGAGAGAGCTTCCCATCAGAGGCGGTCTCCAAGCTGGGCCCCGAGAAACAGAGAACTGCCTTCTCCTGCCTTGGTTCTCAGGACCCTTCATCCTGACCCTTTGCTGCACATCTGTGCTGATAGATCCGGCTACCACTACTCAAGTCTGAGCTTCTTGAGGAAGCTCATCTGGAGATGGGTGTTATTAGTGTCTCTGTGTGTCTATCACAATGCTTGACTCACGGGAGGCCTCAGGATCTTTATGATTGAATGAACAGATGAAAAAGTGAGTGAATATACATAGTGATGATTGATGAGACTGGCAAGTAACTGGGGCTGAGTTGTAAGGGCCTGGGATGCCATGAATATTGAGCTAATAATTGGCCTCCAGGGGTGTTTTCCTTCTCATGTGGAAGCAATGTGGCCTACAGTCAGCAGCACCAAGGAGAGATGGAAGCTGGGGGCCACATCGGTGTGTTCCTATGAGCCCCGGCATCACCCAGGGTCTGTCCCCAAAGGGGCACAAGCCGTGTGACAGCAGTGAAAGTGAAGTCGCTCAGTTGTGTCCGACTCTTTGCGACCCCGTGGACTGTAGCCCACCCAGGCTTCTCTGTCCATGGGATTCTCCAGGCAAGAATACTGGAGTGGGTTGCCAGTTCCTTCTCCAGGGGATCTTCCCGACCCAGGGATCGAACCCAGGTCTCCCGCATTGCAGGCAGATGCTTTAACCTCTGAGCCACCAGGGAAGTGTGCCAGCAGTAGAGGTGGCATGTTAAGAGAAGGAACCAGAGCTGAGGGCTGCAGTTGTGATTCCTGGGCTAGAAAAATCAGACCCCACTGAGGCCAAGCCGTCGCGGGCTGGGGCAACTCCCAGTCCAGAGGGAGGCACTCCTGCATGCAGGTGGCTCCATGGAGATGCATGGCGAGATTCCGGCCCGGAGAACTGGAGGCCCTCTGCTCCCAGGATCTGTGGATGCCGCCGTGGACTGGGCTTGGCCAGAGCAGGGTCCAGGCTGCATTCTGGACTTCGCTTAAAGAGAACCTCTTATTCCTGGAGTAACAGAACATGTCACGTGAGAATCTTCAAATGTGCCTCCGGATGGTAGCTGCGGCAACCTTAATTTCTGTGGAGTAAACAGAACTTAATTTGGATTTACAGAAAATGTGACTTTTTTTCCTACACGGCATTTAATGATCATTGGAGATGATTTTTCACAGTCACCTCTTGATTGTCCAGGTTGATGGGAGGAGGAGATGGGAAGGTGGATGGAGCTTTGGGGTTCGGTGTGTAAAACAGCAGGTAATGCTGAAATTGGCTCTGGAATTAGATTCTTGCAACACGGAAGGACCCTAAAAGCAGGATTTCTTCCTCTCTACTCACGTCTATCCTGTCTGCCATCCTCATGTGGGGTGGCAGTGGGCTTCCATTATCAAGACGAGCCAAGAACAAGAGGGATTAAAAGCCAATACCGGAGAAAAGGTCGCATTGGTTTCGTGATGGGGCAGGGAAGAAATTGACCCAATTAAGACTTCAGAGGGCTGCCTTTAATGGCCTCTCCTGTTCATTTTTATCAGGAGAGGCGTGTTACCAGCTCCCCCAAAGTGCAAAGTCTACCCGAAATAGAGATTGAAGAGTGGCTTTGTCATATAATGAGTCAACATCAGCCGGGAGGAAGGATGAATATAGCATCACGATATTCTCCACAGGCAGGCACCCCGGCCCGAGGGGGTGCTGTGGTCTAACCAGAGGCCCTGTGGTCTGTTGGGGGTCCTCATGACAGACAGGAGACACAGTATGTGGAAATAGCCTTCAAAGGATATGCAGCACTACCCTGGGGCTGTCCTCCGAGCTTTATCAGGCGCTGTGTCCTGAACCGGGAGGGCTATTCCCTTCTGTTCTAGTTGGAAAGTTCTGGAAGCACATTTAAACACACACATGCCCACAGGCATGAGCAAAAGAGTCTGTCTTCTAAAGACTCTTGAGCCATCTGAACATCAAGTTAAAAAATGACCTGCACTTTGGAGGCATTCTTTAGGCCAGTTTTGTATACCATCCCTGATAATTCTGTTCCTGGGGGCATTCAGTACCGTGTCTGTCATGGTCTGTACTTTTCAAAACATCCCTTGCCCCCCACAAAACCTTCATAAAGCAGCGTACTCCAGACACCCAAGGCACCTCCCCATGGGGCAGGATTTTAAGTCGGCAACATAAACTTACTATTGGGTGAAAGTGAGTCGCTCAGCCGTGTCTGACTCTCTGTGACCCCATGGACTGTAGCTGGCCAGGCTCCTCTGTCCATGAATTCTCCAGGCAAGAATACTGTAGTGGGTTGCCATTCCCTTCTCCACAGGGATCGTCCCAACCCAGGGATCAAACCTGGGTCTCCCACATTGCAGGCCGATTCTTTACCATCTGAGCCAGCAGGGAAGTGCTTACTATTGGGTACCTGAGCCTGAGGCTGCCCTCTCCAAGTGCCCCAGGGCAGGACTCTTGTTCCAAAGCCACATGCCCACAGGAGCTGTCAGGGCACCAGTTAAACTGGGGTGATAATCAGGTTCCTGGTGGGGAGGAGGCTTCATAGAGCCAGGTCCTTGGGAAGCAGGCTGGATCCCACACAAGCAGTCCAGGGGCAGAGGGGCCCTTCCCTGGGACCCGCATCCCAGCCTGATTTGAAAACCACTTAGATTTGGGCTAAATTCTGCTTGAAGAGTCTTGGGTTGGGGGAGGGGCATTTTTCAGAGATCAATTTGCTTTAGCAAATTCTGTGTTTGCCCTTGCTTGCCAGCCTTCCTACCCCATCCACACTCTCCCTTGGCTTCATCGGTAGAAGCTTTGCACCCCAGGGTTCTGGCTTTGGGTACCGAGAGAGACTAATGTCCATGTCAAAGTGATTCCTGATAGAACGCGTCTTAGGTGTTAAATATTTATTTTAAGCGGAATGTTCTACTTCTGAGAGGTTAAAGAACAAATGTAATTTCATGCAGAGCCTTTTACTAGTCAGGGTGTGAGTGTCTTTTGGCTTTTTTTATTTGGCTCTGCTGCAGCCGACTAACAAAATGCGTTCCTGAGATGAGCTGACAAGAGTGCAGAAATGAAGAAATAAACAAAAAGCCATGTTAATTTCAAGCTTCAGTAGGAATACAAAAAGAAATATTAACATTTGCTGAATGACAAATAATGAAACGGCTAGGAATTTTTAATGCTTCTAGCAAGGTTTTTTGTAAGCTTTCATGGAATTTTATCCGAGTCGAGTGCAGCACATTTATAACTGGCAGCATCCCATGAAGGCGGCTTGATAGGAGGTTTAATTTCAGGATGGTCCCTCCAAGCATATGGGGTTTCTAATACGATTCCATAGCCCCATTTCCACTCCTCTAATCTGTTTGGAGTGGCCACATCTCCTGAGCATAATCTTCACAAGTGCTTGTCCGCAAAGTAAGAGTTGCTTTGCCTGGCTAGAAGGACGATCACAGAGCTGTTGTGTTGTTATTGTTGTTGTTTGGGATACGCGTAAAACAAAAATACGTGTGTTAGCCTCCAGCTCCTGCTTAATACCAGGTTTCTTTTATGGTCATGTTCTTTAAAGTCAGTCCTCTCACCGTAACATCGAATTTATTGAGAAATATTAAAGTTCTAAGCACTTTTATAATTTTAAAAATTTATTTTATTAAAATTCTTTCCAGCTGTATTGAGATGCAGTTGACATACAACATTGCATGTGTGTAAGGTGTTCAATGGGTTCAACACACCTTTTTTTTAGTTTTTGTTGGAGTGTAGTTGATATACAGTGTTGTGTTCATTCCAGGTGTAGAGCAAAGTGAATCAGTTATATGTATACATATATCCACTCTTTTTTAGACTCTGTCCCCATGTAGGTCATTAGAGAGTATCAAGTAGAGTTCCCTATGTCATACAATAGGTTCTTATTTAAAGTTCTAAAATTCGTATGCATGTGTCAGGTAGACATAAGGTACTGTTAACTTAGATTTTCTTTAATTCACTTTAGTCACAGTTTTGTTTTTTTTTTAAATATTTATTTATGTGGCTGTGCCAGGCCTTAGTTGTGCAGGATCGAACCCAGGCCCCCTGTATTGAGAGCACAGAGTCTTAGCCCCTGTACCACCAGGGAAGTCCCCGGTCACTGTTTTCTGAGCACCCACCGTGTGCAAGGAGCTGGGTGAGTGGTCTTCTCCCGAGGAACTGCCCTTACCAGGTGCAGATACAGAAGCATGAGGTGTTTGGTGGTAGAGAGAAGGTGCCCTGGCAGGTCAGAGACAGGGGAGCTTCATCCAGCTCCTCCGGGCTGTCAAAATCATCCTCACCTGTCTGTCACCCCTACGCGTACCCAGGACTGGCCTTTGACTCTGTGTACCCAGCGCTGAGCACACAGCAGGCGGCCCACAAGTGTGTGCTGAAGGGGGCTGTGGGGGGGAGCAGATGTGTGTGACGGTGGAGGAGCCTGTGCAGTGGGCAGAAGAGAGCATGGGACGCTGATAGTCCAGCAGTGAGTGTGAGGAGGCCCCAGGTGAGGGGGCCAGCCTCTCAGCTAGAAGGCCCGAGGGGGACGGTCAAGGACTCCGCATGGCGGGGCCCAGCCTCGGGATGTCTGCTGAAGGGTCAGCAAGCCATGGCTCACGGGCCAGCCCCATCCCCTCATCGCCAGGAGACTGTGGCTGCGCCTGTGCCCGCCGGGCCGAGGTGAGTAGTTGCAACAACATGGCCTGAAAACTGAGATCGGTTTTTACGTGTCCCTTCACTGGTGGCTCAGATGGTAAAGCGTCTGCCTGCAATGCGGGAGACCCGGGTTCGATCCCTGGGTTGGGAAGATGCTCTGGAGAAGGAAATGGCAACCCACTCCAGTACTCTTGCCTGGAAAATCCCAGGGACAGAGGAGTGTGGTGGGCTATAGTCCATGGGGTTGCAAAGAGCTGGACATGACTGAGCGACTTCACTTAGCTCACTCACAGAAGGAGGGTGGCAGCCTCTCCTCCGACGAAGGAACAGGCACCGTAGGACCATGTTGTAGAGGGACAGCCTGCACTTGGTCCTCCCGTGCCGGGGGCTGCCCTGACAGGAGGTGTGGTTGAAGACCGTTGCTGTGGCAGTGATTCACACCAAGGAAGGAACTGAGTGTAGGAAAACCACCAAGAACCGCAGTCAGTCACCTGCTGAGGCATCGTGGAGGGGAGTACGTGGCTTTGAGTCTCAGATGAGAGTTGACTTGGCATACTTTGTCCCTGGACTAGAAACCCTTGCCTTCTCCTAGTCCTTACCACTAGCTGGGGGTCCACCTCCTTCCAAAAAAACGCACGTCAGTCCCACCCAGCTGACTGCGCCCTGACTTGTGGTGCTGTTTGTCAGGACACGTGTCCTGTCTCTAAGCCTGTGCACATGCCCTGAGGCCAGGGGCTTCAGCCTGCCACACCTCTCTCAGCGGTTAGCTGGTATTTTTAACATCACTAGTCACTTCTAAATGTTTGGTGACGAGACAGTCACCGAGCAGTACGTGTTGTTAGAGAAAACATACCCTATCTCGTTCCACATTTTAGTCAGAAAACATCAGGCTGATAATTGTAAGAGCAAGCATCTGTCTGTCTGACGAAGCCACGTCCATCAGATAGAGCGGTTAAACCCACGTCAGTCATTTTGGTACAATAAAACTAAAATTAGACACAGCACAGACACAAAAGATGAGAGTGTTTATCCAAACGTTAGTTTAATAAAGATTTGCAGAGGCAGATGCTAAGGTGTCTGGACTCCTAGGACAGTTCAGTTCAATGGTTCTTACAGAGAAGAGCCTGGGTGAATGGAGGGAAGGTAATGGCTGGGGCTGGAGCCCCAAGGTCACATCCAGCACCCCTTTCTCGTCTTGAGGGTATGAGAAGCAAAAACGTCAGAAGCATGAATCCAGTTTTACTTGGTAATATTCATTAGTGACCTAAATCAATGGAGAACCTTCTACTTAATGGAGTAATTAATTTGCTCCGGTAATTGACATTGGGAACAGAAGATGAATTGATTAGCATGATTGCTGTGTTCCCTTTTCTTCCTTTTGTGGAAAGGAGCCGCTGTCGGGTCCATGCCAGGTTTGACATCAGGGGCCAGGCTGGATCAGTCAGCCTGAGATTCGTTTTTGCTCTTCTCACAGCTTGTCTGGTGCCCCGCTCTGTGCTCCTGTTCCTACATCATCCACAAGCCAAGGGCCCATCTCCCCACCTTTCCCTCCAACACCTCACCTGCTCAGGCTTCGCCCACACCTCGCCCCCCACCCCCCCACCCCGCCATGGATTCCAGCTGTCTTGGTCCTTGTGGATCTCTTTAAGTCACCATTTTACCTAATCAATACCAAGCAGTTTCTCGTGTAATGCTTCTTGTTGCTTTATATGTGGGATGAGGGGAAAGTATTAAAAGATTAAAGACAGACATCTCTGCCTCACTTTGCATAGTGTGAAATTGGACCTCTCTGCTCTGATAAGCCGCCTTCAGCACATCTCAGAGGGACGGAGGAGAGGGTGTCAGGCAAGACACCTTATGCACTGTAAAGGCCACACAAGTTGTAATTACCGGCACCATAATTATTTTGGCATATGTGTAGCTTCTCTACTGCACCATAATTATTTAGGGGTATGTATAGCTTCTCTACTGCGTTTATACTGAAGATCCCCAAACCGAAAGTCAACAGATTTTTGAACACCACTCTTTGTAAACGAGCTTTACCCTCGCCAGACAACGTGCTGCAAATAGACGGTTTTAAAAGCAGATTTCCTCCGGGTACCTACTGCCCTTGCAGGTCGAAGGACAGCGAAGACCCACTTGAAACAGTGAGAGGGAACTCAAATGCAGGCACCTGGGCCCCGTCCTGCCTGAATCTCCCCGCCCTCCCCACCTGCCCAGCGTCGTACACAGATGGCCCCGTGGACCTCGGTCCCCAGGGCTCCCCCAGTCTCATCTTCCTCATGTAGTCTTACGAAAAGAAGCAGGCCAAGCTGGACCGCCACTCGGAGAGAGGGAATTTGGCAGTGTGCTCAGGAGCACTGGTGACTGGCCGGCTCCTCCTCTGTGAGGGGGAGAGCAGAGCCGACAGAATATGAATGAGAACCAGAGTACATCACTGTCAAGGTCAGACGCCTGCCACCGCGCTCTTCATTCGCTGCCAGCCAGCATGCTCCTTCTGTTTCTTCCCAGCTGACACCCTTTCAGGCTCCGTGTTCTCAGCCCATCCCTGGGCCCCAGAGTAGGTGGGGGTGACTCTGTGGGCCTCTAATATCAGTTCCTGGCCATCCTCTCCCCCTCACACCTCTCCTCCCCCCCCCATTTTTTTTTTTTCCATTAAAATGTTCCAACCACTGCTTTTCTAATCACCACTGTTCTAACCACTGAGACTTTCTGTTTGAGACAGATTTATGGCTGTTAAAATATTTGTCTTAATTGTTGCAGGTGGTAATTTTGCCTTCTTGGCTTTGTTCCAACTTGCGTTATTATTTTTTTTTTTTTGCAAGAAGGATACTGAATGCATTATAAAGTATTAAATCATACCATGACTGAGAATAGTAAAATTTAAATTCTTTAAATATAATAGGAGTTAAAGATGGGATAGACATGTAGAGGACAACCCACCCTGACTAAATAAATCATGATTCTGGTTGAATGACCTTAATTGACCCCAGAATTAATAAAAATGTTACTTTTAATTATTTTTTTAAAGTTCTTATGCTCTGGAGACAGGACTTGAACTGACCTTTCTACAGTCAGTTTATGATTAGTTGATATGACATATTTAAAACTGTCCCAATTTTTCTTATAAATTTGACTAGTCTTCCATATCAAAGATATTGTATAATCTCACACCAACTTAAACGTAATGTATTTTCAAATCACTAAGTCAATAGCTAATCAATTCTATTAGCATTCCAAGTATTATACAAGGTAGAATGTAAATTCTGTGAGGGCAGCAATGTTTGCAGGGCTTGTGTTTATTTTATTCACTGTACTATCTCTAGGATCTAAAACAGTGCCGAGCATGTGTTGTGGTCACGAGATAAATAATGAATGAATGAATGAGTGATTAAGTGAGCTATAGACAAACTATAAGAATTAATAAAAATCTTTTTACAAAAATGCAGAATATATCATAATGTTAAATCACAAATGTGTCATTTTCAACTAAGGCTGTAAATACCAACATACCGTGATTGATTGTACTTCACAGATAGTGTGGTTTTTACAAACTGAAAGTTTGTGACCACCCTGCCTTGCCAGATGATGGTTAGTATTTTTCAGCAATAACAACATACTTTTTAATTAACGTAAGTGCCCTTTTTTAGACACTTAATAGACCACAGTATAATGTAAAAATAACTTATATACACTGGGAAACCAAAAACTCACGTGACTCGCTTTATTTTGGTGTTCTAGAACCAAACCTCTGAGGTCTGCCTGTAGTGGGAAGAATTAAAACAGTCTGCATTGCCCATCTGAACTGCAGTACTCAATGCTCAGACTCTGGTAATGCCCTTTTCTAGTAGATGCACTGTAGTCCCTGCATTAGAACTTTACTCAGAATTGAAAGTACTGTAAGGAGTCCAGTCTGTTTGGGTGCACAGATCATAGAAATAGTTCTTAATCGACTTTGATTTTCTGATCTGTATTCAGCAGTCTTTATAGAGACTGGCATAAAGCTGGGTGCAGAGCAATCACAATATTAGAGAAAATGTCACGTTCGCAGTTCTTTTGAAGTCTATAAATACAAAGTTAACCAGTGTGGTTTTCTGTAAACCTGTCTTTGGTGTAATTACTATTTCTTTTAATTATTCTACCTTTACTCTTGTAATCTTCTGTTTTGTTTGACATGCCAGTTTCACGTCACCAAATTCCAGTTGTAATACTGTGTTTTCAAGTATTATAAAAATATCTTAATGTTCTTTCTGTTGCAAATTACTCCTTTGGGTTCACTATTTCAAATTGTGGGTTTTAAGAGTGTTACTTTTCAAGTTGTAGTTAAAACTAGAAGATGTTTAAAAAAAAAAAAACCAAGAAACTAAGATGTTTAAACTTGGTTGAAGACAATCCAGTTGAGTGTCAGGATAAGAGGAGCGACCCCACCCCCCACGCCCCCACCCCCATGGCACTCCCTTCCCATGATCAGTAATTCTGTCATGTCACGCCTGCCATGTAAGAGTCTAGAATCTTAATGATGGTGCAGGCCCTGGGGGGACCCTTTGGCTCTGTCATCCCTCCACCAGTTGTGCGGGGAGAGGTGTCCACCGAAGGAAGAACAGCTTCTTGTATGACTTCTGAGACTTCTCAGGCTGGACTCTCCATCCTGTAATGAGAGATGAAAATGTTTAGCCTCTACTGTAAGTTCTCACTTGCCCAGTATCCGAAAGCAATTTGAGAATAATTCAAACCAAATCTTTCAGTAGAGCTAGTAAAGAACTAGGGCTTCCCAGGCGGTGCAGTGATAAAGACTCTGCCTGCCAATGCTGAAGACACAGGAGACATGAATTTGAGCCCTGAGTCAAGAAGATTCCCTGGAGAAGGAGATGGCAACCCACTCCAGTATCCTTGCCTGGAAAATCCCGTGGACAGAGGAACCTAGTGGGCTACAGTCAGTGGAGTCACAAAGAGGTTGCGAAGAGACACGACTGAGTGACTGAACACAAAGCACAGTAAAGAACTACATTTAACTTGTTAATGGTGCCACATTTTGCCCTGTCTTAGAACCTCCATAAATATAAGATTAAAATGATGGACGTGACAGGAAGTAAATAAAGCTTAATTATCCCAGTTTAAAATTCAGCCATGGGTATGCCTGTGCCTGGCTGTTGTGTTGACCTCATTGCCATATGACTGCCATCAATAGCTCTTTATATTTAATCCATTTCCTCTAAAAGCCACACTAACACATTTATAATGTGTGTAGACTATTTTTTCCCATCACATTTGATGTAGTCGCACAATCATTATTGAAGTCTTTTGTGAGATATAATCTTTTTGATTATCCTAGGATTTTCTGCTTCATTGCTTAAGTTTTTCGGTGACTGTGGTAGTACTGATGCTCGTGGAACAATTTGGTGAGACCCAGGAATTTCCCACTGTGTTTACGTGGTTTCAGGGTCATCTCTCCATTCGCCAGATGGAATCTCTGTAAGAACAGTACTCATCAGATAATTTATAAGAACCTTTTACGGCTGTGTTTTCTCATTCACAAATGAGTCATGAAAAACTGGATTCAAGAAGTTTTTAAGATCTATCTCAGTCTGCAGAAGAAAAACTGGGTTTATTAATGTTGCGTGCGTGCTAAGTCTCTCCAGTCGTGTCTGACCCTGTGCCCACCAGGCTCCTCTGTCCGTGGGATTCTCCAGGCAAGAATCCTGTAATAGGTTGCCATGCCCTCCTCCAGGGGATTGTCCCAATCTCACTGTCTCTTGCGTCGGCAGGCAGGTTCTTTACCACTAGCACCACCTGGGAAGTAGCTATCTCCCCTGCCAGATCACCACCTCTTCAAAGTGAGAGATCACCGTTGCTGTTTATGGTTCATCCTTTTAAAGGACTTAAGAGCAAGCTGAGTACACAGTGACCCACTGGCCTAGGCTAGATAGACTGTGACCTCCTAAGTAGGAGGAGAGATTCTTCAAGAAAGGTCACTCCCTACCCAGAATAATAAACCCTCCTCTTTTGAATGTAATTGTTATCTAAAGGGATTAATTAACCCCAAGGAAAGAATGTTAAGGCCACGTTCTTGGTCTTGTTTTTGATTAAGAAAAATGAATTGAACCTTCTGTAAATTCTACACCTCACATTAGAAAGCAAAGGTTAAGTTGATCCTGCCACTTAAATTCTTCTGTGGTTGATTATTTGCAAAATATCTTGAAGTTAAAAGGCATATAGACAAAAATCAATCAATGTAAATAGTTAAATTTAGAGGAATAAAAGACAGTCATCAGTCGTTTTTTACATCTCCATTAACCACTTGAATTCAGAGCTGAATTCTGTCTCAGCTAAATAGAACAGCTAATATCCAATCAAATGTGCAATTTTAGCATTAGCCAGACAATCCCAGAAAATCTGAATAACATTTATAATTTTTGTCACAGAAATAATGGCATTAAATGCTAATAGAATTGATTTCATTTGTTAATTTCTTCTAAGTCAATCTAGAAGAAATCAGCTTGACAAAGCAGGTGAGTGATGTCTCACCAGCACCCAGTTAAAAGTAAATCATGTCTGGTTCCCACAACAGGTAGCATTAATCAGACTTATTTTGTTAATAGTAAGTCATCTGACTATTGTTGCATAAGATATTGTTGATTTTAATTGACTCAAATTTGATAAATTTTAATTTATTTAATCATAAATGTTCTCTTCCCTCTTACCTAAAAGATAACCCAGGTGAAATAGAATGTATTCATCACTTATTACATATAAAACCAGATTGTTCTATGTGTAAAGGAAATTAACCAATATGTTTTTGTATATTATACAAACGTACAAACTTTCTCCAGGGACTATGGCTTTTTTGGTAAGAGCTTCCCCTTTGTTATTGGTTTTCTTATAATAAAAACCAACAAGTCAATGCCATTTCTGAAATGGCAGTCACTCTTTTAGGATCCTACAGCAGTGACTTAATGCAAGGGGTAGATCAAAAATCATAAAATTGAATTTGAAACTCTATGTTTGTACAATGCTACTAAAGATCAACTTGGCCAGTTATAACAGCAGCCATAAATAGTTTTAAATCCTTTCACCTGATCATCTCATTGCTTAAAATTATAACTAATTGATTTTTAAAGGTGAAAGTGAGGTCTCTTAGTCATGTCTGACTCTTTGCGACCCCCTGGACTGTAGCCTACCAGGCTTCTCCATCCATGGGATTTTTCAGGCAAGAATACCGGAATGGGTTGCTCCAGGGATCTTCCTGACCCAGGGATCAAACCCCGGTCTCCCACATTGCAGGCAGATGCTTTACCATCTGAGCCACCAGCATGTATGTAATTATCCAACTATCATTGGACAGTTGGATATTAGAATTGAATGTTAGAGACAACAGAATCAACAAATGAGCAATGACAGATGAAAGCTTGAAAATGGAGTATTAATAGTCAGGTGGAGTCTGTATTATAAGTATAAAGATCAAAAGTATACAAGAGGGGTTCCAGACAAAAGAATGCAAAATTATATGTGGACTGTGATTAAAATGATATGAAAAATTTTAAGTTAATAACTTTTATGTTATATTAGTAATCTAGATTTCTTTAATGTTAATTTTTTAAAATATTGTTTCAAAGTTGTTGAATACATCGCTTAGCATATTTTTGTTCCATAGCACTTCAATGAGGAATTGAAAGGATCAGCCAAAATGACTGCAGATCATACCATCAACAATAAGGTGTCTCTTGGTGCCATTTAGCAAATGACTGCATCCATTTGTGGCATCCTCAAAGAATGTCTGCACTTTCTAAGCGTCCTCACCAACTCCCAGAGAGTCATTTACATGGTGGAACAATTTCTTCTGGAGTGTCTTATCTGTCTAGTTAAAACCTCAAGGAGGAAGATGATATTTACCAGTCCATAAAATGACATCTGGCCACCTGACCTTTGACTTTTAAGAAGTGCCAGAGGGTCTTTAATGGTTCGAGTGAGCCTTGGATTTCTGTGTTATCATAGTGACATAGTGACAGCCCCTCTCACAAGAGCATGCCTTGGCCAGCCCCTCCTCGAGTCTCAGAAGGCTGAAATGGTCGCTGGGTTGCGGGTTAAGAATAGCTGAGCATTCCCACCTCTTTAAAACTCTGATTTACCTAACACATATATTAACCTTTTTAATGAAAAGAAGGACGGCCCAAAGAGTGAAATACTTGCTCTTCACCTATACCAATAAATTATTTTGAAAAATTGCAATTTACCAGAAACGTACTCACCACGTCATCTTTGTCTTTTTCTAGGTGTATTTTTTTCATATTCTTCTTTCTTAAAATTTTATTGGAGTATAGTTGCTTTACAATGTTGTGTTAGTTTCTCTTGTACAACAAAGTGGATCAACTGTAAGTATACACATCAGTCAGTCAGTTCAGTCGCTCAGTCGTGTCTGACTCTTTGCGACCCCATGAATTGCAGCACGCCAGGCCTCCCTGTCCATCACCAACTCCCGGAACCTACCCAAACTCATGTCCATCGAGTCAGTGATGCCATCCAGCCATCTCATCCTCTGTCAGCCCCTTCTCCTCCTGCCCCCAACCCCTCCCAGCATCAGGGTCTCCAATGAGTCAGCTCTTCGCATCAGGTGGCCAGAGTATTGGAGTTAGCTTCAGCATCAGTCCTTCCTCCCCTTTTTTTGGATTTCCTTCCCATTTAGGTCACCACAGAGCATTGAGTAGAGTTCCCCGTGCTGTACAATAGGTTCTCCTTAGTTACGTATTTTATACAGAGTGTCAGTAGTATGTATATGTCAATCCCAGTCTCCCAATTCATCTCACACGCCCCTTTCCTCCTTGATGTCCATATGTTTGTTACTACGTCTGTGTCTCTGTTTCTGCTTTTCAGACAGGTTCATCATACTTTTGCTTGTGCGATGTTGCTGGCCCTTGTAGAAACTGACCTCTGGCTACTAATGGTCACTGCCCATCCACACAGTATGTTAAGTAACTGCCACATTGAAACCACCATCTAAGCATCACCATGTTTTTGTTTTTAAAAGTTCCGCTTACTGACTTAGCTGATTTTAAAGAACTCACAGTCTAGTTGGAAACAGAACAACTGAAGAACATTCCCAAAGTTCAAGATGAACTGGTCACACCATAAGTATTTGCACTGAACCCCCAGTTCTGGGTGATCCTCAAGTGAGTAGCAGGCTCAGATTAGCTGAGGCCTGGATGTCCCAGCTGGAGTGACTATGCGTGTAAGAGAAAGTCAAGCACCAGGTACCAATTTTAAAAAGGGATGAATTTGGTAAGGTAGTGAGAATAAAGAGCAGTTGTCAATTTCTGGAAAGTGAGTAATGGAATAAAAATTATGACTAGGGGACGGATTCACTGATGAGTATGGCCAAGGGGCTGAAGACAGGAGTCCACCCAGGAGAGCTGAGTCAGTGCCTGCAGCACTGGGGTGTCTGCTGAGAAAATGGGGAAGACAAAAGTCAGATCTTTTACCGAAAAAGAATCTGCTGGGTGTCATAAAGTACTGGATGTGAGATGAGAAGAAGGAAGGGTAACCAAGGGGAAGGAATTCTAAGCATTTGGAAACTGTTGTTGTGCAGGTGTTGATGACAGGCTGGGGACAGAGTACCTATAATAAGACGGAAGAGGGATTCCAGGCTGCTTGTTTGGTGTGTTGTCACTCTCCGGTATCAGTAGGATGTTTATCTGGACGATTAAGGTATAGAATTCGGGAGCAGTTAGGACCAGAGGTTAGACTTGTGCGATCTGTGTTCTTCAGATGAGTGCACATGCAGAAGGAGGACCCAGTTGAAAGTCAAGGGGAGGGGCTTCCCTGGTGGCTCAGTGGTAAAGAATCCACCTACCAATGCAGGAGTCACGGGTTCGATCCCTGGTCCGGGAAGATCCCACATGCCGTGAGGTTGCCCGGCCCATGTGCCACAACTGCTGACGCCCATGCTCTAGCAAAGAAGTCACCACACAATGAGCAGCCTGCGCGCCACAGCTTGAGAAAGGCTGCGCGTAGCAACGAAGACCCAGGACAACCAAAAATAAAAAAATATAATTGTTTAAAAAAAGAAAGTCAAGGGGAGGATTAAGTCAGTGGTGGAGAGGGGAAAAGAGCCAAGCCAGCAGGGAAATAGGGCCACAGTGTGATCTCAGACCCACCTCACTGCCGCCACAGAGGCCACCCGAGGGGACACTCTGTGTCCTCCACAGGGAATGTTCTAACACAGCGGCGCAGACAGGAGCCACGTGGTGAGATGAGGGAGGGAGTTTTCAGGGGGCCAAGCAGATTGGAGTAGTTGAGAAAGGAGGGTGAGAACAAAGCAGATGACAAGGGGAAAGGGAAGATGAATGCAGAGTGACCCCAGTGAGGGCTTTCTCAGTCAGAAGCCTGGGTGTAGAGGCGTGGAGGCTGGAGGGTGGTGGCAGTGAAGGGAGTGATCAGGTGTGAGGACAGAGGGTCCCCGTAGGAGCCGCCACTCTGTGGGATGCCCAGGCACCCCTTCAGCCTGTTGGTGACAGTTGCTGGACCACACGCTCTCAGAGCACAGGTGAGCTTGAAGGAACGCTGGAGACAGAGTTGCGGAGGTCTCTGGGCTAGTTGCTTCTTATCAGTTACTGTCTCTAGCTTCCAGGTTGGAATGTGGAACGTGCTGGTCTGTCAAGGTTAAACTGTACAGAGTCTAACTGAATTTAGCTTTTATATCTTTTCTGTTTGTCTGTTTTTTTCAAATGTCTCAAGAACCCAGTTTTACCTGAAGCTATTAAAGTTCGTCTGGTCCCTAATGCATATAAACAGCATTGTACGTGCTAAGCCGTTTCAGTAGGGTCCGACTCTTTGTGACCTGTGGACTGTAGTCTGCAAGGCTCCTCTGTCCATGGCATTCTCCAGGTAAGAATACTGGAGTGGGTTGCCATGCCTTCCTCCAGGGGATCTTCCCCACCCAGGGATCAAACCTGAGTCTCTTATGTCTCCTGCATTGCAGGTGGATTCTTTTCCACTAGCGCCTCCTGGGAAGCCCATAAACATCATTATTTAAAAGCTAAATGAAAAATAAAATAAAAGCTAAATGAAGTCCCTCTCCAGCCACAGTTAACTGTTAAGGTTTTCACCCTCTAGCTGATGGTACTAGTCCCAACACGGGCAGCCAAAGTCTGTGTGGCTCTTCCTAGAGAACTTTCGCTGTCGTCTCACACCTGAGGTTCAGACAGTCGAGGAGCCCGTGGGCTGTGTCCCCCAGCGCCTGAGTGGCAGAGGTGTCACTCGGGCCCAGGCCTTGAGGCCATCCAGCCACGTGGGCTGCTGCCTCTGTGGGTATAAACTCCCTTCCGAGCTAAACGGAGAGCTCGGCTCCGGGGTCTCCAGTCCGGTCTTCTGGGTCGTAGAGGCCATTATCCTGTGACTCCACGGCTATCAACATTCAGATGAATATTGTACAAAGAAGGCAAAGGTCAGTAAGGACCAGAATTGAGAGGAATAGCTTCATGGAGGAGGGGGCCTGAGGGCCCCTTGAAGATTAGGTAGGAGTGAGCAGGGCAGAAAGCAGGGAGAGTTTATGAGCTGAGGGCGGTGGAAGCAGGACTCAGTGTGGCCAGCAGCGGACAGACAGGAGGCGCCAGAAATAGAGCTGAAGATGGCCTAGTGCGGTGCTGATGCCAGGAACGTCTTGAACACAGGGCAACATAAAGAAAGGGGCATTTTAGGAAACTTGCTTTGGCAGTTACACACAGGAGAGCAAGTTAAAGAGACTTGTAGGATCCCAGGTGAGAACCCGGGTAGTAAATATGTTGTTGATTCCCAAGAAGACTGTGAAAAGGATTAATTGGCAAGTGGTTTGTATACAACTATGGACTCATCGTAAGGTCTCAGTTATTTTTTTCGTCACATTTTTGGAAGGATAGATCTGCAGCGAGGAAGGGTGGATAATAAGCAAATCCTTTCCTTTCTATAGTGATTTTCTGCTAAAAGTCCATTCTAAATTTCAGCTCAGCATTTGACAGGTGTTTGAAACTCCAGGAGCAAGATGGAGAAATACAGACCGGATGGTGGTAGATTTTAGCTGGTGGGAGGAACACACCCAAAGATCATGGGTTAAAGAATTGTTCTATGTGGAAGGTCTCTGATAGCCGCTCCACAACTCTCAGTGAGGGAACTAAATGAAGACATAAAAGGCTTGTTCATCAAGTTTCTAGGTGACACAAACTGGAAGAATAGCTATGTTCCTGGACGGTAGACTCAAAATTGGAAAAGATCTCAATAGGACCAAAGCCTGAGGCAAGCTTACCGTGTTACATTTAGTAAGAATAACATCGTCTTAGCATGGTATTGTTAAAAAATCAATTAACGGAAGAAACGTGAATTAGGTGTGGAATATGGTAAAAGATTTGGGGATGTAGGTGGGGGTGGGGGTTTTGGGGGAGAGAGTTATGTAAGGCTGAGTGGTGGGTACAGAGCTGTCGACAGACTTCATGCAGAGACTTCCCTGGTGGTCCAGGGGCTTGGACTCCACGCTCCCAGTACAGGGAGCCTGGGTTTGATCCCTGGTCAGGGAACTAGATCCCACAGGACACAGCCAAGAGTTTACATGCCACAACTAAAAGGAATCCTGAGTGCCGCAACTGGAACCCAGTGCAGCCAAATAAATAAATAAATATAATTTTTAAAAAAAGAGTTCATTCAATTTTTAGACACCATGCAAGACATGTAGATTCATCCTGCACCCCTCCAGTGGGCACATTTAGGGAATTTCTAGGGTTAAGCAGATTCAGACCCAGTGAGCAGCTCATCAATGGAGGATTAAACAGCTTTGATGAACAGTTTTCAGGGAGGCTGTAGAAAGACTCTGATATTGGGTGTAGGGTTATACTCTGTGGTTTCACATGCATTTTCCAGTGATGTGCTAGGGACTTGTACCAGCTTGCAGGGGCTAATGGTTAAATAATCAGGAATCTTGCAAGCCAGGAATTCAACTGTTGGTAGCTTGAAATCAGCCATGGGGGGCTTTCTTTATATGATGTGTGTGCATGCTAAGTCACTTCAGTCGTGTTCGACTCTTTGCAACCCCATGGACTGTAGCCCGCCTGGTTCCTCTGTCCATGGGATTCTCCAGGCAAGAATACTGGAGTGGGTTGCCATGCCCTCCTCCAGAGGATCTTCCTAGCCCAGGGATCAAACCCACGTCTCTTAAGTCTCTGCACTGGCAGGTGGGTTCTTTACCACTAGTGCCCCCTGGGAAGCCTTCATTTATACCACGGAAGCCTGCAAATATTATAGATGACCCGCTCCATCCCCACCCAGCATCAGCAGGCCAGCACACCACCAGGACTGTCCAGAATAAAGAGTGTCTGTTGGAAGCTGTGAGCTTCTGGAATGTGAGACAGCAGATCGAAGAAGGGAACATCCCTGTTTACGTTCTTTGGACTTTTCAGATTTTCTTTCCCTCCATTATGTGCAGCTCCCATTGTTGGTGCTCAAAGCACTTCCTATCTCCTGCCAAGATCTGAGGCCTGGGAGTTTCTCTGACACCGGATCTGCCAGGGAAACTCAGATACCTTCTGTTTCTTGGAATAATTCTTTCCTTGTTCAGTATCTCGACTGGCTGGCCCTGAGCAAGAGGCAGCCCCACTCCGTTCTCAGCACCAGCCGAAAGAACTGTGAGTCACAGATGAGTTCAGCCATCTGAACTCATTTGGAAACACATGTTTCCATGATTTGGAAACACAGGGGCTGCAGGGAACATGTGGTCACAGGTACCAGAGCGAAGCCCCCCCTGCAGGCCATGCGGCCCATAGTAGATCTCAGATCAGCCTCTGTGCCCATGGTTCATGGGCAGAGGGTAAACAATGATTTTCATCCTATTGTTTTTCTCTCTCACTTCTTTTTACGGAGAGGATTTGAAGAAAGCCTGAGTCAGGTAAAAGGGAAAAGCAAATATCCTGTGGTAGACAAGACAGCAGTCAACTGTGGTCACGGAAATACTATTTGAGTTTGTTCTGAAGTTCTTAGTCAAGAAACTGATTGTTTTCACTTTTCTCGTATGTCTCCTATATCCCACTTGAAACCCCGAAGGCTTTTCTGTTTTCCGCAGTATGCTTTCTCCCCATTCCCTCCTGCTATTGGTTCCCCAGGAGAGACAAACAGTAGCACCCAGGAATAGGTAGGCTGTACCTGGGGGAATAGTCTATCTAGTCAAAGCTATGGTTTTTCCAGTAGTCATGTGTGGATGTGAGAACTGGACTATAAAGAAAGCTGAACGCCAGAGAATTGATGCTTTTGAATTGTGGTGTTGGAGAAGACTCTTGAGAGTCCCTTGGACTGCAAGGAGATCCAGCCAGTCCATCCTAAAGAAGATCAACCCTGAATATTCATTGGAAGGACTGAGGCTGAAGCTGAAACTCCAATACTTTGGGCACCTGATGTGAAGAACTGACTCATTTGCAAAGACCCTGATGCTGGGAAAGATTGAAGGCAGGAGGAGAAGGGGATGACGGGATGAGACGGTTAGATGGCACAACTGAGTGACTGAACTGACCTGGGGGAATGGGCCTTCCAAGAAAGTTCACATTGCCAACCAGGGAACAGTCTGTATTTGATAAAAAGTTTTCTTGCCAAATAAACCTATCCAAAGGTGATTTTTGAGCCATAGAGCAAGCTAGTCTGGACCTCAATATCTAATTGTTTTTAACATGCAGTAATGTGAAGCTATAAAGAGGTCTGTTTTAGAAGTGACTAAACCTAGTGGCGCTAGTGGGAAAGAACCCGCCTGCCAATGCAGGAGATTTAAGGGAGGTGAGTTTGATCCCTGGGTTGGGAAGATCCCCTGGAGAAGGGCGTGGCAACCCACTCCAGTGTTCTTGTCTGAAGAGTCCCATGGACAGAGGAGTCTGGCGGGCTATGGTCCATGGGGTCACAAAAAAGAGTCGGACATAAAAAAAAAAAAAAAAAGAGTCGGACATGACTGAAGCGACTTAGCAGGAAACCCAGTGAAGATGAGCTCTGTCCTTGTATGGAGATTAGAGTGTGAAGAAGGGTCAGAGAGACCTGAATAAAGGTGGAAAGGTGAAACAGGAAGAAAAGGCAGGAAAGAGAATGCAGCTGTAGCACCACCAGGTCTCAGGCTAGGGACACATCCTTAGAAAGGTGTAGGCCAAGGGCAGGGAGTGAAGAGGAAATGGGTCCTACTGCAGAAGCTGTAGGATGACAGGAGGTTGTGACTTGATGATCATATTAACCACAGGCCCATCCCAGGACCCCAGGAGGCCAGGGAGCAACCTCAATCTAGCCTTACCAAAGCCCCAGCTTGGGGTCAGAGCTCTGTGGAGCCCGCAGGCTGGGGCTGCTGTAAGCCCCTTGCCCCTTCTGGCAGCAGAAAAATAGGCCCTGTTGGTTTTGGTTGGCCACATGCTGTCTGAGAAACGGCCTCACTGAGAAATATATCTGCTGGTCAACATCTCGCCTTCTGCAGTCAGAGCTTCAGGAAAATGAAGCTGTCCTGCCCTAGACTGTATGTAAAGAGCCAGCTCCATATATATGTGAAATCTAGAAAAATGATACTAATGAGCCTATTTGCAGGGCAGGAATAGAGACACAGTTATAGATACACAGATATACAGAATGGACTTGTAGGTGCAGGGGGAAGGAGAGGAGGGTATGAAATGAGAGAGTAGCGCTGACATATGTACACTACCATGTGTAAAATAGATAGCTAGAGGGAAGCTGCCGTATAACACTGGGAGCTCAGCTCCGTGCTCTGTTGATGACCTAGAGGGGTGGGATCGGGGGAGGATATATGTATTATTAGGGCATCCCTGGTGGCTTAGCTGGTAAAGAATTCGCCTATAGTGTGAGAGACCCAGGTTCAATCCCTGCGTTGGGAAGATCCCCTGGAGGAGGGCATGGCAACCCACTCTAGTATTCTTACCTGGAGAATCCTGTGGGCAGAGGAGACTGGCGGGCTACAGCCCATGGAGTTGCAAAGGGTTGGACACGACTGAGCGACTAAGCGCAGCACAGCACAGCACACGTGGCTGATTCACGGTGTTCTGCAGCAGAGACCAACATGACATTATAAAGCAATTGTACTCCAATTTGAAAAAATAAACCAAAACCAAAAAAAGGCAGCTTCTCCCCTGAATACCTGGGGTGCTGCCTGGAAAGATGACAGTGACTCAGGTCATTTTCTGTCTCCCGTGGTTCAAGAGGAGAACCCACCTTAAGAAAGACTGGCAGTGCCTGACCTTCTGATACAAAATCATCAAGTATTTTAGCAACTTGCCAAGGTTCCGCCTGAAAAGGACTACAGTAGCAGCTGGACTAGGGGGCACTTGAGATTGGGAATATACAGAACAAGGTCTTAGCTGCCTTTGAAGCATCTCCTAACTTTGAGGTACCCATCAGAACTCCAATTGCCCCCTCTCTTTACCCAAGATGAAGTTAATTAACCAAATCTATGCTTCCAAAGGCTCTCCTGCATCAAAACTTCTAGTATTTGGTTCCAGTAGTGTTAGCATTGAGATAGTTCCTATGAAAAAAATTTTGTTTTTGCCTCCCCATTTCTCATGGAAATTACTCCATGAAAATAGTGGGGTTGAAAATTCTTGGCTCATCGTCCCTTAATAGCTTGGTCATATCTATAGCATACATTGAATAATTCAGTGAGAAAATTAAGCTTTGACTAATAGTCTTTCACATGTACTGACACTCTGTTGATCTTTACCCCAATATATAAGGTGACCAGGTAGGAATTATTCTTACAATCTAAGAGTTGAGAAAACTTAGGCTCATAACAATTAAGAGATTTAACCAGGAACAGGTGTAGAACCCAGGTCTCCTGATCCCTGATCCAGAGCTTTTAAAGGGAATCTTGAAGAATGGTGGCCAGGTGCATGGTGTGAGGCAAAATAAGACAAGTTGTGTTTCAGTGAGCACCTAATGTATAAGACAAGGGGCAGAGGCATGGGTGTCCAGGAAAAGAAGATGTCATGGTTTTTCATCAAGAAGCTTACAGCTTAATTGGAAGGATGAAACTGCTACTCCTATAAACAGTTAACCTTAATGAAGGTGAGTGAAGGGAAAGAAGAGAGTTCTGGGAAAGAACTTATTGGAATGCACCAATAAAGTCTCGGGGGGAAGAACTAGAACTGCATGTTGGGCAGAGATAAGACTGCATAACCAGAGACTGAGGGACTGGGAGCGGAAATGGGGAGTTAGTGTTTAATGGGAACAGAGTTTCAGTTTAGGAAGGTGAAAAATTCAGGAGACAGATCATAGTGAGAGTTGCACTACAATGTGAACATACTTAGTGCTACTGAACTGTACAGTTAAAATAGTACCTTTTATATTATGTGACTTTACCACAATTAAGAAAAAAAAAAACTTTTCTTTAAAAAAAAAAAGCTAGCAAGCAGGGCCTTCTGGCCAGGGGTCGTTTGGGTGCAGGCAGAATATGCAGGAACTGTCCAATCTAGAGATGAGGAGCTAAAGGTGAGGTCCGCAAGCTCTACAGAGGTCAGGCCGAAGAGTTTGGACCAGTAAAGTGAAGAACTGAGTAGATGAGGTCTGAAGGGACACTGGGGTCATCCTGAGTCTGTAAACAGCAGGATCGTGACCTGCAAAGGCAAAGCAAACGGTATCTAACAGAGAAGTCTCCAGGCTGGTGCGATGCCTCCTGTGAGAGGCGGTGAGCAAGCAGGGACAGAGAGCAGTCTGGGGCTCCTGGTGGGGAAGAGCGTGGGTGAGGCTAATAAAGAGCATCGAGCTGGACTCTGAGGATGCTTACAATTTGACTAGGAGATGGAGAAGGTGCTTCAGGTGGAGGTGACACACAGAAAAGTAAGGAGTAAGAAGGGAAGATACTGGCTTGAAAGAAGTTATTAAACAGAGAGAAACAAGATAGGATAAAAAGATGGGAACGGCTGCTCAGGGGCTGGGAGGCAATTAGAACTTGGATTGCATGGGGTAGAAAATTGGAGGAAGGAAGTTGGTATGATGAAAGCAGTTCTGGGAAAACAAGCCTGGCAGCATCTGAGACAAGGTGGGAAGGGAGAAAGATTAGAGGCAGAGAAACCAGCCAGGAGACTCTCAGAAATCTGGGTAAAGCCCCTGGGAGTTGTGGCACCGAGAGGGAAGGGGAAAGGTGACTGTGCGAAACAAAGGAAGCGGAAACTTGGGATTTAAGGGAAGATGCCATGGGCAGATGTGACTTGAGGGCCCTAATTTTGAAGTTGAAAAATAATGCTTCTACTGGGATAAAATGGGGTGATATGGGAAAGGAACCCCATTTTGAAAGGGGAAGGTGATAGTTCCATTTGGGGCACCCAAGTAAAGATACTTTTGTCTTTGAGAATATGGGCCTAGAGGTGAAGGGCTTGGGACCGATGTTTGATGGCTGATGCTTGACAGTGAACCACAGTGAACGAGTGTCACTGGAGGGATGGGGGTCCACAGTAAGGAAGAGGAGGCAGAAAGGAAAGACAGGAATGACAGGAGAAACCAGTGGAGAGCCAGTGAAACACATTTACACATCTGAATGGATTTTGAAAGCGGTCCAGTGGTTAAGAATCTACCTTCCAATTTGTGAGACATGGGTTCAATTCCTGGTTGGCGAACTAAGATCTCACATGCCTCGGGGCAAAATAAGCTACAACTACTGAATCTGATCGCTAAGTCCGAGCACCACAGTGAAGATGCAGTGCAGCACCCCCCAAAAAAGAATGAGTTGAAGATTATCTGCTATCAAAGAGAGGGGAGGATCTTCCCTTGCAGCACAGTGGATAAGAATCCGCCTGCCAATGCAGGGGACAATGCAGGGGACGCAGGTTCAATCCCTGGTCCAGGAAGATCCCACATGCTGCAGAGCGGCTAAGCCCGTTTGCCATAACTACAGAGCCCACGCTCTAGATCCCGCAAAGAGCAGCTACTGAGCCCGAGAGCTCCAACTACTGAGTCCATGCGTTGCAACCTCTGAAGCCCCTAGAGCCTGTGCTCCACAAGAGAAGCCCCCGCAATGGGAAGCCCACACACCGCAATGAAGAGTAGCCCCTTGCTTATCACAACTAGAGAAATAGCCCTCAAAAAGCAGCAAAGACCCACTGTAGCCAAAAACTAAATGAATAAAATTTTAGAGAGAAAGGAGGGGGTGGTCGGGGAGGCTAAGGATGGGAACTGAGAAGGCCAGTGGGTCTGCACAGAAGCAGGTTGTGTTGCTACAAGGGCAGTTTTCCTAGTGGTGGGGGGCTTCCAGGGGGCTCCCCACCCACCTGGAGTGATATGCTGGGCCCCGGACTCCCTCCCCCCGGCCTTCTCAGCTCTGACTGGTTCTCTGGGGGCCTGACAGGAGAGAGTTCTTTCTTTCAAATCTTAGTCACAAGTGATTAATGGTTGTGTTTCTAAACTACAGATCTAATCACACATCTTAAGTTGGACGGGTGAGTTACGTGGGCAGTGGCGGAAGGTCTGAGGAGAAGGGGCTCCGCTGATCAGAGGGGGCATAGAGCGACCAACACTGCTTTATTTATTTATTTTTTTAATTATTTATTTATTTTACTTTGCACCATTGTATTGGTTTTGCTGTACATTGACTTGAATCCTCCATGGGTGTACATGTGTTCCCCATCCTGAACCCCTCTCCCAACTCCCTCCCCATTCCATCCCTCTGGGTCATCCCAAGTGCAGCAGCCCCAAGCATCCTTTATCATGCATTGAACCTGGACTGGTGATTTGTTTCACATATGATAATTTACATGTTTCAATACCATTCGCCCATATCACCCTCTCCCACAGAGTCCAAAAGACTGTTCAGTGCATCTGTGTCTCTCTTGCTGTCTCGCATACAGGGTTATCGTTACCATCTTTCTAAATTCCATATATATGTGTTAGTATACTGTATTGGTGTTTTTCTTTCTGGCTTACTTCACTCTGTATAATAGGCTCCAGTTTCATCCACCTCATTAGAACTGATTCAAATGTATTCTTTTTAAGGGCTGAGTAATACTCCATTGTGTATATGTACCACAGCTTTCTTATCCATTCGTCTGCTAATGGGCATCTAGGTTGCTTCCATGTCCTGGCTATTATTAACAGTGCTGTGATGAACATTGGGGTACACTTGTCTCTTTCAGATCTGATTTCCTCAGTGTGTATGCCCAGCAGCAGGATTGCTGGGTCATATGGCAGTTCTATTTCCAGTTTTTTAAGGAATCTCCACACTGTTTTCCATAGTGGCTGTACTAATTTGCATTCCCACCAACAGTGTAAGAGGGTCCCCTTTTCTCCACACCCTCCCCAGCATTTATTGCTTGTAGACTTGGATAGCAGCCATTCTGACTGGTGTGTAATGGTACCTCATTGAGGTTTTGATTTGCATTTCTCTGATAATGAGTGATGTTGAGCATCTTTTCATGTGTTTGTTAGCCATCTATATGTCTTCTTTGGAGAAATGTCGGTTTAGTTCTTTGGCCCACTTTTTGACTGGGTCTTTTATTTTCCTGGAATTGAGCTGCAGGAGTTGCTTGTATATTTTTGAGATTAATTCTTTGTCCGTTGCTTCGTTTGCTATTATTTTCTCCCATTCTGAAGGCTGTCTTTTCACCTTGCTTATAGTTTCCTTTGTTGTGCAGAAGCTTTTAATTTTAATTAAGTCCCATTTGTTTATTCTTGCTTTTATTTCCAACATTCTGGGAGGTGGGTCATAGAGGATCCTGCTGTGGTTTATGTCAGAGAGTGTTTTGCCTATGTTTTCCTCTAGGAGTTTTATAGTTTCTGGTCTTACATTTAGATCTTTAATCCATTTTGAGTTTTTTTGTGTGTATGGTGTTAGAAAGTGTTCTAGTTTCATTCTTTTACAAGTGGTTGACCAGTTTCCCCAGCACCACTTGTTAAAGAGATTGTCTGTTCTCCATTGTATATTCTTGCCTCCTTTGTCAAAGATAAGGTGTCCATAGGTGTGTGGATTTATCTCTGAGCTTTCTATTTTGTTCCACTGATCTATATTTCTGTTTTTGTGCCAGTACCATACTGTGTTGATGACTGTGGCTTTGTAGTAGAGACTGAAGTCGGGTAGCCAACACTGCTTTAAAAGGAAGAAGGAGGGACTTCCCCGGTGGTCCAGTGGTAAAGAATCTGCCTTCCAATGTAGAGGATGCAGGTTCGATCCCTAGTTGGGGAACTAGGATCCCACATGTCACGGGGCAACTGAACCTGTGCACAGCAAGAGAAGCCTGTGGGCTGCAAGGAAAGATCCTGCATGCCACAAAGGAGACCTAGCACAGACAAAAATAAAAATTTTTAAAAAAGGATGAAGGAGAGAAGGGAAAGGAGAAAAGAAAGAGAAGTAAGCACTTCTGAACCCGAAGCAAAAGCCTTGCAGCAGGGGATGATCAGCAGCTACAGAGGGAGGCAGACAGCACTGCCGGCGCCTCCTTCCTGCATCTCCAGGAACCCAGGACCGGCCACTGCAGCTAACGGCTTAACTCATAATACACCTTCCCTTTGCTAAAGGGAAGATCGATGTCTGCTTATCTATCACCACTTGCTTCATCTGCTCCTGCTTTGTTTGCCTTCTCAGTACTTCTGCCCGCTGTTTCCCTGGTCTGCGTTTATTGCAATGGCGCTCCCTTGGTTACTGACAACTGACGTTGACTCTGCACCTTGTGGGCACCTGGAATTCAGCCACTGCCTGACAAACCGCAGCTCCAGGCTGAGGACCCTCATCCCCAAGGATGCTTTCTGATCCTCGTGAATTTCTCCATGGTCATAACGGCCCTTCATGCTAACGCGTGGTCTTCCATTGCTCTGCGTTCCCTCTGCCTGTGTAATTGCATGTGATCAGAAGGAAGGTGGAATTGAATCCTAGAGCCATGGTATTGGCAAGGACTTGAGAAATCACCCCGTCCAGCCTCCCACTCATGAGGAATCCCTGCAACAGCTTTTGTTTAACCTATTAAATAAATAGCTTTTCTCTTGATTTAAGCTGTTCCCAAAATAAATATTGGGTGGGCGATCCAAGGAGAGGTTTGAGAGTTGATATTACCAAGAATATCAAAACGAGCTCACTTTTTGAAAAATCAGAATTTGGCTGGATTTGTTAAGAATCCTCATCATGCTTGGCCACCACCCCCTCCATGGAGACCGCACTGATGCTATCATGGGGGGACCCAGGGGATCACATGACAGGTCAGTGAAACCCAGTCCACAACAGGGCCACTCCTTCCTAAATGTGTGAGGCAGCTCCTAAGATGTGTTTCGAATGACGTTTACCTTGAAGAGCCCCACTCAGGCAGCAGCCACTTCTGTGTGTCCCATACCATTAAGCCCACTTGAACATGGGTCTGTTGGGTCTCTGCACCATTAGGATGCTGTTTTGCTTCTCTGTCATCCAACATGCTAGGCTGCATGTACACAAAACTGTTTCATGTTACTACGGACCAAGTCTCTGGGGCCAGAGGGATGGGGTTTGCTTTCCCCCACACACACACACACACACACACAGTCTCTGGGAAGGAAGAAACATTGAATGGGTGGAAAAGCTTTGCTAACATGACGGAGAACTTGGCATCATCTATCATGTCCTGGGCTGTGCCCCCTGAGGCTGTGTGGCTCACTTCCTTTCTCACTTCTCACCTCTCAGTGGCATCGCCAACAGGACATGAAGGTCTCCTTCCGAGGTCCGTGTGTCAGGCCCTTACAGTATATGGCTCTGGTGGTGGTGTTTGGTTGCTCAATCTTGTCCGACTCTTTGTGACCCCATGGACTGCAGCACACCAGGCTTCCCTGTCCTTCACTATCTCCCAGAGTTTGCTCAAATTCATATCCATTGAGTTGGTGATACCATCCAACCATCTCATCCTCTGTTACTCTTCTCCTCCTGCTCTTGATCTTTCCCAGCATCAAGGTCTTTTGCAGTGAGTCGGTTCTTTGCATCAGGTGGCCAAAGTATTGGAGCTTCAGCTTCAGCATCAGTCCTTCCAGTGAATATTCAGGGTTGATTTCCTTTAGAATTGACTTGGTTTGATCTCCTTAATGTCTCAGGGACTCTCTAGCACCACAGTTTGAAAGCATCAATTCTTGGGCGCTCAGCCTTCTTTACAGCAGTGGTGTGGGAGGTGTGGTTTGTCCCATGCGGTACCTAACCCCACCATCTACTTTATGACATTTAATAATCCCCAGTGCCATCTTCTCCAGTTACACATGGTTAGAGACAAACACCCTTGTGTCTGTACTTTCTGAGTAAGGGAATCAAAGAATAGGTTATTATTTGACCTCAGGACCAGGGCACCAGAAATGCAGAGTTAGTGTCTGCTGCCCTGGTGTCATAGGTCCTGGTGTCCCGTCCTTGTTCCCCTGGACACTACTGTGTTCTCCTGCCTGTGCGCCTTCACTTACAGATTTCCCGTCTGCAGGCCCTCTCCCCTCCTGGGACCCTCCAAGAGTCAGCTGAAAGTCTACCACTTCTAGTGTGTGAGCCGCTCAGTCGTGTCTGATTCTTTGTGACCCCATGGACTGCAGCCTGCCAGGCTCCTCTGTCCGTGGAATTCTCCAGGCAAGAATACTGGAGTGGGTAGCCATTACCACCCCTGGCGGTCACAGTAAATCCTACCTTCTTGCGTTCTTCCCAGCCTGGATCGAGTCACTGAAGTCCACTAGAGTGTAAGCCCCAGGAGGGCAGAGACCCCCGTTTTTGTTCATTGCCAAATACTTAGCACCAGGACAGAGTAGATGCTTGATAAGTATTGTTGAATGAAAGACAGCGATTACTGTCTGTAAACTTAGCAGCCATCCGAGGTATATCCCTTCTGTCTGTGTTCATCCTTCCATCCGTGTCCACCAGCTGCTAAGCTTCTTGAGAGCAGAAACCATGACTTTGTATCACCCTCTAGCAGAGTCTGGAACACACGAGGAGCTCCATAAATTCTGGTGATCATGTTTACGACATGGTCACTCAGTAATGTTCCCTGAGCGTGGGGTGGGCTGGGGGTGGCGAGGCAGGCAGAGTGTCTTTCTCTTGCTCTTCTAAAAACCACCTTGAGCAGCTTTTTAAGGAAGCCCAAGGGGCCCTGTCCTCCCACTCAGCACTTGACTGTTTAGAAAGGATAGTCTTAAGAGCATGACGTTGTTAATACTGCATTCCTCGTCTATAAATTTTCGAAGGATTGTATAGAATTGTTCAGGAATCAAGTTATCCAGGGATTGGTTGGTTAATTCCTGGGTAAGCCACTCTGAAAACTGATTTTAATCCTATTTCAAATGGAGAGTTGGGAGAGGGCCAAAGAAGGGTATATTATTGTATCTTGTAGGAGAGACGAATCCAGCGGATATTCACTGAGTTATGGCGCCAGAGCCTTTCTTTCTTCTGTTATTGTGAATTATTGTGCTCGTCGAAAGCCAGGTCAGCAGTGAGACTCCGGCATCCCACTTCCTCTCCGCTGAGGTCTTCTGTAATGGAGACCTTCATAAACAAACACTGCATACACTTCACGTGGGATCCTTCTAAAGTTCATGCTGTTTAATGTAAAGTGTAATCACTGTTGTACATTCCTTCTAAGTTCTAAAGTGTCCCTGGCTGCTGGGGTAGCTGTTGATGAAACTTTTTTTTTTTTTGGTCTAATAAAAGATAATTAGCTTTATACCACTCAAAAAAGTCTTCAGTATAGAAGCTAAAATCAGTCATTTTGCTTAGCTACTGCACTCATCCTTCCTCTTGCCTCTTTCCTGTGGGTGGCAAGCTCACATGCCTCTGGGCCCAGGCGGGTACAGTCAGCGAGCTGTGAGGGCACAGCAGGAGACACACCTGTATGCCATGTGAGGGGGCAGGGCTCTCCAGCCCAGGCTAATTGCTGCCAGCACAGGCCTGTAGCCCTGAGTTGCCAGAGCCTCGGAATTTCAAGAGAAGCCAGAAATCCAGATTTTTAAGAAATACCACTTGATTTCTAAATGTTAACAACTAATTCAAAAAGAATTTTTAACTCTTTGCAGGCCCAACCACTTATGTGTCTGTGTCACATGCTTCCTACGGGGTAGCAGTTTACAACCTTTGTTCTGTCTTTCAGGCATTCCTGCCTCTGGGCACTTGAAAGTCCTCCGTGGTCATTGGTTTCATTGTGCCACCTACTTTTTTAAGAGGGTGATCACTGGCATGCAGAGTGTGTATGCCCGCAGAGAAGGGACCAGGAGGAGCGTCTAGTACAGCGATGGGCACCAGGCAGATGCTCAGCTAAGGCTTGTCTCGAGAACAAGTCTCAGGCTTCTTTTGCATGGTCCCTGCTCTCAGAAGTCTGGTCACACGTGGATTTTAGTGACCCATCATTGCATAATGTATGACCTCGAAATTCATTGACATGAAACAATAATATGCATGTATTATCTCACGGTATCTGCGGGCCAGGAATCTGAGAGCAACCTGGCTGGACAGTTCTGCTCCAGTTCTCTCACAGGGCTGCAGGCAGGTTCTCAAGGGGGAGCCGCAGTCCGAGGACTTGGCCTGAGCTAAAGGGTCTTCCTCGGTGGCTGTCTGTCCTGGCTGGGGTCAGGCTGGTGCAGGCGGTTGGCAGGAGACCTCAGTTCATGTGGGCCTCTCCACAGCACTGCTTGAGCACCCTCACAACATGGCCACGGGGCTCTCACAGAGTGACCGATCCAAGAAGAGCAGGGTGGCAGCTGCAGCGTCTGCTATGACCTCGTCTCAGCAGCCACATTGTTTCTGCAGCATCCTGTTGGATTCAGCGTGGGAGGGGATTCACCATGGAATATGATGAGGTGCGCGTCTCGCAGCCATCTCGGAGGCTCCTGGACGCTGTGTGTCACAGCTGCCCTCACAGTAGTCACGAAATCCTTTTAGTTTATTCTGATTGCATTGGGTCTTCATGGCTGCTTGCTGGCTTTCTCTAAGTGTAGGAAATGGGAGCTACTCTTTGATGTCATTGCAGTGACTTCTCTTGTGAAGCCTGGGCTCCAGTAGTTGCAGCATGTGGGCTTACTGTTCCACAGCTTGTGAAATCTTCCCAGATCAGAGGTCAGACTGGTGTCCCCTGCATTAGCAGGCAGATTCTTAGCCAGTGTGCCATTAGGGAAGTTTGGTAGTCACTAAATCCTTTTTAAACAGATGATCACTGAGAGTAGTTTAAAAAAAAAAAAAAAAACAAACCTAAAGGAATAACACGTATGCCCTAGTGATTTATCCCTAATATTCATCTCATTTGCTGTTGTGTTCTTGAGATGAATTTAACCTTGGGAATTAAATACCCTATTTTCATATCCTGTCTTAAAATTGTCATCCCCCAATGTGTCAAAAATCACTTTCAAAAGTAGATTTATAAATTCTACCTGTATCACCTCTCACAGTGATAGACTCAAGTGTACTATTTGCTTTTCAGGGAAGGGCTTTCAATTACTGCTTCCTTCTGTCTGCTTCTCGGGGGTTTCCCTGTTCTCATATTCTCTGGATTGTCTGAGATGACATTTCTCTAGTGAGCCTAATGTTTTTTAAAGATTTGAAAGGAAAATCCCCAAGAAGTAGTGTCCTGAGCCAAGGATGGTACCCGCTTTGGTATATTAATATCATTTGTGAAGACTAATAGCCCCCAGAGACTTCCTGGGACCCTCTGAATTGGTAGGAGAGGCGTGCCAGTTTTCAGAGGGTCAGAAGTTCATGCCACTGTATCTATTTCAGGTATCCCCTGTGCCAGCTCCCACCCCAGCTCCAGCAGCAGGACCGAGTGGGAGCTGCTGCCTGCTTCCAAACGTAGACACACAAAATACACACACACACCACATGCATCACTCAGGCTGCACCTCGAAGACACAGACACAACACACACACACACACACACACACACACACCCCGCCCTCAGGCTGCGCCCTGCCTTTGCCTGCTTTAAGACCACCCTAAATACTCATTTTAACCACATTTCGCCTCAATAAAAATGTTCAGGGGAAGGAAACGTGCCCCACCGTGATTTCCCCTAGGAAAATCCCTGCTGGTAGCTAGTGCTTATTTGTTCAATAAACAAAACCTTAGTCTGGGAATTGAAGGTCAACACCAGGCAAATCCACACTAGTGTGCCTTGCGCAGTGCTCTGGGGCCAGCGCGTCTGCGTGAGCAGCCGCAGGGGGGGCGGGGCCCGCCTCGCCCCGCCCACTCCGCCTTAGCCCCGGTCACCGAGAAGGGTATAGGTAGATGGAAATGAAATACATAATTCATAAGGCCTGTAGTGGCGTGCGATCTGTGGAAGGGGAGGGGTAATTACAGAACTGAGAAGGGAGGCTGCAGGCGTGGAAGTAACCTTTATAGGTTAGAGGCTGCTGTGATAGATGGCCCGCATTGTTCTATGCCTGACCTTTTTCTGAACTTCCCTTTAGAAGAACAGAGGAAATACACTTCTGCCTTTTCCCATATTGTTTGTGAATAATACCTTCATATGCCAGCTTTGAGCGTGTTTGTGTTCTTGCGTTTGGGGGGTTTGCTTTCCTTGTCCCCTCCCCCACTTGGCCCCAGGCTTTGCTGCTTCCCACAGTAAAATCTAGTAGTCCCTAATTACTTCATCCCAGTATTAATGGTAAATATAGAGGCTACACAAATATTTGTCCATACTGAACACAGTTAGTACTGGGAAAGAAAAATACCCACGTAGCATCGTTTCCCCACTTCTGCCCCCTGTCTTTCCCTCCCAACAAGCTGGCTCCCCCAGGCAAGCAGGACAGGCCTGAGAACGGTCCTAAGGATAATGCAGATGGGCTGGTGACAGAGGTCTGGGATGTGGCCTCTCAGTAGGGATGATGGAACCGATGACAGACCTTCAGCCCCACCTTGCAAAATGGAGTCATTTTCACCAGATGTTAAGGTGCACCTAGGAATGAAACTCACATTTAAACTGCTGATGCAATCGCAGAGAAAATAAAACACATAACCAGGCTAGGGAACATGTGCCGTATTTCTTTTATCAGCCTTACCTCTACGCAACCCCAAGTCCTCCATGTTGTACATGCCACACTTCCTCCAGCGGTATTGATTTCCTGGTCTGAACTGTGAGTCCCCGGTGATGGCCATGTGATCATCTGAAGCCTGTCAGCCTCTGTAAAGTCAGGGGACCCCAGAAGAGAGAGGAAGGAAGACATCTGTTTGATTTTTTCACACAAGTTAGCATCGTGAAAGAGTCAGGCAGAAATGTTCCACTTAGCCGCCAAGTTGAATCTAGAGTTGAATCTTTAGGGGTATTTGGGGTTGTTTTGTTTCTTGAAAAACAAACCCTTTTTGAGCCTGAATGAAAAGGAACTAGACAGTTGTGGCAGAGGCTTTCAGTGAGGGGTCGGAACTTGGTTGGTTAATGCTGATTGAACACCTGTTGTGTGCAGGCTGCTCTCTGGAGGCTTAGCACTTCCTTAGGAAGCACATAGGCTCTGTCTTCTCAAGGAGCTTTTGATCTCATGGGGAAAGCCAGGACAAGCCCAAATGCACACATACAAAGACCTGCTTATGTCACTGACACTCTACAGAGGCAAGAATGACAAGCTCCATTACTGTAAATGATTTTTCAAAACTTCGTATCAATGATGGCTCCCTTTCTTTCAAACATTCATTTAATTGTTTGTTGTTTCTTTTTTTTAGTTGTATCTTTTAAAACCTCCCTAGCTGCCTCCTCTCTTCCCATCTCCATTTGTTATTTCTTTCCTCAATTCCAGATAAATAGTTTCTTCTCTTCACCTACCATTCCTCCATATCTTTGAAAGATACAGACTTCCTAAGTCAAGCTTCTCCCATTAAAAATAAAGGATTTTTCCATGGAAAGCCCCATTACCAGAGAAGTACTAGAGAGGGCTGACTTGTTCTCTAGCCCTTCTCTTGCCTGACACATAAACACATGCATGTGCATGCTTAATCATGTCCAGCTCTTTGCGACCCTATGGACTGTAACCCACCAGGCTCCTCTGTCCATGGGATTCTCCAGGCAAGCATACAGGAGTGGGTTGCCATTTCCTCCTCCAGGGGATCTTCCTGACCCAGCGGATCGAACCCACATCTCCTACATTGCAGGCAATTCTTTGCTGCCTGAGCTATCAAGGAAACCACACATACATCTATGATACATAAACAACAAATAGTAAGAAGTCCCCGTGTTTACTTCTTCCTCAGAAAATGACTTTCGTCAGCAAGCGTCTGTGTGTTGAACATTGACTACATCCTGCAGGGTCTGTGGTAGGAGGAGACTGAGAGCTCTGCCTCTCTCAGCCCGTGCGTGTGAAGCGTGACCATCCATACGTGTGGAGGACCCGCCCCCACAGCACCTGTGCCAGGCGTACAGAGATGAATAACAGACGCCCACTGCCTCAAGATGCTTCCGGTCCAGCTGAGAAGCCACTGATAGATTTTTCTCCTTTTAAGAAACAGTGATCAGGGCAGGGATGAATGAAAGACTGGAATCGGCAGATGTATTGTGGGGACACAGACTCAGAGAGAGCCTTGGTCAGGACAGCATTCTAGAGGAGGCAGGATTCGAGTCGGAAGTTTTGACTGCCAGAGGAAGGCTTTCCATAGAGGCAAACTGGGGGTGCAGCTGGGGGTGGGGGGCGAGGGGGTTGGACGGGATGCCGGCATGCTGCCAGGGCCTCGTCCTGACCGCCCTGATGAGTCTGGATGGTTCTGCCCTGTTGCCTCTTATGCTCCCACCAGGTAGTTCCCCCTTTCCCTCTCAAGTCCATCTTCCTTTCCTATTCCTCTTGAGCCCCAGCCAACTGACGTGCAATACCCTCTTTCTACACTCGGGTTAATCCACTCAGCTAGGTTGGGGTTCAGTGCTCCAAGGAACCAGATGAACATTTTAATCTCTTTTGCTGAAGGCTGCTCCATTCCAAAGGCAAGATCCGAGAGTCCCAACTCTTGGGTTACAAAGAGGCCCCATTGTTCGGATGAGGAAAACAAGTTTCTGGATAGATAAGCAGTGGTGTTCTCATCTGGGGGGACAGCCTGCTCCCCTTCCACCGGCAGAAACGTCTTCCAGGCTCTTGTCTGCAGTGTGCTGTGGGTCTGTCATGGTGATGTCCCTGGCTGTCCCCGGTGGCCTCCATCCCTCTGTCCTGCAGCAGTCAAAGGACGGGGGGCCTTTCAGAGCGTACATCCACCCCTGCACTCCGGCAGCCACTCGTATTAGCTGCAAAAAGCCAGCTTCGTTTTTCCTCCACGACCCAAGTGAGCACAAGAAAGCAACTGGAGTTTTGTTTTGTTTTGTTTCCAGTTCCTCTAGGAAAAGTTGAGTATTAGGTTTTCCCTAAATCAGCTGCCTTTGGCTGGAAACCTGGGATTTATGCCCACTCTCTTGTCCTAACATTGGAGAAGGAAATGGCAACCCACTCCAGTGTCCTTGCCTGGAGAATCCCAGGGACGGCAGAGCCTGGTGGGCTGCCGTCTGTGGGGTTGCACAGAGTCGGACACGACTGAAGTGATTTAGTGGCGGCAGAAGCTTGTCCTAACTCCCGTCGGAGCAAACAACCAGCCACCATGGGGGCCACATCTTTGCTCTGACCAGGGCAGGTCCAAACAGACCCTCTGCAGCGTGTCCTGCGGTAGAATTGTGTGAAGAATGGTACCTCCATTCTCCTCCACCCATCTGGTCTCCTGGCAGAGCCAGCCTCATCCACCTGGCTCTTCCTCCACACACCTGTCCATGTGCAGACAGGACCCTTCCTACATTCTGTGGACCAGAACCTGCTCCGTCGGCCGGGATGGCCGCTGGCTTTAGTTGAAAACTTGCTTAGGTAGCGTATCAGCTGGCTTTGACCCTTCTTTCTCTATAACTCTCTACCAACAGTGCAGTAGCAGGAGGGAGGCCTTGTCTGAGGATGGAAATATCCCCATGGCTACAGGAAAAGTGACCCTCCAGCATGTGTTCAGCATCTTTACTCAGCGGGCTTCTCTCCATATCTCGGGTTTCGGCTCCGGCTCTCTCGATTGGTACGTCTCCAATCGGTGACACTGAATGCATCTCCCTTTCAAAGAGGAGCAGGTTTATCGCCAGGCCCTGTCTTCCTCACCCCCATCCATCAGCCATAAAGACCACCTCCTGATTTAGCTCTGTGAGCCACAGAGTCAGATGGTGCCTTAAGAAGGGAAATAACCCAAGGATGAGCCTTGACTTTGGTACCGTTCACTTGCCAAGAGCTGGGCATCAGGGGGCCCCACGCAGGACAGCGTACTGGCTCTCCAGCCTTGTGCTGGTTCAGTCCAGCCCTGAGAAACATTTCTGAGAACTCCCTATGGGCCAGTGGAAGCTAAGTGTTAACCAATGGAAAGTTTTCCACTGAAATCAAAAATTTCTTATAAGTAAGTAATAGTACCTTCTTAGTGTGCTTTCATTTGGGATAGAGGCTGTTGTTCTGTCGCTAAGTCACGTCTGAGTCTTTGTGACCCCATGGACTGCAGCACACCAGGCTCCCTTGTCCTTCACTGTCTCCCAAAGTTTGCTCAAATTCATGTCCATTGAGTCAGTGAGGCTATCTAAACATCTCATCCTCTGCTGCCCCCTTCTCCTTTTGCTTTCAATCTTTCCCAGCATCAGGGTCTTTTCCAATGAATCAGTCTTCACATCAAGTGGCCAAAGTGTTGGAGCTTCAGCATCAGTCCTTCCAGTGAATATTCATGGTTGATTCCCTTTAGGATTGACTGGTTTGATCTCCTTGCTGTCCAGAGGACTCTCAAGAGTCTTCTCTGGCACCCCAGTTTGAAGGTATCAATGACTGAGCCTTGAGTTAACTTACTCAAAGGTATGAAGGAGACCCCTCCTTTCTTCCTGGCCTGACATCCCACTTCCACCCCACTGGGGGTGACACATTACCACTCTGAATAAAGTGGAGGGGCTGCATCTGCCACGGGTTGGAACTGAAATTCCAAATTCCCTCTGAGTGCAGAGAAAAGAGGAGTGGCCTCAAGAAGCGAAGGGTGACAGCCAGTGTCCGTGCCACCTGGGTGAGGCCTTCTTGATATCAGCAGACTTCCCAGGGAAGCTCAAAATGCAGTTTCAACCCTCAGTTTCAGTCAGCAGACTAGCAACAAAGCAGAAGAAACAGTCAACCAGCAGAACTAAAAAGAACATCCGAGGTTTTGTCTTCTTTCTCACCCGCAGCCAGCTGCCCTGGGCTTTGCGCTGCACTCCTATCACTGTGAGCCAGGACTCTGGTCTGGTCCTCCTGTTAAGGACCTGATCCCTGGAGGTGTGGGGGCCACGCTACAAGATGCACACACTCCTGTACAGGCCACGTGTCACCACAGCATGCAGAGAGGGGCCAGTGTGCAGGAGGGGCTTGGTGATGCCCACCGCATCTCTCCACCCAGCTATGAGGGACACTGGACGTTGCTTTCTGATGAGCCACGGAGCTGTTATGTTTTGCTGTATGCACTTCTTTTTAAATGTGTTATCCTTCACAATCAAAGATTTTTTTTTTTTATTTTATAAAATAACCTGGAGCCGTACGTGTGTAAAAAGAATCCCTAGGTGTAGTTCAGTTCAGTTCAGTCACTCATGTGTCTGACTCTGCCACCCCATGGACTGCAGCACGCCAGGCTTCCCTGTCCATCACCAACTCCCGGAGTTTCCTCAAACTCCCATTGAGTCAGTGATGCCATCCAACCATCTCATCCTCTGTCACCCCCTTCTCAATCTTTCCCAGCCCTCAATCTTTCCTAGAATCAGGGTCTTTTCCAGTGAGTCAGTTGTTTGCATCAGGTGGCCAAAGTATTGGAGCTTCAGCATCAGTCCTTTCAATGAATACTCAAGACTGATTTCCTTTACAGTTGACTGGTTTTGATCTCCCTGCAGTCCAAGAGACTCTAAGAGTCTTCTCCAACACCACAGTTCAAAAGCATCCATTCTTTGGTGCTCACCCTTCTTTATGGTTCAACTGTCACATCCATACATGACTACTGGAAAAACCATAGCTTTGAGTAGGCAGACCTTTGTCGGCAAAGTACTGTCTCTGCTTTTTAATATGCTGTCTAGGTTTGTCATAGCTTTTCTTCCAAAGAGCAAGCCTCTTTTAATTTCATGGCTGCAGTCACCATCCACAGTGATTTTGGAGCCCAAGAAAATAGTCATTGTTTCCATGTTTCCCCATCTATTTGCCATGAAGTGATGGGACCAGATGTAGACAGGTGCCAAAATCTGAGATTACATTTCCCTGGCCAACAGGTGCTTGCATAGACATTTACTGAGCATGTACTTTCACCAAAAGTATGAGCATAAAATCTGGTAATATTATAGTCCCATGGGGTGTTAGAAGGCAAGAGCAGGCATTTTCCAGCATCCCCTGACTTCTTGATAACAAGCCCCAGAGACCTGAGAGATACTGGATCACCAGGTTTGGGGTGGGCTGAGTAGACTCAGTACAGCAGTACATGTCAAGAGGATAAGGAATTCCAGGACAGGGTCCATGTTTTCAAAATGACCTATTATGGGGTCCAAGTCATTCTTCCCAGGAACTTTTCTTAAAGCGATTTACAAAGAAGTAGAGGCTAGCATCAGAATATCCTCTAGATATCTGGGAACTGGTTTCCGAATTATACCAATATTGTTAGAAGCCTTTGGAGACTATAGTCATTGAGTTCCAGATCCAACCTTTTCTTCTGGTACATAAGCAAGAAGGTTAGATTTTAGCGCTGAACTTTGCAGAGTTGAAGCCGAGCTGGGAACCAAGGGTCAGCACAGGGGTGGGGAATGGGAGGGTGGAGATATGTATGCGTGTGTGTGTGTGCACATATATTTAGTGTACACCAGGCAAGTCTTACTCAGAGCCAAAATGTTCATTGCCAGTACAAATCCAAAAAAATTTCCGCTCTGATTCTAACATTGTTCTGAAGTGGTTGATTGACTCAAGGAAACGCACTTCCTATGGGAGACTGTCCAAGTATGGCGTGAGGATGACGTCACCACCACAGTCAAACCCTGATTATATATAATCAACTTTCCAGGTGGATGTGATGCTTTGTTCTGATGGCTTGAGCATTTCTGTTCATGAGAACTGGAGATGCTCAATTATAGCGGCATCACCAGTGAGGATCTTGAATCCTCACGGCACACACACACTTTTATGGCTGTCAGCAGTGGCCCCGAGAAAGAACTTCTAGAACCCCTCTGAAACAATTTCATTGCATGTGAAATCGCAGCATCAAGCTGGGACCCCCACAGGCACCAGCTGGGTGTGTTCCTGGCTTCCCTTCTGGAGTCAGAGCCTTGTCACTGTCAGATGACAGCGTCCTCCTCCTCGTACTACAAGGCAGATTTTCTTACAGAAGCAAATCTCTTCTGTGGAGGGTGTGTGGCGCTCTTAGGATGCACAGTGTTTGGTTGGACCAGTCTCCTTGCCACCTCGGCTCAGGGCAGGACCGCACAGTGAGCGGGCTCCTGGTCAACCCCACCCTGTGATTTCCTGGAGCCCTGTCTCTGAGTCGCTTTGTCTTTCACCCATTTGTCAAGCACCTCAAAGACAGAGCTGCTTCTTTACTATCTCCTGTGTGCCAAGGAAGCTGTATCTTTTTTCAAAATCGAACCCCAGGTTGACCTTGGATTAGCCAGGCCTCAGTTGCTATCTCCACTCGGACCTTTCTGGGTCCCCCTGACATGGTACCAACCCATCTTCTAGGAATACTGCCCCGAGGCACTCTCCACCATTCACCTTTCAGGTTGTCTTCTGTGAAAATCCTTTGGGCTTTGCGGTCCAATTTCCCTAAAATAGCCTCCTCTGAGTCCTCAGATTTCTGCCACTCCTAGGGTCCTGTGTTGCCTTGATGTAATCCTTTGCCTCCTAGTCCAGGTCACCAACTCAAATAGTGCCTCTGAGCGGGTGTCAGCCTTTCCAAGTCTCCTTATTTTTGCAGCGGAAACATAAGATTTAACAACCCATCTGAAATACAATTTTACATTTTGATTGCTTCTGCCCCAGCCATACTGAGGTTACTTTCAATCTACATATATTTGTGGGAACAGGCTTTTTCACTGCAGTTCAATTCAAGTACACCTTATAATATCAGTGATTATAAAATACCATGGACTAACAGAGTGTCTTGCTTCCAGAGAGTTCAAACTGCTTTACAATTCTATCAAATGTAATTTATCTTCATAAGCTGCTGCAGAGACAAGGGAAAAAGCAAGATTAATAATCACATTTTATAGATGGTGAAATAAAAACCCAGAGAAATTGAGTAACATTTTTCCAGAAATGCACAGTCCTTCCTGTGCTCTCTGATTAGTGTTGCAGATTTATTGCCCAAGTTGGGAGTGGCTGTGAACCTTGCACTTGTGTTATTAGTGTGGATGATGGAGACATGAACTTGGCCGGGGAGGTTGGATAAGGAAGGGCTTGTACTGTGAAAGGTGATACAGGGTTAGGGTCATGCTCTCCAGTAGGAGGACGTGGGGGGTTGTGGATGGGCAGTTTTCTTTCTAAAGCTAAATGGTGGGGACTTCATTGTTAGATATATTCATCTTTGTACCTTTTTCGTATAGATAAATGAAAAAACTCTTTAATGGTTATGCTTTAATATATTTAAATAGTTTTCCTAATGTTTCAATTTATAAGGAAGAAAATGGACCTTTAAAATGAGGAAAGGGGGGCTTCCTGGTGGTCCATTGGTTAAGAATCCGCCTGCCAATGCAGAGGACATGTGTTTGATCCCTGGCCTGGGAGGGTCGCACATGCCGTGGGACAGCTGAGCCCTTGTGCCATAGCTCCTGAGCCCATGCTCTAGAGCCTGCGAGCCGCAGCTGTTGAAGCCTGTGTGCCTAGAGCCTGTGCTCTGCCACAGGGGAAGCCACTGCAATAAGAAGCCGTCACACCACAACTCGAGAGGAGCCCCTGCTCGCTGCAGCTAGAGAGAAGCCCATGCAGCAAGGAAGACCAAGCGCAACCAAAAAGTAAATAACATAAATAAAACTTTTTTTAATGAGGAAAAGGGATGCTCTCTATCTAATTGCCGTCCCATGGACTAAGACACATTGTACATAACACGTAAGTGATGTGCTATCTGTTGACTGCTTTCGCCAGGCCAGGCCCTGTGCTAGCTCCTGTGATGCTGTTTCATTTTATCCTCCTACCAACGTCAGGAAATTGGTATACAGCCACAACCTGATGGCACTGTGAACTTGGGGTTCTGAGTGTTTCCACTCGACTCAGGTGGTGTCCACGCCTCTGTCAGGGGTCATTCCCCCATAGGGTCACAACATCTGCACATGATCTGGGAATGCCTCACCAGCTACATGTACTGTCAGGAGAGCCACTGGAGTGAAATATCAAAGCTTAATCACTGGTGTGTTGAAAATGACAGTTGTTCGTTCTCTTTCTATAGAAAGATAGAATTTTCCATGTCTTGCTATGGAAATGTTGGAGAGGAACAATCTCTCTTTCTTAGGTGCAAATTTTGTCTGACACTTCGTGTGTGTTTCAAGTATTTTTGATGTCCCAAAATAGCAGCCAGGAGCCTCTGTAAGAGAATTCCATGGGCTGGTAAATGAAGGTTGAGTCCCTGATACAGCCCAGGCGGTTCTGAGTCCAGAGGGGAAAGGCCATGTCCCAAGCTGGCAGTCGTACCCGCTGCGGACCCAAATCGAAACCAGAGACAGCCCCCATGCAAGAAATCAGGATATGATTTTTTTTCTTTTCTTTTTTAAAGCATGTAAACTTTGAAATAGAAAGGCCAAGTAGTCTGCCTGTTGTCATAGGCAGTGTTGCCAAGGAGATGGCGCCAGCTTCAGGAAGAACTGGTGCCTGCTAAGGGTGTGAGGTTGAAACAGAAAGGTTTATTCCTTCTCCAGAGGTGTGGTGAGCACCTAGGTGCTCCAGGCCTGTGCTAGACTCCAGAGGTGCAGCCAGAGGCCAGGGATGGACCTGTACTCACCCCGCCCTGTGCCTGGAGGCCACCTCGCCCATTCACCTCTCCCAGAAACCTCCCCCCGCCCCACCCCACCCCCTAGGCTTTGCCTCACCTAGGTGTGTGCTGGCCGCAGGCCCATGGTTGCCTCCTACTAGATAGTGAACTCCTGGAGGAACCACAGGGTCTGGTTTCTGATCGTCAGCACCCAGCACAGTTCCTGGCACATAGAAATGCTTAGGAAAATGGCAATTGAATTATTCCCCGCTAAGTGACTAAATGAGGGGTGCTAAACTCTGTCTTTGGATAACCCCTGCTAATAATGGTGTCTCCCCTGAAGAGTGAATACACCTTAGCAACCATCGAATGTGCTTCTGGTGCACTGAACAAAGAAACCGATTTCAGACTTGACTTTGAACATCCAGGAGCTTGGAGCCTTACAGACCAGTGGAGCAGGGACCAGGCATCTGCCCGATCATAGCAGAGGGGTCTTTGGTTCCCCAGGGACTACTGAGGGGCCAGATAGAGAAGTACCTTCCTGACCTGAGGGCTCGTGCTGAGCAGATTTTTATGAAGCATCTGCTATGTACCAGACTGAGGCTCAAAACACAGGCCCTGCCCTTGGGATAGTGGAGGGCGAACACCCGGACATATATATACAACAGTTGTTGTTCAGTCGCTTAGTTGTGTCCGACTCTTTGCAACCCCATGGAATGCAGCAAGCCAGGCTTCCCTGTCCATCACTGTCTCCTGGAGTTTGCTCAAACTCATGTCCATTCAGTCGATGATGCCATCCTACCATCTCATCCTCGGTCATCCCCTTCTGTCTTCAATCTTCCCCAGCATCAGGATCTTTTCCAGTGAGTTGGTTCTTCGCATCAGGTTGGTCAAAGGATTGGAGCTTCAGCATCAGTCCTTCAGGTGGTCAGTTGATATCTATTGGACCGATCTCGTGGTTCGTGTCTGTAGGTTCATCACGCAGTCTACCAGCGCCGAGAGCAAGGTGTGTTTGAGTGAGGAAGGGGCGGGGGAGGACAGGCTGTCTCAGAAATGTGACCAGCGTGTCATGTGTGCAGACAAGAGGACACAGCCTTTGAATGGGGAAGAGTTTCAGAGTAAATTGGAAAAGGTTGAACCCAAAGGCAGGAGACCAGTAGGGGTTTACAAGAGAGGGCTGGACCACAGAGGGCTCCAGCAAGCCTCCAGGGTGGAGCTGAGTGGATGATGGCTTCTAGAGGAAGTGGGAAGAGATGGACCTTTATCAGCCCTGCCCATTCATACGCACAGAGGCCCGCTCTTCCCCAGACGAAAGGCTCGCGCCTGGGCTCCCGTTCCTTCATGAAGATTCTCCCCTTACACCCTCCTTTGTTTGCGAGCCTTAGAACTTTCCATCCGAATCACATATTTTAGCACTTTCTTATATTTAATAAAGGTTTATTCAATCTACAAATCCTTACTGATTGGCTCCTAAATGCCAGACCCTGTGCTGCCCTCATGGACGTGGCAGAGGAGACAGACACGGTGCGGAGGTCATTGGGAAAGTGCTGTAAAGTGACATTTACGGCACCAGAGATGGAGACTAACCGGTGTCAAGGGATGCCTGTCGGTGGTGGTGACAATTAAGCAGAGGTTTGAAGGATGAGCAAGAAGGAAGCCGCCACCTGAGAACCAGCGGAGAAAGCATTTGACGCCGAAGCAACAGCTCCGCGGGAAGGCTCAGGAAACTGGTTAGGCTGGGGCTTACTGAACTGGGAGAGTGGACTGCCGGGCTGGGCAGGGCCCAGCCGGCGCAGGGGACTGAGAGTTCGTTCTCAGGGTGGCAGGGAGCCTGGGAAGGACTTCACGCTGAGGGCCCGTGGCCTGTTGAGCTGGTAGAGAGTGGACTGCAGGAAGCAGCAATGACGTGGAAAGATAGGAAGGCCCAGGTGAAGTGGTCAGGGCTAGAGCGGTGGCTGCAGAAGTGGAGAATCCGGGGCCAATTGAGCTACTTCGGAGCTGCCATTATTGAGTGGCAAGGATATAGAGGGAGAGAGAGGAATCAGAGATCAATCCCAGGTTTCCAGCATGAGTAATGGGGCAGGGTCCGGGGATGGGGGGTGCGATAGTAATTCCATTTAATGAAACAGAGGACAGAAGGAGGAATTATTTGGGGTGGGAGGGTGCAGAGGAGAAGAATTCCCTTTTAAACACAAGTTGAGGTGATTGAGAGATATTCCAGCAGAAGTGTCAGGCCATCAGAAACATAAAGCTGGAGCCGAGAAAAGTCCAAGAAGGAGACAGACTTTTGGAAATACACAAAATGGGATTTAAACCGCTAAGAATGGACACGATGACCGTCACAATTTCCTAGTGTGCAGAGACGAGTACCACAAAATACATGACTTAGAGTAACAGAGACTTGTTCTTTCACAGTTCTGGAAGCTAGACATCCAAAATCAAGGCCATGCTCCCTCTGAAGCCTCCAGGGAGGGGCCTTCTTGCCTCTTCTAGCTTCTGGCTCCTTGGCTTGTGACAGCATCACTCCAGTCTCTGCCTCTGTCTTCACACGGCCATCTTCCCTCTACGTCTGTGTCCAGATCTCCCCCTTCTTCTAAGAACACCAGTCATACTGGATGAAGGATGCACCCTGCTCCAGGACGACATCATCGTAACTGTGACATCTGTAGTCACCCCGTTCCCAAAGAAGGGCACATGTTGAGCTAGATTAGGACTTCAGCGTGACTTTGGGACATGGTTCAACCCCATAAGAATTACCTAGAAAAACAATGAAACGAGAGAAGAGAAGGGGTCCTGGGGCTTTGCGGTTGGCAGCACTTGGATAGAGGAGGACAAGCTGTGACCAACAGCGGAACAAATGCAGGAGCACGTAGTGTCATGCGAACCAAGACTATGTGTTTCAAGACCAGACGAAACGATCACCTGTGTGGAAGAAACACAACTGTCAGGCTCCAGAGCTGAGAAACTGACCAGTAGATGCAACGTGGTCCCTGCTGGCCTCGCAAGCTCCGCGCTTGAGTGGAGCGGAGGGGCATGTCCAGTGAGAGGAGGGAGGGAAGATGCGAGAGGCAGAGCAGTGGAAGCTGCCGGAGATGACTCTTCAGAGATTTGGCTTTGGAAGGAGAACAGAGAACTAGGGCAACAGCTGCAGGGAGCTGAAGGGATTAGGAGAGGTTTGGTTTTCGCGTGTTTTGTTCTTGCGTTCTGTTTTATTGTTTTTAGACGGGAGACACTGGAGCGAGAGTGTGCACTTGGATTAGGTCTGTGTGTGTTTGTGTCTGTGTGCGCGTATTGTGTATGTTTTCGTGCTTGACTTCAGTTGTCACCTGTGCTTTGGTGTCGCCTCCCCAGCGACCCATGGGGGACAGGGCTGCACCGTCTGTTTCTTTTGTCTCCCAGCTGCCTTGCCTGATGCCCACGCATTTGCTCACTAGGATCACAGCAAAAGAAATCCTCTGCCGTACATATCGTGACACCAAGAATTGCTGTCATTCCGTTTTCTGATGGACTAAACAATTTTTTAAAATATTTACTTACTACTTATCTGGCTGTGCTGGGTCTTAGTTGAGGCATGAGAACTCTTAGTTGCAGCATATGGGATATTACTTCCTCAACCAGGGATCGAACCTGAGCCCCCTGTAGTAGGACCTCGGCATCTAAACCACTGGACCACCAGGGAAGTCCCCAGCTAAATGATTTTCACAGGTCCCGTTCCTGAAACGTGAGCCTACTGTTTCTCGCCCAAGAACATTACTGGCATGCCCTTTGCATGACAGTCTTACCTGTTGGATTCTGCTGGGCAGATCATCAGGGAACAGAATCTGGGAAATGGGTTTCCAGGAGCTCCCAGTGGTCTGCTTAAGGGCATGAAAAAGTACATGCCCTTAGTGAGTTAGTCACACAGTGGTGTCCAACTCTTTGTGATCCCATGGACTGTAGCCCACCAGGCTCCTCTGTCCTTGGAATTCTCCAGACAAGAGTACTGGGGCATGAGGACCAGTTAACTAACCTGATAGGAAGGGCAGCCTCATGGTCAAGTCCTGAGATGGCCCCACAGAACCAGAGCAACCTGACCCTAAGACCCAACCTGGAGACTGGAGTGTCCAGGCTACAGTGGCCAAAGGGACAGGTCACAAGAACGGGGGACAGACGTGCTAAGATGCCTGATTCTGAGCCAGCAGCAGCTGCCACAGGAGGGGCTTCTCAGGACCAGAACAGGTACCTCCCCGAGGAGAGGCCCGAGCCTGCATGTGAGAGGAGGCAGGTGGACACATCTGACTGTCGAGCAGAGCAAAGCAGGTTCTGCCACATGTGTAATAAGAGTTGTTTTCATGATCATGTTCTTTTGAGATACTCCCTTCTTTTCAAAAAGATGTGTGTGTGTGTGTGTTTTTTAAATCAAAACCACCGTGGAAGAAGTGGCATTGCTGGAAGCAACCTGCGGTAGTCTCATCAGTTCCACATAATGATCTGTGGCTCTGGAAGCCCTGGTGTGTGGGGGCACCGCTCGACACAGTGACTTGGACCAGGTCAAAGGTCCCATGACCCGGGACAGTCCAGCAGTGATGCCTCCCCAGGGCATCCATGCTGGAGGGCAAGAGCCGTCCCCCACGTCCACACGAACTGTCAGCAACTAGGCTGGGAGGAGACAAAGACCAAAGACAGGGTGAAGTGCCAGGCACAACACTGGAGCAGAAGACACCCAGCAGCGAGGGGACGGGGACAGGGGAGACCCCTCAAGTAACAGCTCTCTCCCCAGCCCTCCGCAGCAATCCCCGCCTTCCAAGCCCACGGAGACCCAACCTTGGCCTCGCCGCCCAGACCACAATCTCGGCGCTCTGGAAGCACCAACAGTAGTGCTGCCTCTCCAGCTCCGAGGAAGGGAAGAGACTCCTTTTCACAGCTGAAAAATCAAAAGACTTGATAGCAAGACCTTTTGGTTCTTATTTGTTTTTTCAAATGTAGAGAAAAAAAAAAACAGCAATGGAGCCAATTTAAAGGAGCAGGCAGGGAGATGCTTTGTGGGCAGGGAAAATTCAGCTCGAAGCTCCAACAAGTGGAGGTGCTCCTGGCACCCCCTCCCTCCCTCCTCTCCTGCTGGCTGGGCAAAGATAACCCAGAGAGAGAAAAGTCTCCCAGCTCCCGGGCTCCCCCTCCAGGCTGCTAAAAAGGTGGAGTTTCATCTTCCTGGATCACTTCATCAAGGGGACAGTTGGTAGAGAAAACAGAAGTTGGGCCAGTGCATCAGCAGAGTGCATTGAGCCACGTTTAAAAAAAAAAAGTCATAAACTGAGTTCATATCTCATGCTCTGAACATGGTTTTCTCCAAAATGTACACCTAGCAGTCATGACCAATTCCTAGAAAAGCGGAGCTACTCTGTGGTCTTTGGTTTTGATTACCAACTACATGTGAAATTTTCTCTTTGAGTTTAGGTGATTTCCTTCAGAAGTTCCAGCAGATAACCAGGTTTATCATGTGAAGGAACGTCGTTTCTAAAGTTAGGAAAGGGTTTATAATGGAATTCTGGTTAACAGATCATGAACCAGGTACTATAATTGTCATGGTAGAGAATTCTTTAGAAGATAATAAAAAAACAAAACTAGTGTTTCCTTGGAAAAGTGTGATACAAACTCCTAAAAAGGGATTGTTGGCATAAACAGATAGTGGATTTAATCCCATTCTGGGTGGAGGCAACTTGTTTTATATATGACTGAAAATAGAATACTTCTGCTTCAGAATTCCTTTATAAAAACTGAGCATCCTTGGGACTTCCCTGGTGACCCAGTGGTTAAGACTCGGAGCTTCCACTGAATGCTCAGGGTGCAGGTTTGATCCCTGGTCAGGGAACTAAGATCCTGTAGGCCACTCAGCAAAAAAAAAAAAAAAAAAAAAAAAAACAAACCCTGGGCATTCTCTAAAGGTTGGTTTCCTGGGTTTTCAGCTACAAAAGATAATTCCTGAGTATCTCAAAAGCGTTGATTAGCTCATCTGGCTGGAGCATGATGGTAATGAAGCAATAGCTGTGGTTCCCTCTGGGTCTTCTCTGCAACCTCAGACCAATCATGCATCTCAGCCAGTCATCCAACCAGGCTCCCCGCTGAAGGGAGAACCAGGCCAAAGGATGCAGGGATCATTGCAACCCAGCTCAAGAACAACAGAACCTTGAGAGGGTCACTAACGATAGCTTGGTTTGAAAGACTGGATTTTGTGTGTGTGTGTGTAGAATTCATATAGAAATAGCTTCCTGCATTTCCAAATTGCTAATGACTTTTTTTTTTCCCATTCTTCCTTTTCAGGGCCCCTGAGATCATCCTGGGCTTACCATTTTGTGAGGCAATTGACATGTGGTCTTTGGGCTGCGTCATCGCAGAGCTGTTCCTGGGCTGGCCGCTATATCCAGGAGCTTCAGAGTACGATCAGGTGGGTCCAGACAGGACAGGTGTCCTCAGCCAGCTCTCTCCCTTTGTCTGGATGGGCACCCCTTTCATAACCTGACGTAGGGGTGGGGCTCTGAGGTGTGATACTGTCTCCCAAACCTTGCTTCCTTTCTATTGCTTTTTTTAAAAAATTTAGCCACGACCTTTATTGAAGCATCTTATCTGTGTTATCTCCTTAAGTACCAGTATCCAAATTTACAATTGAGGATCGCCTGGCTTTTCTTTGTTCTTCTTCCTTTTCCTTTGATTACTTCTTTCTCTCCCTATAAAATTGTCATTTTTCTCCGAGACGCTAGAGCCGTTAGTATACCACGTGTATGGTGACAGGAAAAGCCCTGACCTCATTCCCATCTTTCCTTGCAGATCCGGTATATTTCACAAACACAGGGTTTGCCAGCAGAATATTTATTAAGCGCAGGGACAAAGACAACTAGGTTTTTCAACCGGGACACGGACTCGCCGTATCCTCTGTGGAGGCTGAAGGTAGGAAGAACGCACACCTCGTTCCTCACCAACACCCAGCTTTTGGGGAAGAAGGTCCCATTTGTGGGGAGCCTTTAAATGAGGCATGTTGGTCCTGGCTCTGACTGATTCGGCTACAGGGGAGGCGCGACTGTGGTTGATACATGGTGGATGGATTTTCGAATGTTCAGAAAGCACCGCTTTGCTTGACCTACTGCCTTTGCAGCTCAAGCTCTGATTGCTAAACTCCCTCGATTTCATCCAGTAAACCTGGACGACCTGCCTGGTTGGCTACTGGGTAGAGAAATGAAAGAAGTGAACGGCCCCCCGCCCTTAAGGAGCTCCCAGTGCAGAGGGAGACTGAACTTGTGTGACAGGCCCTGCCCCCTCCCCATGACCAGCACCCTGTTCCAGGCAGGAACAGTGTGGGGGCCTGGAGGAGGGAGCCTTGGCTCCTGCTACGGCAGAGGGGCGAGGAGGAGCATCTGAGCCAGGCCCTGAAGGGTGCAGAGCTTTGCGGGCAGCAGCCAGCATCCCGAGGCTCCGGGAGGCTCTGCTGGCCCCGCCAGCAGGTGGTGTAGCGCCTCACTGCACACTGTAAACTCGGGCAGTTTGACTTTAACGGAAACATATTTTGCTTTCACTTTGATCTGTGCCTAGTAATTAAAATTAATGTTGTGTTTTTTTTCCCCCTGGGAAGGAGAAAATAATACATGTCTTAAGTGTGTTTTGTGTTCATTTTAGGTGTTTCTTTATTTTTTGCAAGAGTGTGGGTGGGTATTTTTTTAACAGAAACCACAGCCAAACTGTAATACATTTAGAGATAATGCATGGTCAGTGATGGCAAAAGATTTAGAAAAGAGATCTGGCAGCTGAGCAGGCCTCTGAGGCTCTTGATGGGAGGCTGGCATTTGGTAGCTGTTGAGGGTGAGCGGCTCAAGGTCAGGTCCAGTGAAAAAGAGTCCTGGCGGGAGGAGGCTGAGGCCGGCCAGGGGTGGGGTTCACTTCTGCGTCTTAGGAGCCTCAGGCCTTCATGGCCAGCTGTTCCCGCGTCGAAGCCTGGATCTTAGCAGCTCCAGGTGTGCTGTCCTTGACTGAGTCTTGGAGGATCAGTTACCTGTGATCCATGAATGAGTCCAAAACCCCATAGTCATTGGAAACAGCGGCTTCCTAGACTGAGGCCAGTTCAGGAACCGGACGTGTGTCCCCTGGACCCAGACAGAGGGGACTGCCAAGCAGACTCCTGAGCCAGCAGTCATGGGACCTTGGCAAGCTCCTCAAGCTCTCTGCCCCCGTTTGCCCCTCTGGAAGATGGGCTGGTAATCAGCCTCCCTAAGTTGGCTGTGAAGGGCATTACATGAGTTCACATGCTTTGGAACAGTACCTGGGGACTTCCCTCGCAGTCCAGTGGTTGAGAATCCGCTTGCCAATGCTGGGGACTCGGGTTCGACCCCTGTTGCGGGAAGGCTGCACATGCAGAGGGGTAACTAAGCCTGTGCACCCCAACTACTGAAGCCCGCATGCCCTGGAGCCCATGCTCCACAATAAGAAAAGCCACCACAATGAGAAACCCCCAGTGGCCACAACTGGGGAAAGTCCACATGCAGCGAAGACCCAACACAGCCAAAAATAAATACATAATTAAATAGATAAATAATTTTTTCAGAAAGTAGTGCCTGACACATAGGAAGAGCTCTGTCTGTATGAGTTTGATAAATTAAAATTTTAAAATGTGCAGACAAAGGGCTTCTGCTTTTCCACATATGAAACCTAACCGCATCCCTTAAACTTAGAGGAAAACGTGGTTCTCTTGGGGTTGTGGCATATACTGCCTTTTGGGGATCCCCTAGACCCAACTCAGAGCTGACCCCCCCCAACAGGTGTTCATGGGAAGGGAGGAAGGAGGAGGGGTGACCTAAGTGTGGAGCAGGAAGAGAGGAAGGAATTCCTGGGCAGGTCGCTTTAAGAATCCTGTCTCCTCTGAAAGGTGGGAAAAGATCCTCAGGGGGAGAAGCAGAGGTTGACAGGTTTGAGTCACAGTGACTAGGAAATAATTCACATTACCAATGGGCTGTTGCCTCTCTTGACCAGACACCAGATGACCATGAAGCAGAGACGGGGATTAAGTCAAAAGAAGCAAGGAAGTACATTTTCAACTGTTTAGATGACATGGCCCAGGTAAGCTCCGTGGGTGAGTATACAATGTTAGCCCTTTCAGAACCAAGCACAACACTTCTGCCAGAGTAATTAACAGAGGATGGAGGGTAGAAATCCACCTGTGGTGGCTGACCTTGACCTTAAACAGTGATATGTCGGCCTTAGGAAGTATACCACTGGGTTTGTGGAACATTTTTAAGACCTTACACCAGCTCTTTAAAAATAGCTTTAGTTCACTGGCTCTCAATTGTAAAATAGCACTAGCCAATCTTACTGATGTCTTCATGAGAAGAATTCAAGCCTGTTAGTTCATTTGAGTACCATGATGAGTTTTCTAGTGCCACCTTAACAAGGGTGACTTAAGACAACAGCGTTTATTCTCTTGCGACACTGGAGGTTGGAAATTTGAGATCACAGTACCAGCAGGCCATGTCCCCTCTACCAGCTCTAGGAAGAAACTGGCCCAGGCTGTTCTAGTTTCTGGTGGCCCCCAGTAACCCTCGGTTTCCCTTGAATTGTATCTGCATCCCCCAATCTCTGTCTCCTTCATGTGGCCTTCATCCCTGTGATCCCACTTTTCTCTGGATCCAAAATCTCCCTTCTTTCTCTTATAAAGACACCAGTCATTGGCTGTATGGCCCACCCTACTTCATTGTGACTTTAACTTGGGTACATCTGCTGAGACTGTTTCCAAATTAGGTTCCATTCCCGGATACTAGGGACCAAGACATCCATCTTTTGTGAGAACACAACCCACTGCAGTCAGTCTCTCTCAGGTCACCTTTGTGTCCAGAGAGAATTCTAGAACGTCAGCTATTTTTAGAGTAAAAACCTAGTCTAAAATCAGGGCAACCCAAAGTGAGTTTTTCTTCAAAGCAATGAGGAACACAGCTCCAGACCAATAAACACTTAGGACACTTCTTACTGAAGATAAGCGTAACCAAAACTCATGACTCCAAGTAAAGTATACTTGTCAGTTGATGAGAAGCTTTGATTTTCTGAGAAAACTGAAATTGCTTTCCAGTGCATGTCTTGGGGGGGAGAAAAAGAAAGCACCACAAAACAAGGCTTTTAAAGGTCATCCCAGTATCGGTTTCCCAGGCAGTACAGTGGTAAAGAATCTACCTACTGATGCAGGAGACACAAGTTCAATTCCTGGGTCAGGAAGCCCCTGGAGAAGGAAATGGAAACCTGCTCCACTATTCTTGCTGGGAAATCCCACGGACAGAGGAGCCTGGTGGGCTACAGTCCATGGGGTCACAAGAGTCGGACATAACTAAACAACTGAGCACACACACACACAAAATAGACTTGCTCTTGGAAGAAAAATCTGTTTTCAGATATCCTGCCTGCCTTCACCAGAGGCAGTCCCAGTGAACCCAGGGACTCGAATAACTCAGACCCTGGCTCAGGAGTTGCAAGAAGACTGACCCACTATAGGTGTGGGAAGCAGGCCCCAATACCTCTCTTGGAAGGTTAAAGAAATAAACCTTTTTGCATCTTATTTTTTACTGCTTGGTTGTAATTATTGTTTTTTAACCATGGGAAAATATGTGTAGCCTAAACCCTGATGCTGGGAAAGATTGAGGGCAGGAGGAGAAGAGGAGGACAGAGGATGAGATGGTTGGATGGCATCACTGACTCAATGAACATGGGTTTGGGTGGACTCCAGGAATTGGTGATGGTCAGGGAAGCCTGGCATGCTGCAGTTCATGGGGTCGCAAAGAGTCAGACACGACTGAGCGATTGAACTGAACTGAAAATGGTACAACTCTAAGTATACCATTCAGTATATTCACGTTGTCATAAGCTCAGTCTCCAGAATTCTTTTCATCTTATGGTTCTTTTCAATGAGGCATGATGCAAGGTGCATTTCAACCTAACCGATGAAAGCTGGAGCCAGCTGCACCCGCACATTCATATGTGTGCAGGTGCCCACAGGGGCCTCTCTTCCCTCAGCAGCCTCCCCTGGCCTCTCCTGCAGAGAGAACAGCCATGACCTGCAGGCAGTGATGACCTGTGGCAGCACCCCCCACGGGGCAGACACAGCCTTCTGGGGGTTGGGAAGGGGTGACTGAGAGATTAGGATGGAGCCGCAGAGCACAGAATAAGAGGAATGGGGCTAGGGAGGCCCAGCAGGGTCTTGGTAACTTGTCCCCACTTGCTTGCAGGTGAACATGACGACAGATTTGGAAGGGAGTGACATGTTGGTGGAGAAGGCGGACCGGCGGGAGTTCATCGACCTGCTGAAGAAGATGCTGACCATAGATGCCGATAAGAGAATCACTCCAATCGAGACCCTGAACCACCCCTTCGTCACCATGACGCACTTACTCGACTTTCCCCACAGCACACAGTAGGTGTCCCAGTCGGTGCTTTATCCCAGAGGTCGGCAGACTTTTTCTTTAAAGCCCCAGGTAGTGCATATTTCAGGCTTTGTAGGGACTTCCCTGGTGGATCCAGTGTTCAAGACTCTGAGCTCCTTTCAATGCAAGGAACGCAGGTTTGATCCCTGGTCAGGGAACCAAGATCCCACATGCCTCGAGGCCCAAAAAAAAAAAAAAAATTCAGGCTTTGTAGCCGTATGGTCTCTGTCACAACAACTCAGCTCTTCCATTAGAGTTGAAAGCAGCTGTAGACATTACAGAAACTGACAAGGGAGGCTGTGTTCCACTAAAACAGTATTTATAAAAGTAGTCGGCAGCCACATTGGGACCCTGGGCTGAAGTTTTCTTAACACCAAAAAGAGGGAACAGTGGGGAATGAGAGGGCAGAGGCCGGGTGGACCGGACCCGGGGTGTCTGCACAAAAGGAGGTGCTCAGAATGGCGGCATCTGTGATGTAAAGCCATGTGCAAGCCAGAGGTCACGCGTGGACTTGGTCCCGTGTGGATTGGGATCTGTTGGTTTGTTCATTCATTCATTCATTCACAGGGCTGGGCCAGGGGCTGGAGGCAGTGGGGAGCAGAGCAGATGGCCACCCTGGGGAGTTTAGAGTCTATAGAAGGGAAAGTGAAAAGTGAAAGTTGTTTAGTTGTGTCTGACTCTGTGACTTCATGGACTATTATAATCCATGGAATTCTACAGGCCAGAATACTAGAGTGGGTAGCCAGTCCCTTCTCCAGGGGACCTTCCCAACCCAGGGATCAAACCCAGGTCTCCCACACTGCAGGCGGATTACCAGCTGAGCCTCCAGGGAAGCCCCTATTGGAGAGAGGAAGGCACTAAACCAGCAATCCCCAAATAACCAGGCTGTTCTCAGGGGATACAAAGGACGAGCAGAGCATGTAACAAGGGGACCTTGCTGGAGGCAGGGCGGGGATGACCCATGGATGTGACCGCCCAAGGAGAAGGAGGTGCTTGGTGGAAAGGCCAGTGAGAGCAGGAGGGGCCTTGTCAGGCGGAGACCCCAGCATGGGCAAGATCAAGCACAAGAGCCCGGGGACAGGGAGAGGTGAGGCCTCAGGATAAGCCAGTGGCAGGGCTTCCGTGTTATGGATTTCGCTCTTTCTCCTAAGAGTAATGGGAAGTCATTAAAGGACTGATGGCCAGGGAATGGCTGATTGGAGTTGTGTTAAACAAAGATCGGTCTGCTGTCGGTCGATCAAGTCAAATAAGCTTGGAAAAAATGCCCATCAGATTTGGCAACTTGGAGGCTGCTGTTAACTTACGGAGAGCTGTTTCCATGGATGGTAAAAGCAGAAACCAGTTTAGCAGGCTGAAAGATTGAGGAAGAGGTGAAGAAATAGATGGTACCCTTTCAGGAAGGAAGGCTGTGTTAGGGGAGGGAGGAAATAGAGGGGTGACTCAGGAAGGCCCAAAGGGGAGTTTTCTTTTCACATGGAAGAGACTTGAGCATCTTAAGAGGCTAATGGGAAGTGCCTGGTAGTAAGTAAAAGATTAAAGATAAAGGATACTAAGAAAATGTTTCTCGAGGTAGTGGGAAGGACCAGGATTCAGAGGGCAGGTAGAGGAATAGGCAACATCAGAGGGTGGGCAGAGGAGAGCATTTGGCTATTCCAAGTGCCTGGTGCAGTGGAGGAGAGTTCAGGGGCTTCTTCCACCAGCTTCTGTCTCTCCTTGTTGAAAATGGTATTGGTGGTTAAAGGAGGGCTGGAAAGCTTAGGTAGTGGAAGGTAGCAGAGACAATTGAACAGAGAAACAGAGCAGAATCGCTGAGTATGGGGGTTGGATGTGAAAACCGCGGGGTGTAAATTAACTCCCCAGGTGAAGGCATGGAATCAACAGGGTCCTTCCAGGTTGGCATTTGGCTGGGCTGCTAAGAGAAAAAGATTGACACAGATTTATGGTGTTGGCAGTGAAGAGACTGTAATCCAAAGTCATGGCCATGCGAGGCTTAGCTAAAAGAGAAAGGAAGTGAAGCTGGGAGGGGTCCAAAGAGACTGAGTGGTCTGATCAGCTCAGAGAATGCTTAGTATAGTAATAGCTGAACTAGCCAGATGGGTGGAAAGTGTGTTCAGGAGGTGGGATGCTTGAATTTGTGGTTGTGGAAATGGCGCGGTTTCAGGCTTGACGGTCTGGAGTGGCTGGTGTTGACAGCAGGTCCCTGGAGATGAAAAGGAAGTAAGGAGCCAGGGAGTCCGACCAGGAATCTGGGTGACCTCCGAAGGGCCTCCCCGCTGGATCAGACAGTAAGGAATCTGCCTGTAATGCAGGCAGCTCGAGTTCGATCCCTGGGTCGGGAAGATCCCCTGGAGAAGGGAATGGCAACCCACTCCCAGTATTCTTGCCTGGAGAATTCTGTGGACAGAGAAGCCTGGCAGGCTACAGTCCATGGGGTCGCAAAGAGTCGGACATAACTGAGCAACTAACACTTCTACTTTTTCACATTTGGAAGTCTCCCAGGTAGGCAGGACTGAGCTAGTGGCCTGGCCCCGGTGACTGAGGGGGAGAGAAGAGGAGGGAGGATTAGTTTAAGGAGACACCACCACAAAGCACCACTGAGTGGCTGAGTGTCATGAACAGCAGACACTCACTTTCTTCTTCTAGAAGCCTGCGATCGAGGTGTCCGGCAGAGTGGGCTTTTTCTGTGGCCTCTCTCCTCGGCTTACACATGGCTGCCTTCTGCCCATGTCTTCCCGTGGTCTTCCTCTTATGCTGTCTTTGTCCTGATTTCCTCCTCCTTCTAAGGAACTGGATCAGTGCCCACCCTAATGACCTCATTTCACCTCTTTAAAGATCCTATCTCCAAATTCAGTCCCATTCTTAAGTACTGGGGGGTTAGAACTTTAACATGTGAATTTGAGGGGCACAGTTCAGCCTATAAACAGAGAGTAAGGAGAGAGATCACTTCAACCTCTGAGGCACTTGGAACATGAAAGAATAAACAGCCCACTCCCTGGGTGTCTGCAGGGAGAAGCAGGGTGCTCAAGAGAGCAGCAGATTTCAGATGGCATCAGGAGAGAGAGGGATACATGGAAAGAGCCTGCAGCTGAGACAGCCACGGGTCACCATGGGCCCTGCCACAGCCAGAATCAGATCGGGTCAAGTCTCAAGACTAGATCTGACCCTCAGCAGCATACGAGAAATGAGGGTGTGGCACCCATCACCAATGGTGCTTCCTCTCTTTTCGGTCTGTTCCTTACTAGCTGTTGTTGAGCAAGTCAGATTGTATTGCAACAACCAGATAGTGCCTCTGCCTTAGAAGCATGCTTGAAACAACCAGACCCGAGTACAGAGAAGGAACTGGGACCCATCCCTTGCAAACTCTCATTACAGGATTTGTCCTGTTTCTGGGTATAGGAGGGATAAGTCAAGGGGTGTCAGTCAGAACCACAGAAGAGAGGCAGACTTGGTGATTTACTGCATAGGGCCCCCATAAGATCAGCCTTCGTGTCATCAGGAGTGAAGTGGATGGCTGAGAAACAGCTGTGGATAGGAGATGCAGGGGCGCTGGTGGGACGGTTCTTGGTAGCCACGTGCACTGTCAGTGAGACATTAGTGCATGCCCAACCGTGTCCAGCTTTTTTGCAACCCAGTGGACTGCTGCCCGCCAGGCTCCTCTGTCCAAGAAGTTTCCCAGGCAAGAATACTGGAGTGGTCTGCCGTTTCCTTCTGCGTGGGATCTTCCTGACCCAGGGATCAAACCCACGTCTCCTGCATCAGCAGGTGGATTCTTTACCATTGAGCCACCTGGGGAGCCACCTGCACTGTCAGTGAGACAGTCTCATGCATAAAGTTTGAGGCTTGGCTGGATGACCTCAGGGTGCTGCCTGTCTCTTGATTCTGCATGGAAGCAAATACAGGGTGTTTCACTGTGTGTGGTGAAGACCCAGCACGGAAACCACGGGCATCAGCTCCTAACTCAGAACCTGGTGTGGGACCAGGGGATGCACTGACAACTTAGGTTTCAGAAAATAGGCCTCCGAAGGAAAGAAGGGTCTTGGAGCACAAAGTAGGCCTGATCCCCAAGTAACCCTAGAATTTGCTGGGCAGACCGTGAAGAAGTCTGGGGCCAAAAGAAACCTCCAGCCCACCCCTGGGGCTGGGCCAGGGCTGCCCCCACATCTAGATTATCAGATGAAAGACACTCCACTCGTTTCTCCATGCCAAGATTCTAGTGCACGAATTCCTTAAAAACCATTCTCAACATTAACCCAGTGTGAAAGTCCTTCCCTCTGAAACTAAAAACTCAGATCGTTTCAGTTAGAGAATTCGGAGTCTGAAAGCTTTGTGTTGAATTGTCGAAAAACCATTGATGCATTAAATACGGTCCAAAAGAACACAAAATCCATTGTTTTATTCTTTCAGCCTCCATGTGAAAGCACTGAGCAGTAGGTTTGGTACTGAGTCGATGCTCAGAACGTGTTGGCATTGCTAGCATTCGTGTTTTTAGCTCTTGGTCACCGGAGAACACGTTTTCCTTCTTTCCAGGGTCATCAGTCATTGTTTACTTCATGTGCGTTGTGTGGCCAGTGTAAGTCATCACTAACTCACAAAGAATGTCTAAGTCAGTTCAGAAAATATTTCACGGAGAGGATGTTTTGGGATAGCCCACAAGCATCTACTTGGCCCAGAATCTCACTTACCTGTAGTACAGTATGTAGTTGTCATCTTAAAATGGTAGAATTTTATTGTGACTACACTACTTATAATTAAGTATTTTAAATGGGATCTTGCTATCCTAAATATTAGCGTTTGAGGAAAAAGTAAGTTTAATTAGAAGAAGACCCAGAAGTGAATGAGACTTGGCGTGGCACATGCGCTCAGTTGTGTCTGACTCTTTCAGACCCCACGGACTGTAGTCCACCAGGCTCCTCTGTCCATGGAATGTTCCAGGCAAGAATACTGGAGCGGGTTGCCATTTCCTACTCCCGGGTATCTTCCCGACCCAGACAGGGATCAAACCCGTGTCGCCGGCATTGGCAGGCGGATTCTTTACCTCCACACCACCTGAGAGGTGCAGACGTGAATGAGAAACAATGTACAAACAATTGAAAATCCTGTGGTGGGTTTTCAAGAACTTGGTCAGGGCCGCTTATGGCTTTCTTTGTCCTTAATGCTGGTGTCTGCAACACTTTTATACTTGAATTTCATAATTAAGAGTTTTGTTTTGATTCAAGAATGCAATGGAAGAAGAAAAAGAGGGAGAGAATTTTTATTTTATGTAACTGGGTAAGAATCAGAAAAAAGGAAGAATGAAGGAAATTAAAGAGAATGTACATGTCTTTGTGAAGCTCTTGATCTTGGCAAATTACCTATCCCTTCTCTGCTTTATCCTTACTCGCAAAATAGGGGTAACAGTTGTCTGTCTTCCCCTCGTGGTTGTTGTAGGACTGAGTGAAAGAGTGCTTGTGAACAGCTGCCACGCTGTCAGTAAACGTCATCGCTATTAGTAGTTGTTAAAATCATTGTTCTCCATCCATGCACAATCCAGGGAGGATTAAGAGTGCCAATAGGTCCTGATACTGGGTTGGCTATTCTTTGCCTGACCCCTAGATGGCGCTGGTGCCCTGGATTAGCTGGAAAGGGTGTGGGCAAGGAAGATGGAGGCAGGTCATCCATTGCTGACCTGTCCCAATCAGAGAACTTACACGTTTATTTATGGGCCAGAAACCACTTTGAAAACCAAGAATGAGCTGTGGAAATTAGGAGGCAGATCAGCAGCAGGAGGAAATGCAGTGAGAGCCAAAAGGTCTGTTTTGTGTTGGTGGAGAACTGTTACCCACCCAGGAGGGGGAGGAGGCAGTGAGAAGGTGTGGGGTGGGAGGAGGCGGGGAGGGGAGTGGAATTCCTGTAAATACTACCAACTCTTGCAAATGCAGACATTGCCTGAGAAATCCAGGAACCTGAGACCCAAAGTGAAGTGTCTTGGTTGTTTCGTTTATTAGATTAACTCTCCTCTCTTTTTCTCTCTCCATTTTCTCCCCTGTAATTCCATGTTACTCTCTTTCCCTGACACCTCTGTCTCTACCTTTTGCATGAACAGCGTCAAATCATGTTTCCAGAACATGGAGATTTGCAAGCGTCGGGTGAACATGTATGACACGGTGAACCAGAGCAAAACCCCTTTCATCACGCACGTGGCCCCCAGCACATCCACCAACCTGACCATGACCTTCAACAACCAGCTGAACACTGTCCACAACCAGGTGAGTGGGGAGCAGAGGGGAAGGCAGACAGGGGGCTGACAGAGCGAAGGTCAGGGATTATATTTTCCCACCAAGCTGAGTCAGGAGGCAACTCCACTATCATATACAACAGACAGAATCCCTCTACTGTCACGTTCAGCTCTGCAAGAAGGTGTTTGTCCTCGTCGTTATTTCCTTTGAGATCCTCAGGCATTCTTTGTGTTGACTCCTAGACCCTTGAAAGGTCCCAGAAATGACTCACTAAGAGAGTTATTTCTGAAATGGTACCTCCTACTGCTTTCCTGTCCTGCTGTGAGAATAAGGTAAAGGAGATGCTGGGATCCTCTCATGTCTGACATCTGCCTGATGGAGAATTCTAGAACTGGAAGGGATGGATGCTAGTGGTCATCCAGCTCAGGCCCCAGCTCCTCATGTCCACAGTGTTGGGTCCACATGATCTCTTTTCAACACAGACAAAACCTGTCCTTTTCCAAGTCTTGTCACCAGAATCTCAGCAGTGAGAACTAAAAGGGGACCCACAGCTTTCAAACCTCTTGCAGAAAACTTGCAGAATCTAGCACCTAATTTACTGCTGGAAATATGGATGATACCCAGGAAATACGTACTATATGAAGAGTCTCCAAGCCCTTGCTCAGGCAGCCTCTGGTATCTAAGAGCTTTAACTTTTATTCCTACCTACCAGTATTACCAGTTCCCCCAAAGAAAGTGTCCCTAGATTTTCTTCAGTCTTGGTATCAGTCTTTAATGATAACAACACACCTGTGTATGCGTGTGTGTGTATACATGCACGTACCACACCCCTCGACAGCAAAGGAGCATATATGTTCCAGTGTGAATACTCTGCCTGGCCATCCACTCTCTTTAGACAGGTCCCGTGCTCCCATGAAGAGTCACTGACCCTGCTTCCCAGGCCATTCCCAGCACGTTTGGTTGCTAAGGCCCAGCTTTCCTTCCCAGCCTGTTCCTGTCCCCCTCTGCCTACCCTCTAGGAGAGGCCGCCTAGAATCTGCTGCCCCCTGGAGGCCACTGGTGTCCTTACTGTTCTCCTCGGCCGGAAGAGTTCATTTCTCTAAGGCCTGGAGTCCTGTGCGATAAACATTCTCACCCAGCGCCTAGCTCAGTCCTCAGGCTAGGGCAGCCACCGCCAGTCAGGTGAACTCAATGACCACGGGGATTCTGCTCTTCGTCACCAGAGTCCCAGCACGGTGAGCAGACCGTCTGGCTGGTGCCCTGAGCAGGGAGAGTAGAAGATACATTGAGACGGGAAGTTGGGCCTGACTGTGAGG